>NW_008332152.1:1555312-1604285 GCF_000622305.1 Nannospalax galili | reverse complement strand
GTCCCCGCGGCCCGCAGGTGCGGCGTGGGGAGCGGGCGGCTCTCCGGCCCCGCCGCCGCGGGCTCCGCATTGTTGCCGGGCGGCCTGGAGGAGACCGAGCCTTGGGCAGCCGGGGGCGGGTCCCGGAGGACCCGCGTGGACCGACCGCGGCACAGGTGTGGGAGCGGCCGGGGTTGGCGGAGCGGTCTCGGACCCGGCGGTGTCGGAGGCTGGCGTGGAGCCGCCGGCGGGCGGAGGGCTGGGGACACCGGGTCGAGGGGCGCGTGGGGCTCGGGCTGGGGACACCGGGTCGGGGGGCGCGTGGGCTCGGGCTGGGAACGCCGGGTCGGGGGGCGCGTGGGGCTCGGGCTCGGGTCGGAGACACTGGGTCGGGGGTGCGCGTGGGGGGTCGGTGGGCGCGCAGGCAGGGACAGCGGGTCGGGAGGGTGTGCGTGGGGGCGCGGGCCGGGACACGGGGTGGGTGGACACTCGTGTGCGGGCTTGCGCTGTGGGGTTCCAAGGCGGGCCGGTCGGTGCTGAGTGCGCCCCTTGCTGACCCGCAGGTGCTGCCCGGAGCCATGGTGATCATGTCGGAGTTCAGCGTGGCCCCCACAGGCACAGGCCAGAGCCAGCAGAAGACCCTGCGAGTGGGTTTTTACGACGTGGAGCGGACCCTGGGCAAAGGCAATTTTGCGGTGGTTAAGCTGGCGCGACACCGAGTCACCAAAACGCAGGTGCGCGCGTGGGGAGACCGAGCCCGGGGGTGGGACCCAGCCAGGGGTAGACCGACCGACCGCTGATTCAGCCCTGCAGGACTGATTGCCACCATTGTAAACGCTGGCATTGTTTAGTCTGGTAAAGAAAGAAACGGTGTGTATAAAGCTCCTGCATAATTTGTACAATTACTAGGGAACAGCAAAGATGATAATGACTAGCCACCTTGAAACACACATACACACCCAGAAGACATGTGAAAATCGGGGTAGATAGAGGATTATTTATATAACTTCCATCCCTTTAAATAACCTTAGTGGCTACTTTGATTTCCCCCAACTTTTGATGAGCTTTTGATCTCAAGTGTTTGCAGAAAATGAAAAAGAGTAAGTGAGATTACTTACTGTAGGGTTAAAGTTTCCCCTTCTCTTTTTAAAACTGGTAGGTTGCAATAAAAATCATTGACAAAACACGATTAGATTCTAGCAACTTGGAGAAGATCTACCGGGAGGTCCAGCTTATGAAACTGTTGAACCACCCCCACATCATCAAACTGTACCAGGTAAGACCTGGCACCCACTTCCTGTGTTCCAGGGCAAGTGTGCTGCTTCTTACAGCCTCCCCCTAGGCCTGGGGTCCCTGAAGGCTGGCCACTTTTCTCTTTGTGTGTGGGAGTCAGGGAGTACAGAATAAAAAGACTGATCTCCACAAGCTGTGCAAATTTGCTGATGATTATTTTCTTGCTTTGGGATTCTATTTAAGATTTGTTTTAAGCTGTACTAGTATCATAATTTGTTCCTGTTTTGAATGTGTCCAGGTCTGTTGATGAAGCTGTGTCACTATGGGAATAGCCACATGCATAGGGTGGGCAGGTCAGGCTTGGAACAGCAGGACAGATTTGAGCGAAACTCGAAACTTCCTCCTTGGCAGAGAATTATTAAACTTTAAAGGCAGCTGCTCTTACCAGTTTTCATGAACTTATCTTTGTGATGGCAGTAGTGAGCGTTTGTGACTGTGTACCTGGTGTTGGAATTAAGATATTATGCACATCTCTGGGAAATAAGGAACTTAGGTAAGCAGCTCCTTCCTCATGTTTCCCTAAACAGCCGCTTCTGCAGCGATAAATTGGGGGGGGGGCAGTCCTTTTCCAACGCTCTCACCTGCTTGTTTTGCTATAAGTTTCCTCAGTGATTCTCCAAATCTTCGAGAGCCTGAGGTGGCTGTGGGGGGCGTGAGTGTGCCGCTGGAAAAGCTGTACAGCAGGAGAAAAGGGTGATGTAAAATTACCCCCAGCCTCTTCTCAGAACAAAGGCAGACATGTCACTTGAGCTTGTGATGACTGCGCCCCGTGTCTCTAAGCACAGAGCCCAGGGCTGCATGCTCAGGGGTCATCTTTTATTTTGATCCTCATTTTTAAGTTGTGCTCAGCGGCCAGTTTGCTCCATGGCCAGTGCTGGGGGAAAGGAAAGATAGGGAAGGGGCCTCCCCTGCCCTCTGGAGCAGGCTGAGTCGTGGGCTACTATGGAGGCTGCCCCACGCTGCCCCAGCACCTCTGCCTTCCACTTACCTACCAGGTAAAAGCTGTTCCTGAGGAAGCAAACTTTCCTTCTCTACCCTGGCCCTAGCAGGTCTGCTTTGGGTACTGGGTGGGCTGGTGAGATCAGTTGGTCCTGGTCTTGATGCTCCTATCTGGTGTTTAGCCCCGGTGCCCCAGAGCCCTGCCCAGGGCCCTTGTTCTTTCCTTTAGGGGGCATGTTCTTAGTTTTGGTTTGTAGAGACAGAGTCTTGCCGTGTGGCTCTGGCTGGCCTAGTACTCAGTATGTAGCCCTGATAGCTTGGAACTTATAGGCAGTCCTCCTGCCTTAGTCTCCTGAGTGCTGTAATTATGGGTGTATGTCACCACACCTGGCTTCTTTAAATTTTAAATTTTTTTATTTTATGTGTATGAATGTATTGTCTGCATGTATGTGAGCACACCCATATTGTGCAGTGCCGCGGAGGTCAGAAGAGGGCTTTGGATTCCCTGGAACTGGAGTTAAGGATGGTTCGTAGCTGCCATGTGGGTGCTGGGATTGAACCCAGTTCCTCTGCAAGAGCAGTCAGTGCT
The DNA here is from genome assembly GCF_000622305.1 of Nannospalax galili. Lineage (NCBI taxonomy): Eukaryota > Metazoa > Chordata > Mammalia > Rodentia > Spalacidae > Nannospalax > Nannospalax galili. Next base: position 1,601,485 of record NW_008332152.1, on the reverse strand, counting down.
CTTAATGGCTGAGCCATCTCTCCAGCCCTGTTTAACTCTTTTTTTTAAAGATGTATATTCTTTGTCCTTTCTTTCATTGAGAAAAGGGATAGGCGGTGGTTTTCTGCCACACATGGTGGAGTTGTTTTAGGTGAACTGCTCTGGTTTTTAATAACACTTTTCCTATTGTATTTCTGACTCAAGGAAGTTTTCTGTTAAATGTCTTTTTAAAACAATGCGTGTATCTTGAACCTAAAGAAATCTTTTTTGTTTTTCTTATTGGAATGTATTCTTTTCCTCTGAAATACTTAATTAAATATTTGGTTAATTAATTAATTGTGAGACAAGAGTTTCACTATGCATACTGGCTGGCCTGAGACTTGCTGTGTTGTTCAGGTTGGTCCTGAATTTTCAGCAGTTCTCTTGCTTCTGCCTCCAGAGTGCTGGAACTACAGGTGTGTGCTGGCCCCTCTGAAATATTTTAAAGCACGTACATACATGAGTGTGTTTTACTTCTTTCAGAACCAAAGATTAGAATTTTACCTTGTTAAAAAAAAATGGATTTTACTCTTTCTTAGTTAGGATTTAAATTTTTTTACATAACAAAATTCTTGATCAGTGCCTGAAGTTTTTTTTTTTTTTGAGACAGGGTCTCCCTGTAGCCCCAGCTGTCCTGGAACTCACTATGTGGACCAGGCTAGCCTTGAACTCACAGAGATCCACCTGCCTCTGCCTCCCAAGTGCTGGGACTAAAGGCGTGCGCCACCATGCCTGGCCATGCCTGAACTTTTAAGGTGTGTGTTGACATTGACATATCCGAGCAATGTCTATACACAGAGCAACCCCCCTTCCCCAGCTTACCTGCCTAGGCCATGTTTTTAAGACTCAGTATCTTGTCAATAAAGCAAGTGCAGATGGGATATTTGTATTGATTAGTTTACTCTGGTTGTTGGCTTGAATAACCAGTGGCCTATGAGGCTTCTGGAAGGAAGCCCGGAGGATTCTGGCATCCCCAGCCTCCAGAGCATCTAGGAAGCACACAGGCAGATAGATGCTCCCTGGTGCAGCCTCCTGTGGCTCTCCTTTTCAAGAGCAGTGCTGCCAGGCCCGGTAGGCCATACCCTGAGGCTTGTAAGTTGTCTGTCTGAGATGTATGTTCCCTTCCTTCCTCCCTCCCTCCGCCTTCCCTTCTCCCCTCCCTCCTTTCTTAATGATGAATGCACTCTCTTGGAGAAGTTATAGACTGACTAGGTTTTGAGTGGATTATTTATACCTTTGGTGTGTTCCTTTCTCCCCTAGTTAAGTGTTTGCTCTTCCCTTTTTAGGTTATGGAAACAAAGGATATGCTTTATATTGTCACAGAATTTGCAAAAAATGGAGAAATGTTTGGTAAGCTGCACTTTCTTTAGCTGAAACCCGCCCTCTCAGGTTGGTCCACCTCGCCCAGGCCCTGCATCACGGGGCCTCGGTGATGGCAGACTCAGCATCCTGGGATCAAACTTTGTTCTGTTGTTACTCAGATTATCTGACTTCCAATGGGCACCTGAGTGAAAACGAGGCACGGAAGAAGTTCTGGCAGATTCTGTCAGCTGTGGAATACTGCCACAACCATCACATAGTCCATCGGGACCTCAAGACCGAGAACCTGCTGCTGGACAGCAACATGGACATCAAGCTGGCAGGTAAGGCTGTGGGCTGGGGAGGCCGCCTTTGGGGTCTGTTGGCCCAGGGCACTTTGAAGCCACAGCTCTTGCCGATTCCAGACTAATGCCGGCACCTATTCCTTTTCCTCGCAGATTTTGGATTTGGGAATTTCTACAAGCCAGGAGAGCCTCTGTCTACGTGGTGTGGGAGTCCTCCGTATGCAGCCCCCGAAGTCTTTGAGGGGAGGGAGTATGAAGGCCCTCAGCTGGACATCTGGGTAGGAGCTTGTGTGGATCCTGCTGCCTGCCACCACATCCTGGAGCTGGCAAGCAGGGTATCAACACGGCTGTTTGGTCCCTCACAGAGTCTCGGAGTGGTACTGTATGTCCTGGTCTGTGGCTCTCTCCCTTTCGATGGACCCAACCTCCCGACACTGAGGCAGCGTGTGCTGGAGGGCCGGTTCCGCATCCCCTTCTTCATGTCTCAAGGTGGGTATTTGTGGAGCTGGTCCGCCCTGGGAACTGTTGAGTAAGCCAAGTGGAGGCTCTGAGGCGGAGGTGGAGGGTGGATCTTGGCAGAGCCTGCCCAGCTGCCTAGCAAGCCTGCTGCCAGGTGACCAGGCTGAGGGAAACCCAACCCACGGGTGCTTTCCCAGTGCCCTGCTTACAGCACGAGCAGTAGTAACCTTCTTCCACAGTCTGTCTCCCGCAAACCTCGTCTCCACAGTCCCCTGTTGTCAGGTCCTGGGATGCCAGCGCCTGCTCACACACAGGCTCCTCTGTTTTATAAAGATGTCTGGCCTCGTGTGTGCCATGCCAGGAGGGGAAGTCTGTGGGGTTTTCTCTGGGGACTTTTTTTTTTTTTTTTTTTTTTTTTTACAACACAAGATTATCTTTTCTTTATGAGAGTTGCTTGTGTTGTATCTTCTTTTCTCTTTTTTTCTTTTCTCTTGGGGGTTTTTTTTTTTTTTTTTTTTTTTTTTTAACAAGACAGGATTATCTCACTATGTAGGCCTGGCTGGCTTGGAACTTGCTCTGTAGACCAGGGTAACCTTGGACTCACTGAGATCCGCCTACCTTTGCCTCCAGAGTGTCACCACACCTGGCTCTTGGGGGCATTTAGAAAGATCAGAGTGCCTTCCCTGGGTCTGGCCGCAACCTGGCAGCTCTCCTCTGTGGCGGGTGGAAGTCCATGGTGGCAGCTCCTGTTCCCCCTTTAGACTTCCCTAGGACTGTCACATAGGAGTTTGCCTGTATGAGGATGCCCTGTTAGGGCGTGGGAATGTGCCTCCTGTGCTCAGGGCGTGCATTCCTCATCCCCATAGACTGTGAGATGCTGATTCGCCGCATGCTGGTGGTGGACCCTGCGAAGCGCATCACCATTGCCCAGATCCGCCAGCACCGGTGGATGCAGGCTGATCCCAGCCTCCTGCAGCAGGACGACCCCACCTTCTCCATGCAAGGCTACACCTCCAACCTGGGTGACTACAACGAGCAGGTGCTGGGCATCATGCAAGCCCTGGGCATCGACCGGCAGAGAACGGTGGAGGTGAGCATGTCTGCCCACTGCCCTGACTGTACTTCATGTGCCTCACATCCTGGAATGGTGGCGGGAGTGACTTTCTCAGGGAAAGCAAGCCCTTGCCTGTGGAGTTAAAATGGGAGTGCAGGCTAATTTAAGGGCCAGGTTGTCCCCTCCTCTAAATGATATTTTTGGCTGCCTGAGAACCTGAGAGGAGTCTCATGGGGAAGCCCAGTGGCCAGTGCAGACACACCCTAGGGCACTGCCCCCATGCCTGGCACCTGGGCCTCACCCTGATCTCACTGTCCCCTGCTCCCCAGTCTCTGCAGAACAGCAGCTACAACCACTTTGCTGCCATTTACTACCTCCTGCTCGAGCGCCTCAAAGAACACCGGAGCACCCAGCCCTCACCCCGGCCCAGCCCTGCACCCACCAGACAGCCCCGAACCCGAAGCTCAGACCTCAGCAGTCTAGAGGTGAGGATTGATTTTGTCTCAAAGCACTGCTCCTTCCTGTCCCTTTGCTTTGAGTTGTCTCCTCTGGCTGGGACTTCCTTACTTGGATGTGGTAGTGACCCACAAGGCCAAGCCCCTGGGACTTGTGTAGCACCCGAGCTATGCTCCAGGCCGTGGGCTGTGGTGGGGGGCAGGGGCTATGCTGTCCTACGTGGTCCTGCTTGCTCTGCAGCCACTTGTTCCCAGCACCTCACCCTGGCCACTTGCATGTGCATGTGACCTCAGAGATGAAGATGCGGGATCCTGAGCCCCAGCCTGGTTAGCTAGTATCTGGCTTCTGTCAGCATCATCTGCAGAACCAGCTTGGTGTGTCTTGTTACCACTGGTGGTCAGCCCTGTTATCACTTCCTGATGGCATCTTCCCCTCTGCCTGTCCCAGGTGCCTCCAGAAATCCTCCCCTGTGACCCCTTCCGGCCCTCCCTGCTATGCCCACAGCCCCAGGCCTTAGCCCAGTCCGTCCTGCAGGCCGAGATGGACTGTGACCTCCACAGTTCACTTCAGGTGCGTGTGTGCCTCAGCCCAGAATGGGTGGGCTTACCCCTCTCTGGTGGCTGTGCCCACTAACACCCACTCTAAGAGCCCCGGAAATCACTGGCTTCTGTCCTTCCCTACAGCCCTTGCTCCTCCCTGTGGATAACTACAGCGGAGTGTTCCGGCACCGTTCTGTCTCCCCCAGCAGCCTGCTGGACACGGCTATCAGTGAGGAGACCAGGCAGGGTCCCGGCCTGCAGGAGGAGCGGGAGGCCCAGGAACCCCTGCCTGGAAGCACAGGCCGGAGGCACACCCTGGCTGAAGTCTCCACCCACTTCTCCCCACTCACCCCTCCCTGTAAGTTCTTCCTAGGGGCCCAGCCCACGGTTATGGTCAAGGCCGGGCTGGACTCACTTGGAATGGGCTCCTTTGACCTGGCAGCCTCCTCCAATTAGAGTTTTGAGGATTTGCCATTTGTTTTAGTGACCATGTGGTTCATGCTCAGACACACGTGCTCATCTTGGTGGGAGGACACACCAGTCTGGGCTGCCCCAGGCACTGGAAGGCAGGTGTTCGGCCTTAGGTCTCTTTCTGTCCTGGGGTCCAAGTGCCACTGTCACCTGTCACCTGCCCTCCTCGCACAGGCCCGCTGCCAAGGCCTCTGGGCTCTGGTGGCCTGGACGAGGGTCGAGCTGGGGAAGGCCATAGCACAGCCTGTCCTCACTGGCAGGTCAGGCCCTTTGGCTCTCTGGCTGTGACCTTGGCTTCCTTCATAAACACCTGCTCTTCCCTCAGGTATAATCGTCTCCAGCACCACAAGTCCTTCGGAAGGAACCAGCTCGGACAGCTGCCTCCCCTTCTCTGCAAGTGAGGGTCCTGCAGGGCTCAGTGGTGGCCCTGTCACACCAGGCCTGCTGGGTGCCTGCTCTCCAGTCAGACTGGCCTCGCCATTCCTGGGGGCACAGTCTGCCACCCCTGTGCTGCAGACTCAGGCAGGCCTGGGCACAGCTGTCCTACTTCCTGTCAGCTTCCAGGAGGGACGGAGGGCGTCAGATACCTCACTTACTCAAGGTGAGGTCTGCTCCCGTGTCTTCCCTCTTTTCCCTTGAAGATGTTCCTGGCTTGGCAGGCCACCCCTGTCATTGATGGAGTGGTGCCCTGTCCCTGTCTGGGCAGGAGCAGCAGTGTTTCTCAGACAGACTGGAGGTGCCACCCCAACTCCAGGCATCCTAGCCTACAGGGCGGACCCAAACCTGGCCCTGAGTGCAAGGGACGGCTACACTGAGTGCAGGGGACGGCTACACTGAGTGCAGGGGACGGCTACACTTGGCAGCAGTGCCTGCCTAGCAGAAGGGCCAGGGTCAGTGAGGAACTCTGACGAAGGGGTAGCCCTATGGCTGCCTGGACTTCTTCCATGCCACCCCAGGGCTGGGGTGCCCGTTAGCCCCTCTGTGTCTGTCAGCCCAGAAAGCCCCTGGAGTCCCAGTGTACTGTACACCCCTCCTCCATAGAGTATCTGGTCATGCCTGGCCTTGGGAACTGCTGCCGCAGACCTAGAAAGAAGACACTAGCCATGGAGGAGGAGCAGGTGGTGAACTCAGGAGACAGACAGCTGCCCAGTCATGGGCCTCACGTTCTTCCCTCCCCTCCTCCTCAGGCTTTGGAAACCTCTGTAGGCCTAGGGCCATTGGCCTTTGACTAGAGCCAGAGCCGGCTGACCCCTGCCCTTGTCTCCACAGGGCTAAAGGCCTTCCGGCAGCAGCTGAGGAAAAATGCAAGGACCAAGGGGTTCCTGGGGCTAAACAAGATCAAGGGGTTGGCACGCCAGGTGTGCCAGTCCTCCAGCCGAGCATCCCGGGGAGGCCCGAGCACCTTCCACGCCCCAGCCCAGAGCCCAGGCCTACAGGGCTGCACAACAGGCAGCCGGGAGGGCAGGAGCCTGCTTGAAGAGGTGCTGCACCAGCAGAGGTAGGCCCCACCAGGCCACCCCGGTGGTCCTTGCCTTTCTTCCTAAGGGGCTTGTGGCCCAAGCATCACCACCTCCCCATGTGCGAGGCGTCCTCTGCCCTGTGCTTTGTTGGTGAGGCCTGAGGCCTTCTCTAGGATGGAGGGAGGAGGGGCCGTGAGCAGGGTCAGTAGCCCGTTGTGGGTAAAGGGCAGCAGTGACCGAGACTGTCCTGTTGAGGTGGCATCATCCAGGTTGCCGCAGCAGCTAGGCAGAACTTAGGGCAGGGTGGCTCAGGGTCATGTCACGTCACACACACGGCTTTGCGAACCTTGTCTGCCAGAGCAGCTCTGAGGTGGGTTGTACCTACTTGGGCAGAATGGAAACCCGAGAGCTGGGCAGAGCTGGCAGAATGACCTTTGCCCTCCCCATCCCTCTGTTCTGCAGGCTGCTCCAGTTACAGCACCATCCAGCCACCTCGCCTGGCTGCCAGCAGGTCCCCCAGCCGCCCCCTGTCCCCGTGCTCACCCCCTGTGACGGCCTCCTCATGTCTGGGCTCCCACTGCTGGCGGCCCCCCTCCTGCAGGCCGGCATGTCCCCTGTGGTGTCAGCTGCACAGCTCTTGGATGCCCACTTGCACATTAGCGCCAACCCAGCGTCTCTCCCCACTGGGCCCCTGCCGCAGTGCCTCACCAGGCTGACCCCAGGCTGCGACCCCACTGGACTGCCACAGGGAGACTGTGAGATGGAGGACTTGACTTCTGGCCAGCGAGGGACATTCGTCCTGGTGCAGTGAGGGTGGCCCTGCCGCGTTTCCCATGGCCGATTGACTCTTTCAAGCAATAATTTCAGAGTATGTGAAGGTGGTTTTGGACTCAAAGCCAAGAACTTACTAGATGTGAAACAAGCAATACGTTTGGTGTGCGGCCTCTTAGGGCTGGTTTTACTTTTTCCTTGCACTGAGTGACCTCAACTATGAGTAGGGACTGGAAACTCTGGAGAAAAATAATAATTGAGGGTGCGTCACGTGGGTGGGTGGACGGGAGGGGAAGCAGGGTGGGGGAAGATAGGAGCAGGGAGGGGTGGGCTGCACAGGGACCTGTGCTCCTGTCCACGGTCCATCGTCATCACGTGATGAGCTTGGATGTCCCTAGAAGGGAGCAGCGCTGTGTGGCACATGCCTGTGTGTGGATTAGCATCCTTTGATTTGGGTTCATAGCTCTCCACTTCCTGAAGTGTTCGTGCTTTAACGAAAACTGTGAACTTGCTGCTTTTCTGTGAGTTTAGAGCACCTGAGGGTCGGCCTACGACGTCTGTCTGCATTCTCGGAATCGCCCCCAGAGCTGGAGGACGGTCTTCTGTTCTAGCTGAGTTTCTCAGCTGTTCAAGTTGGTTCTCCAGGCCTCTCAGAGGGGCCACTAGAGAGGCCTGCAAGGGATGGGGACCTGAGGTGGGGACTCTGCCAGGGTCCCTCGGCTCAGAGCCCCTCACCCCTCAAGGACGCCAACACGTTCCTGCCTGCTGTGCATTCTTGTTTCCGCTGCTAATTACCAGATTTTTATGCATTTCATTATCAGGGTCCAACAAAAACACCTGACTTGGAGAAACTGCAATACCAAGGGGCTGTGACCAGGGAGGCCTGGGTGTCCGTGGGTATCTTGGCTGTACCCACCAGCCCTTGGCCTGGGACCTTTCCCAGTAAAATAGCCCCAACACCCAGGGTTGGGCTCTGTCTGGCTTTCGTTTGAGGAAGAAGTTTAGGTCAGTGTAAAGCTTTCTTTTTTAAGCAAATACTGTATATGTTATAAATAGGACACAGACGCTACTTATTTTTTATATTTTGTACTACGCTTTTATGTTCCTGGCTTAAACCTCCGTTGGTCACATGAGAAGTGTTGCCATGTGCACCATGTTGAAGGGGCGGAGGGCTGTCCAGCACAGGGTGGAGGTGGCGGAGAAGGAGTAGCTCCACTTGACAGGCCCATCAGCTCTGCCGTCAGAAGCTCATGGGTGTCGGTACTTCCTACTTGTTCCTGTCAGGCACCTGTCCCTCTCCCTCTGGGTGCCTTACACTGGCATCTCACCACCATAGTATTAACCTGAGGTTGCTAGGGGAGGGGAACGGCAGCACGTTTAAAAGCCAAAGATTGACAGAGTTACCTGTGGCCAGGAAGGAGGCTGCACTCTACCTGGCAGCACGGCCCTCCCTGCCACCCTGTGGCCCGTCTTGTGGCATTTGCTCTAAAGACATGTGAGGAGCATTCTAAGGTGGAACTGGCACCCTGCACAGAGCAGGCCAAAGAGTCTCCGTCCTGCCGACTCCAGAGATGTGACGCGTGGGAGCTCCCAGTGTCCCGGGTGGCCGGCCTTCGCCTCCCACAGGTCGTGTCTGGATGCTACTGATCAAAGGCCTGGGCACTGCTGTGTCTCTAAGTGACAGCACTTTACTTTCCAGCAAGGTGTTCTTGTTGCTGTCAACCCTCTGGGGACCGCAACGTGGTTTTTAAGTTCTTGTTTTTCTGAGTGTGTGGTGTGTTTTTGTAGATCTCTTGACAGCCCTGTCCTGGACTTAATGTAATCGCCTATTTAAAGACACTACGTGATCTGAGATGTATATAATTGGGTTTGTTGTTTTTTACTATGAATTGTTTCATTTCTCATCTTCATGAGAAATGTGAGACATGTATGCCAAATGATTAGCTCATGTATGTTTTTTTTAATTTAATATTTAAATAAAATATTCACGGGGAAACCTTGACATTTCCCTTAGCTCACCTCTGGGGGCGATTTCCTTTGAGATGCTGTAAGGAGACCCCAACTTCCAGGTACACTAAAGTTCTGAACCTTCCAGAAACGACAGTGCCACCACTGCCGGGCCTCCCACACAGAAGCCATGGTCTGGCCGGACACAATCCCCGTGTCTGCCGTGCGGCCAGCAGTGTGAGGCTTGTCGTCTACAGGCTGAGCTTGTCCAGGCCTGCCGCAGCGGCCTGTTTTACTTAGCCCCAGTCTGTTTGTGGGACCCTTTCCTTCCCAGGACTTTGACTTTCCTCCTGCTGCTAAAATGTTCTTATGTTTCTTACGTTTGCTTACAAATCAAGGTTCCCGGTCTCGGGAAGTTTTACCTTCTGGCCACCAGGCAGTCGTAGTAGGAGCTCGGCTCGGCCATGGGGAAACACCAACACTGGCGCAAACTCCATAGACAATGAAACAGTTCCCACCTGGGCTTGCACCCCAAGGAATCAAAAAGAGTCTCAGATGTGTAGACCTGGGTTCCCAGTCACAATAGAATGGAAGCGACTCCAGTGACCATCGTTGATGGCTGAATAAATAAGCGGTGTGCTCCAGCCTCACGCTGCAATATTCAGCCTTCAAATAAAGGAAATCCAGGTGTGGGTGAAGCCCAAGGACACGTGAGATAATTCAGTGTCCTGGTTTGCTGTCTGTTGCTGTGATAAAACACTGACCAAACACAACTTTGGGAGGAAAGGCTTTATTGCATTGTACACTTCTAGGTCGCAGTCCATCTTTAAGGGAAGTCAGGCAGGAACCTGGAGGCAGGGGCTGAAACACAGCCCACAGAGGAACACTGCTTACTGGCTTGCTCCCCTGGCCTTTGCCCAGCCTGCTTTCTTACAACCCAGGACCACTCCCACAATGGACTGGGCCCTCCCACATCACTCAACAATCCAGAAAATGCCTCATAGGCCAATCTGATAGAGGAAAATCCCCAACTGAGGGTCCCTCTTCCCAGATGTGTCAGGCTGACTGAAGCCAACCATGACAGTCACTCAAAACAGGGAGGCAATGTGATTCCACTCATGAGGGCCACAGAGCAGTAGAATGGTGGGTGTGGATTGGGGGGATGAGATGGGATGTCAGTGTTTAGTAAGGACGGAATTCAAGCTTGGGAGATGAGAGCGTTCTGGGGTGATGGCTGCACAGCCATGTGCTTTATACCCCTGAACTGTGTGTTTAAGAGCACGCTTCATGGGCACGGTGGCACACGCCTTTAGTCCCAACACTTGGGAGGCAGAGGCAGGTGGATCTAAGCCAGCCTGGTCTACATAGTGAGTTCAGGCCAGCTGGAGCTACCAGGAGACCCTGTCTCGGAAAAACAAAAAACAAAAAACAAAACACATTTCATGGTCTGTGTATCTTACTATAATAAAAATGCTCAAGGGAAAGGCCCAATACATGGATATAAACTTCCAGAAAGAGCCAGAAGATGCTATGGCTAAGAACAGTGGGCTCCAAATCAAGGGGATGCCACTGCAGGTGGTGATGTCCAGCAAGGCCCCAGCAACTCAGCATCTGTGCCAGAACCCTCGGATTTCTGTGTGGAGCATTGCTCCCAGGGGGTACTCCAGCCCCCCAGGCTACTGGAAAAGGGGGCAGGAGACTGGGGCTGGGTGTTCCCTGGGTCCTCAGGAGCTTTGGGGGCTACCAAATGTGTAAAACAGCTGCTACATCTGAACTTCCTGAGTCATTATCCACGAGGAGGGAAACCAGACTGTATGCCCAAGAAAGCTCAGCAGACCCAAGCAAGCCCAGCCATGCTGCCCTTGTGCACAGGACCTGGGTTAGAGGGACAGCGGGGCCACTGTGGCTCTGTCTTCTTGGTAGCCTCAGTGCTGAGGCTCAGGACAGATCAATTCAGGCGTTCGCCTTGACCCCATGATACCTGCGATGTCTACACAGTGAGACCCTGCTTATATGTGGGAAACTAGAACCAGAGACAGACAAATCTTGTCTCTGAACCTCTCCGTGTATTTGATTCTCACACATGCATTTGCTAAGTATTAATATGACGTACACGTCTCAGCTGCCTACCTAGAGGGTCCTCTCCCAATGGGGAATGAGGGTATGTATGACATGGTGCCTCAGTGTGACTGAGCACAGTCCCACATGTGATAGCTCCTTAGTAATCAGGTCAGCCATGCCTTTCCCACTTGGTTCTTCTAGAACTGGCAATGTGTTGGAGGAGGATGGTGATGATGTAATTCCTCTTAGACCTGTAAGTTTGAAAATCAGCCCCATTCAGGGAGCCTCCAGAAACACAGGGGGACCCTATGATCTCCTTGAGGACGTGCAGCTCTTGCCGTGGGAGTGTGAAGTCCACTGCTGTGTTGTTCCTCGCCTGCCAAGAGGCCCCTTCCCAGCCCCTCCCAGGTTTTGCTGCCAACATTTCTGCTCTGTGAACGGCCCCACCTTCCCAAGGAGTTTCACAAGATGTTTACACCAGGATGTGTTCGTTCCTGTCTGCAACTGGAGAGACTGAGAGTTGCTTCGACACACCGCTCACCACACAGCTGCAGTTCTGAGAGATCCGGTGTGCTGGGGCGTTCTGTGACTTTCTTCCTCCCGATCCTTCTGGCCAGGGTCCAGGTACATCCCTTAGAGGGGTGACCACTGTGGAGCAAGTGTCTGCTTATGCCCTTGCTCACGCAGATACAACTGTGTGCAGCAGAGTCAGCATGCGGTGTCATGGTGGCTAAGAATGTGGTCTCTGCTGTTGCAGGCCTATGTGTGCGTCCAGGTGCTCCAGCTCTCCGACCCTGTGACACTGGACAGGTGACATGGCTGGGCTGTGTGTTAACACAAATGGTACACTCAGCCGTGTTGATAACTGATTAGCTTATGACACGTCTCCACGTGCCTGCCTGGACAGTGAACAGTCGGCTCAGCCGGGACAGAGCAGAACACTCTCTAGGGGAGAACTATCAGCTGGCCAGACAGCCCCAGGCCCACCTGCCTGTCCTAATGCTCTGTGGAGGGTGCCTACAGGAGGTGGGAGACTTCACCCAGCAGGCCCTCAGTGCTCTTCAGCCAGCCACAACTGGGTCTTTTCATTGCCTGGCTTCAGGCTGGCCATCTTAGTGAAACTAGGTTGGAAGGACTTTTCTGGGTACTCAGCAGGACAATCTTCAGGAGTGGGACAGACTTCTCTCCTGTGACCTGACCCAGCGTGAGGGTCACCGGGAACAGCTTGCACGGGATGTAAGAGGGTACCAGGCAGGGCACTCAGTGATGGAACTGAATCTGACCAAGGAGGAACTCACTTGGGGATGGGGTGAAGCAGGGTGTGTCAGAGGGCATGCTGGTGAGGGTTGAGTGAGCCCCACTGAAACATGACCTTGATCTTGGGATGGGGGTATCTTTTGCAGCGTGGGCCCTGAAGAATGTCTGGTGGGGTTCTTTACAGCCTGGGTACAGGTTTACAAGGTCAGCTGGGAGCTCTACTGCTCCAGCTGCTGATGTTGGGCATCTGGGCAGGGCTCGTGGCTGGGCATTGCCACAAGGGGTGGGGCTGGGCCGTGTTCCTCTACTGGGGGAACTGTTCACCTTTTAATCCTCTTCCACTATTGGCACTTCACTTAATTTTTTCGATTTTACTAATGCTTGGGAGGGAGAGGCAGACAGATCTCTATGAGATTGAGGCCAGCCTGGTCTATATAGCAAGTTCCAGGCCAGTTGGAGCGACACAGGACGACCTTGTCTCAATTTTTTTTTCAATTTTATGTGTATGAGTGTTTTGCCTGCTTATATGTGTACTGCATGTGCAATGCCTGCAGAGGCCAGAGGAGACAGTTATGGACAGTTGTGCAGTCATGTGGTTGCTGAGAACTGAACCTAGGTCCTCTGCAAGAGTAGCCAATGTTCTTTTTACCTTAAAAAAAATTATTTATTTTATTTTTATTTATTTATTTACTTATTTATTTATTGGTCTTTTTGAGACAGGGTCTCCCTGTAGCCCCAGCTGTCCTGGATTCACTATGGAGACCAGGCTGGCCTTGAACTCACAGAGATCTGCCTGCCTCTGCCTCTGCCTCCCGAGTGCTGGGATTAAAGGCGTGTGCTGCCACGCCTGGCTCATTATTTTTATTTTATGTGTGTGAGTGTATTGCCTGAATGTAGGTAAGTGCGCCCATGTTGCTCAATGCCTTGGAGGTCAGAAGAGGGCTTGGGGTTCTGGGAATCGAACCCGGGTCCTCTGCAAGAGCAGTCAGTGCTCTTAACAGCTGAGCCATCTCTCCAGCCCCAAGAGTAACCAGTGTTCTTAACCACTAAGCCATCTATTAAACCCTAAGTATTTGAATGTGATTTCTGTTAAAAAAAAAAACAAAACTGAAAGGACTTTAAAATGCACAGGAGACCAGGTGGCCAACCCCAGCAACACTGGTGCCTTCCCTTTCTGGAAACGGCTCCAGGCTGGGCTGGAGCCAGGCTTCCCCAACAGGTTTTAGGGCTTTTCTTTGCAGTCTGAGGGAAAGGTACATTTTTCTCTTTTTTGTGTAGCTCAGCCTAGCCTTGAACTCCCTGTGTGGTCAGGAATAACCTTGATTCTGATCCTCCTGCCTCTGTCTTCCAAGTAGTGGGATGACAGGCATGTGCTACCACACCCAGCTGGGGATCAAATTCAAGGTTTCATGCATGCTAGACAAGCACTCTATCAAATGAGCTACATTCCTAGACCCCAAAAAGGTGCATTATTTCAGCCTCCAGCCAGGGAGGAACTGGATAAAGATCAGGGACTTCCCCAGCTTCCTAAACCCCTGTCCTAATGTGATGTTTGGACCACAGATGGACCATCCAAGCTGGCCTGTGGACTATTCTCTGATACTGAGCACTGAGCCTGATGTCCCTGCCCCAGGTGCTGGGGGACCTGCTTCCTGTCACTGTAGGTTAGTTGGCATTTTCTAAGGTTTCCTACAGAGCCACACAGTGTGGCTTTCTGGGTTGGCTTTGTTCCTGGGCATCACTGGGTGGAGGCTCGTTGCATGGGCCACTAGCTCATCCCTTTAATTGCTGATTGGCATCCCTGGTGCGCACACATCTCGGTATGTTTACCCAGCAACGTGGTGATGGCCACTTAGTTTGTTTCCAGCTTGGGGTTATTAGAAACAATGCTCCAGTATTTGTGTGCCAGTCTTCATGGGGATGGTTCCATTTCTCTTGGGTAATATAAGTCAAAGGGCAATGGCTGCATGTTGTAGTATGACAGCTGCCAACCTTACATGAAGCTGCCACACTGTCCTGCTGAGGGGCTGCTCCAACTCACATCCTTACCTGCAAAGCAGAGTTCTGCCTGTTCGAGTCCTTGCCAACACTTGGTATTGTCAGTGGTTTATATTTTAGCCTTGACAGTTGTCTATGGTTGCAGCCGTACCTTACTGAGATTTTATTTTGCTTTTCTGGTTGCTATATAGCTCAGACTGGCCTTGAACTTGGAATCCTCCTTCCTTGGCCTCCCCATTCCTGGGACTACAGGTGTGTGCCACACACCTGGTACATTTTCCTTTTGATTAGTGACCCTTGAATTCATCTAATGGGGCAACAGGCTTCTATTCCCCAGGTTTATTTACACTCCTTGCTATTTTTTTCTCTGTATGATGCTAAGAATCGAACCCAACCTCCTGTTTGCCAATCACGTACATCCTCTGCTACTGAGCCACACCCTTGATCCTTGCCAATGTTTAATTGGGTTGTTTGAATCCTTATTGAGTTATTGGAGTTCTTTCTATAGTCTCCAAAGAAGTCTCTTTGTTACATGGGTGTGTGTACACATATTCGTATGTATGAAGAGAGAAATTTCTCTCAATTTGCGGCTTGCCTTGCATTTGAAATGAGTTGAAGGTTTTAGTAAATTTAACTTGCGAATTTTGATGAATTCTAATTCATCATCTTTGTCCTGTGGTTAGTGCTTTTTGTGTCTTGTTTAAGCAATCTCTGTCTACCCCAATCTTCTCTGAATTATGTTTGTGTTTCTAAGTCCCTTGCATCTGCATATAAATTCTAGGGTCATCTTGCCAGTGTCTACAAATTGACTTGAATTTATGTGGTTGGGAGAGCTGGTGCTCTTTCTTCAATGTTTGATGGGATCGTCACTGGGGGCATTTCTTTGTGGGAGGGCTTTAAACTCCAAATTCAATTTTTAAAAAACACATCTAGAGCTATTCAGAGTTTTGATTTCATTTTCAAGTAAGCTGTGGGAGTTCAAGGGATCGGGGGTGTTGCTGTGCGCCTCACCAGCTCTCACTGTGTTTTCTAGAATGGTGTTCCTATAAGACTTGTTTTTATGACCATCACAAAGATGACAGTGAAAACACACTTTAAACTCACCAGCAGGCTCATCAAAGGGTGTAGAGATAGACTGGGCCCATTCTGCTCTTCCAGGCCCCGGCCTGGCACAAAGGCTGGTCAGGCTCCATCTGTAGAACTTCAATTCGTGGTTTCTATAGACCCCCACCCCCAACCCCAGGCAGAGCTGCAGAGCCCCTCTGAGCTCACTCTTCCCACCAGCCAGGAGACCATCAGCAGCAGGTGCCCAGGTGCCTTGGACAGGCTCGCACCAAGTACCTCAGTTCCTGCTGGGGAGGAGAGGGCCTGAAGTGTGGGATCCAGCTAGCCCTTTGGCCCTCAGTGGCAATGACTGGCTTCTAGCTGTGGCCCTAGATGTTGTACATTTGCTGCCTGTCTCCAATGACCTACAAGAAGAAGCAAGAAAGGCATTGGTGGGCAGAGTCAGCTCTGCGAATGGACACAGGGTAACTGCCCCAGGTGTGAGTAACACCCGCCTCTGAAGTTTGGAGCCTCCCAAAGCCAAACCAAGCCTGCCAGGTCTTCATGCGGGCCCCAGCCCATGCCCTTCCTAGGTTTTGAAGGGGACCCTGGGGAAGAGATTGCAGTGTCCCACAACCGGATGCACAGAGGGAGAGGCAGGACCAGCTGGAAGGTCTGAAGCCCTGCAGGTTACCCTTGCAGTATTCAGATGCCTAGGGCTTCTGGGAGCTCTGCCCACTGTCACCTGTGCCTGGAGCTGCAGGCTGCAGTGCTGGGCATCTGAGTGGTGCACTTAAGACATTTAATGGGCAAGCTCCCCCTCAGCGTGGGTGTGATTAATTTTCCTGAAATAGCATGACAGCCCTTAGTCCCTCCGCCTGAGTCAGACAGTGATCATCACCTCTCCCAGACATGGCATGCTGTCTTGGGAGTCAGCTCCCACAGCTCTCCTGGGAGAGCTGGGTGGCACTGAAATCTAAGGAACCACATAATATTCAGGGACACACTGCCCAGCTTAGAGTCCCTGCCTGGAGGCCTGGAGCAAAAGGCCTAGGTACAAAGTAGGCCCACTGTGGGCACACAGAGGTCACAAGCTGGCAGAGGAGGGAACTCTGGTAAAGCTGTCATGGGCAGCTGGAACTGCCCTTTGTGAACAGTCTCCAAAATCAAGTCCTGTCAGGGAGACAGGTGCATCCTAGCAATTAGGTCCATCGGAAGAAGACCCCTAGGCTTCTGTGAGTTAGGACTGACCAACAGCAGGTGGCCAGAGTGGGAGGGGTTGGTGCATCTTGGATTCGAGACCCATGTCTCATGCAGTGGCCACCCTCTCTGCCCATGTGGGTCATGTTCTGGGATCAGGAGCTGGAGGTCCAGGGTGGCCTAGTTCAGGGATGCAGCCTGCCCTCCTCACCTGCCTGTGGACACAGCTATGGACATGGGTCATGCCTTGGGCCAAGTTCCTTGTCACCCAGAACCTTGCTATCACGAGCCCCGGGTTCTTGTGTGTGTGTGTGTGTGTGTGTGTGTGTGTGTGTGTGTGTGTGTGTATAAGTTGCACACATGGGGGTCATGTTCCTGGGGCCCCTGTAGGGTTACCAATTCTCATCAATGAGCTCATTTGTGCTCTGAGGAGGTCACAGGTCACCCTGCCTGAGCCTTGCTCACTGCTTCCTGAGCCCAGTGGCCAGCCTTCCCCTCACTTCTGAAGCTATGTTCTCAGAGGCCTGTCCCTGAAGCCGTGGTCATCTGGGATCCATGTTGATATGTGTCGCTGGTCCCTGGCACTCCCACCTCGTGCTTCACACTGCAGACACATTTTACAGATCAGAAACAGGAAGAAATGGGTGGGAGTCCAGCTATGCTATGACTAGGCCCAAGTTGGCTTTCCTCTCATGGATGTAGGTGGTTTGGGGTATCACTGCACAGGGGAGGTGTCAAGGTGACGGTGGATGTTCTCTGTTGACTCCTGCCCCTCAGACCCACAGGGTCTGGGGACATTTTCTTATCAAAGAGCCAGGGTGTGGGCCCCTGGAGGAGGGGCAGGCTAGGCGTGTCTTCTCTGACCTCTTCTTCCCTATGGGTGAGGTGTGGTCTTCACAGGGCTGCAGATGGGGAAACTGAGGCCTTGGGAGCTTAGCTAAGAAGTACAGAAAAGCCACATCTAGAGACAAAGATGCTAATTGGCTTCTGCAGGGGCCCAGACAGAAGGGGTCACTACTCTCTTCCTTCTGTGGGAAGCAGGCCCTGTGTGCAGGAGTCTCACCAGTTGTGCATCCAAGCCCCCTGCCGGCCCACCTTTCTCACAGAGGAAGACCCTGAGGCAGAAGCCTCTGTTCCAGCTACAACAGTGTGAAGGGCAGAGAGAGCTCCGATGGGTCTCAGGGCTCAGTGACACTCTGAGCTGTTGGCCCTGGGCACAGTGGACTCCCGGTTTTCTTGACCTCTCAGCTTGTGAAGCCTCCTTATCTCCAAGCCCTGCCCAGGACCACTAAGTCCAGTACAGCTGGTGTCTTTATAAGAAGATGACTGTCTGAACAGACACATGGGGACCAGGCCCCAGGAAGATGGAGGCAGGGCAGTAGTGATGCTGTCACCGGTCGACCACCCAGGGCCACTAGAAAATGGATGACGGGGTGAGGAGGGACCCTTCCCTAGAGCTACTGGAGGAGCCCAGCCCATGTACGCCTTCCTTTCAGACACTGGGCGTCCAGAACTCTACCCAATGATCTCTCTTACTGCAAGCTGCCCAGTTTGTAGTAACCTAATTCAGGGGACTCCTACAGAGGCCAAAACACTGTAGTTCCCCAGGTGAAGAATCCAGACCCATAGTGTGGAGCCCCCAGGGGTCTCTTGGTGAGGACCTCCAACAGCTGGCTAGTTCTGGCCTGGGGGCCAGGCACGCCACACCCTTTCTGGGTTTCAACAGCTGGGTGAACTCACCCATTCCACACTACAGGGTCCCCGGGTATGAAGAAGAAATATTTTCCCAATGGAAAGACTCCTTCCTCCCACCCCAACACTATCGTGTTTCTGCTTTGAAACAGACTTCTGCTGCCAATAGGGACATCTTCAAACAAACACACCTCCTTGCTGGAGTAGACAAAGGTAGATTGAGGGGAAACAGAGGGGCTACTTCCTGCCTCCCTCCCCACCGCCTGCCTCCCTCCCCACTCCCTGCTGCCTCCCCCTTGGCTGGGGCCAGAGAACCCTTGTCCCCACAGTCCTGGAAGTGACCAGTGTGCTTCCAAGTTCCAGGGCTGAACTTTAGAGAAGAGTGAGCTGCCTCAGCCTCCTCCCACAGGCCTCCTCCACCCCTCGGCCTGGGGCCTCTGACTCTGCCTTCCTGACGGCAGGCCAGGGCTCACTGTCCCACTGCCCCACATGGTGTCTGACCCCCACCCCCAGTGCATCCCAGCTTCCTCCCAGGAAATGACTCCCTCTGAGGAGGGTCCCCAGGCTTGCTGAGACCTCCACCCTGGAGCTTCAGGGGTGGGAAAGCAGCCTTACAACCAACCTTGCTCCTAGGTCAGAAGGCAAACAGGCCAGCACAGGCTCAGGATAGGTAGTCCTGGGGTGAGACCTGGCTTAGAGGAGGGATATAGTGGAAGGCAAGTCTCAGGAGTGGCAAAGAGGGCTAGGAAAAAGGTGGGAGGTGGCAAGGCAGGACCCACCCTACCCAGCCACAGCAGTAAGCATCTGCAGCTAGGGCCAGGGAGGCATCAGAGGCCACCTAGTTCCCAGCTACTGTGTATAGGGCCAGTGAGTCCCCAGCTCCTATATATAGGGCCAGTGAGTCTCTAGGGTCTGTATCCAGGACCACTGAGTCTCCAGCCCAGTGAGTCCCCAGCTACTGCATAGGTGGGCAGCAAGTCCCCAGCTGCTGTCCATGGGGTCAGCGACAGGGGCAGAGGCATAGGGCTCAGTTGTGCTGTACTGGGCACTGATCCTGAGCCTCAAAACTCCTTCCTTCTTCCTTCAGCTAAAGGCCAGGCTCCATGGACACTTGTCCTGGTTTTCCTGGATCTGTGGGCTCCGTGCAGACTCCACAGACTGAGGGGGATCCTCGGAATGCCAAGAAGGCCTGCTTCGCCTCGGGCTTGGGGGTGGGCTGCGCTGGAAGCTTTAGTGTCATCGTGACACGGGGGTTGAGGGAGCCTCAATTGGGAAATTTCCTCCATAGCACTGGCCTATGGTGGTGTCTGTGGGACATCTTCTGATTGATGAGTGATGTGGGAGGGCCCAGCCCACTGTGGGTGGTACCACCCCTGGGCAGGTGGGCCTGTGTTGCATAAGAAAGCAGGTTGAGTGGGGGTCCAGGGGAGCAAGCCAGTAAGCAGCATTCCTCCATGGCCTGTGCTCCAGCTCCTGCCTCCAGGTTCCTGCCCTGAGCTCCTGAGTTCCTACCTTGGGCTCCCTGATGAACTGTGACCCGGGAGATGTAAGCTGAATAAACCCTTTCCTCCCCAAGTCGGTATTGGTTAGAGTGTTTTCTCACAGCAATGGAGAAACAAACTAGGACAGGGGGTATGGGAGGGGTGCTTGGGGGTGGTAAGCTGGGACTCCCTGTCCTCACCCCCACCCCTAGGCTCTCTTCCTGGCTACCCGGGCACCCTATTTGGTAGAAATTCTTTTGTAATACTTTCTGTGGATCTGAGGCTTAGCCATCCCTAAGCCCCTTAGCTGTTTCCTCCAAAACGTCCCCACTGGTCTGCCGACCTGAGCACAAAGGGCATGGCTGGCTGGCAGCTGCACCCCAGGTGGCCTTGGGTCTGGGGGCTTTGGGGAGGTGTAGCCTGTGTGCCTCCATATCCACAGCCCCTGATGAGGGCTGGCAGCACTGTAGTTAGCCCCCATGTCCTTCCTCCCTGGGGTCAGGGGCACCTCTCCTGACCTTGCATTTAGAAAGGACGCATTCCCACAGAACCTCCCAGGGCCCTGGTAGAGGGTGCTGGTTCCCTCCTAGGGAAAGAGAAGCAAAAGAAGGAAGTAGTTTGCCACAAACTGGGGTGGGTCTGGGCAGAAGGATGCAGGCCACAAAGGTGCATCCCCAGGCTGCTGCCCTGTTCCCAGAGCCTCGGGGACTCCTGTGCATCTGTGTGCAGAACCCACTCGGTGTTCTGGGAGCACCAGTTGGCACTCCCAAATAACATCCCTGCCTCCTACCCTCCCTGCCCCAGCTGGGCTCCTGGGCCCTGGCAGGGCTGGGAATCCAGCCTTTAGAGACATATGGCCACAACTCATGAGTGGCCAACAGTGGACACAGTCCAGGTAGATGGGAGATGCCTGGACCCAGAGTGGTGACAGGGTTAGGAGAGGGTCCAGTGGGCCCAGCAGACACAGTGCTAGATGCTGGGTGGCACGGGGCCCTGAGAACTCATGGGGAGAGCTCATGGCTGCTGTCTCTGCTGCTCTCCTCTGGTGTTGCTGCCTGCTGGATACCCTGCTTCAGGACTCAGAGCTGCCCCACAGCCAGTGAGGCCGGGGCTATAGGGAGGGGCCCCGGCTCTGGATGTGACATGATAGACCTTTAGTGCCCGTTTGCAGTCAGCAGGCACTATAATGCCCTGGGTAAAGACCAGAGACTGGCCCTGGGCGGGGCCTGAAGAAAGCAGCAGTGTGGGGTGCAGCCACCGCCAGGTACAGATCCTAGGAAGCCACTTCTCCAGGAGACACAGGGACATGCGGGACTGGGAGGAGATTGCCGAGAGTTGCCTGGGAGCTCATTCACCTGCGGGGACTGTGTGCATCTACATGTGCTCGTGCATACCTACTGCATATACACGTAACAACCTGGGCACACACCACAGGCGGTCTTCTATCTTCCCTTGTTCTGGCTTGCTCACCACAGGATGGAAAAGCAAATTGTCTCCATGCTGTGGAGGAAGCAGAGGCTGAGGTACAGAGGAGTGACTCAGAGCAGGTCACCCAGCCTGCTGGGTAAGGCTGGCCATGTGGCCCCAGGCCAGGTACCTGAGAGCCGGATGGAGAAAAGACCAGGAGAAGAGCTTCTTACAGCAGTAAGCAGGAACTTCGGGTAGAAGTGACCTGGGGGAGGTGACCACAGGGGGGAGGTGACCACAGGGGAGGTGACCACAGGGGAGGTGATCACAGGGGAGGTGACCACAAGGGGGAGGTGACCACAGGGGAGGTGACCACAGGGGAGGTGACCACAGGAGAGGTGACCACAGGGGAGGTGACCACAGGACAGGTGACCACAAGGGGAGGTGACCACAGGGGAGGTGACCACAGGGGAGGTGACCACAGGGGAGGGGACCACAGGGGAGGTGACCACAGGAGAGGTGACCACAGGGGAGGTGACCACAGGGGAGGTGACCACAGGACAGGTGACCACAGGGGGAGGTGACCACAGGGGAGGTGACCACAGGGGAGGTGACCACAGGAGAGGTGACCACAGGGGAGGTGACCACAGGGGAGGTGACCACAGGAGAAGGTGGTTGACCACAGGGGGGAGTTGACCACAGGGGAGGTGACCACAGGAGAAGGTGACCACAGGAGGAGGTGACCACAGGGGGAGTTGACCACAGGGGAGGTGACCACGGGAGAAGGTGACCACAGGGAAGGTGACCACAGGGGGGAGGTTACCACAGGGGAGGTGATCACAGGAGAAGGTGACCACAGGGGAGGTGACCACAGGGGAGGTGACCACAGGGGAGGTGACCACAGGAGAAGGTGACCACAGGGGAGGTGACCACAGGGGGGAGGTTACCACAGGGGAGGTGACCACAGGGGAGGTGACCACAGGGGAGGTGATCACAGGCAGAGGTGATCATGGGAGTGATGTCTGCCCCACAGAGCAGGGTGGGGGCCACCTCATGTCTTCAGATGCATGAGGGCTGTGTCAAACTCTTGAGGCAAATACTTTTATGGGCAGACTCTTCCAACCTACAACTACTTGGGGCTACCTGACTACCAGGGCCTGGAGCTTCAGGGCCTCCAGCCACTCTGCCATAGGACTCAACTCTAACCCTCAGCCCTTCACCATGCCCAGGATTTATGTAGCTGTGGTTCAGGGTGAGGTGACCTTAGGGAAAAGGGGACCACTGAAGGAGGTGGCTCAGGAGAACCCAAATTGTAGCTATAATGTGCTCAGTAGTTGCCAGTAAGGTTGGCTGAGTTCTTAAGAATGAAGGCATCAGATACTGGCCAGGCCCACCTGCCAGTGGGAGGCTGGCTGGGGTTTGTGTGGACTAAGAGGTCAGAGAAGAGCCACTCAGCTCAGCACAGAGACCAAGATAGGCTTTCTTCTCTCATTCAGTGGGATCTTGTATGTCCAGGAAGCTTGAGTTTACTGCAAACTAGCTTCTGCAGCCTGGATGTGTCCTTAGTTCCACCACAAAAACAGCTTCTGAGAGGCCCCCCTGGGGCCCAATGCAGAGGCTCTTTGAGGGCAGCTCCCTGCTCAGCCAGGGGCCTGGAGGAGCTCACTGGTGAGTGCTGGCTCCCAGGCCTATCCAAAAGTACATGGGAGCCCCATCTCTCAGCCTTCCCTCCTGGGCTTCTGAGCCAGGGATGGGCTGCAGGCCAGAGGGAGAGATGTGGAAAGGGAGGAACCTGACTGCAGGCACATTCTATCAGCGGCAAGCCTGGGCCAGGTCTGAAACAAGCTGCCCTGTCCTCTTCCCACGGCTCTCCTGGCTGCTAGAGTTTGAGTCTGTGACTTTGGCTTGAGGACACCGACAGGTCTGCTAGGCAAGGCCCAGACTAGAGTCACATCCACACTAAACTCAGAGCCAGAGAGGCTGGCTCCTGGGACAGCTTGGTGCCACTGGGAAGGCCTCTGTAGTACCCTGGGGCTCCCAGCTAGACCCCCCCCCATCCCTGCATGTCAACCAGCCCCTAAAAGCAGTTTCTTGCTCAGTTCCCTGCCCAGTATTCACCCACTGGAGGCTAGAGTTTCCTTGACCAGAGACTAGGGCTGGAGCCTCAGCTACTGTGAGGTAGGAAGAATCTCAGGCACCCTTAAGTCTCTGCCCTTCTTGGCCCAAAGGAGAGGAACTAGGTTTTGCAGCAGAATCGGGGAAGTAGGCTCCTTGCCCTAGGACTGTCCCACCCGCTTTTGTCCAAATCAAGAGCTGTGGCCTGGGCTGGGGAGATGGCTCAGTAAAGTGCTTGTCGCACAAACAGAAAGACCTGAGTTTGATTCCCAGTACACACGTAAAAAGCTGGGCATAGCACGCACTTGTAATGCCAGTGTTGGGGAGGCGGAGGCAGGAGCATCCCTGGGGTGCTTGCTGGCCAGCCAGCTTAGCCAAGTCAGCAAACCCAAATGAGAAAAAGAACAGCCAGCTTTGCCTCCATCTGTCACAGAGTTCCACATTGGGGACAGCACAGAACTGCTTTTGTCTTGTTTTGTTTGAGGGTCTTCCTGTAGCCCCAGCTGGCCTGGAACTCACTACGTAGACCAGGCTGGCCTCGATCTCACAGAAATCCACCTGCCTCTGCCTCCCAAGTGCTGGGACTAAAGGCACACGCCACCATGCCCAGCTTAGAGCTGCTTTATTTCACTCAGTCATGGCATTATCCATGCTCAATCACGCTCTCCCCTCTGTCCCTTAACACCCCCTCGGGTAGACTCCTCTAGCATCTTGTCACTTTGTGTGTGTCTGTGTGCATGTGTGTCCATATGTGGGTGTATACATGTTCATGTGTGTGCAGGTGTACATGTTGGTGTGGAAGTCAGAAGTCTGCTCTGGGTATCATGCCTCAGGAGCTATCCACCTTGTTTTCTGAGACAGGGTCTCTCACTGACCTGGAACTTACTAAATAGGCTGGACTGTCTGGCTGGTGAGCCCTGTGGCTCTCCCTGTCTGCCTTCCCATGTACCACCATGCCTAGATTTTTAAAATGTGGGTTCTGGGGATCAAACTCAAGTCTCTGCTTGCATGGCAAAGCGCTTTACCCACTAAGCCATCTCCCAGCCTGCATCTGCTCACTCTTCACTGTCAAGGTACAGACAGGCTCAGCTTTAAGCTTCCTGTTTATGACTCCTCTGAGACTAGCCTGGTGTCTCTCCAGCCTTGGCATGGGGACAGAGGCATGCTTGCCTTTATCCTCATCCCCCTCTATCCTCTGGGCTGGACCCTCCATGTGCCCCATCCCTGAAGACTCTGGCACTCTGTCCCCACACTTATGCTGAATTGGGAGTGGGCCCCTCAGATGATTCCTGTAGGGAGAGGCCTGGTTTGCTAGGCTTAGGGTGTGAGGAGACCTGCTGATGTGCTGGGGGCCAGTGATGACCTGGTGCCCTGTCCTTCTTAGCTGGGAACCACGGTCTCTACGTCCTGTGGCATCTTCTACGATGGCCCCATGGTCCTGCACCTCTGCTTGTCATACCTATGTCTGGTCCTCTGGGGACACAGAGGCAATGGGTTGTGTGTCTATCACAAGGAATGGCTGCACATGACTGTGGAGGATGGACAATCCCTGCAAACCTGGGAGAGCTTATGAGGAAGGTTGCAGCCCAAGTCTGAAGAGAGGTGGAGATGACCTTCCAGCTTGGAGAACTCTCGGGGCAGAGGACGAGTCCTCTCTCCCTCCCGGCAAGTCTTTGGCTCCTCCTAGTCCCCCAGTGGACTGAAGGAGGTCCCTATTCTGAGGAAGTCTATGCCTCTCTCAGTCACTAATCCCCAGATCATCTAAAATCTCTGATGGTGACCGCCTCGACCGGGTCACACGTGACTCTGGTTTCTACCTGACTCCGTTTTGGGTCTCTTTACTGGGGGAAAGTGCCTTCATCTTATGAGCAGACCCAAGTAATCCTACGGAAAACCATGTACCATGTCCCATGTCCCATGTGGCGGGGCTGAGCAACCACAGGCTGAAGCCTCCTGTCAGCAGCCACATGAGGCAGTTTCTAGAAATGGATTCTTACCCAGTGACACCTGCAGATGTTGTAGCCCTGGCTGACATCTGGGCTGTAAGCTCACAAGAGCCCCTAAGCCAGTAAACCACTGAACCAAGTGCTTTCAAACCCCAGAGCCACTGGAGGTGCCAAGCTTTGGGGTGATTTGCTACATATGAGTAGATGGTGTTCTCTCTCTCTCTCTCTCTCTCTCTCTCTCTCTCTCAGCATTCTTAACCACTGAATCATTTTCAAGGTGTTCTGCCATTGTATGCTTCCTGTGGAGGCAGGGCAATGGTGTTTGCTGAATATCCACCTGTCTTCTTTCAAACTCCCCAGCCTCCTTTGCAATTAGATTGAGATCACATGACTAGCCATGGCCAAGGAGCTCTGAGCAGAAGTAATTTCTTGCCAAAATACTCTGGGGTTGCCAGCCCTTCTGTTCTCATCTTCTACAAGAAGAAGGCCTCTGAAAAGCCTGTCTGTGGTTAGCATCATAAACAGAGGGACCACCTAGATCCTCAAATTCCCAATGCACTGTAATAGCTTGGAGCCATGAAATTTGGAGGTGTTTGCTACTACATTGTGACCCAGCCTGTGCTGAAAAATCAGCTGCAAATTACAGTAGTCAACAAAGCTGGCTGCTGCATGAGGCCCACAAGAGATGTTTCATTAGGAATTCAAGCCCAAACAGACCCTGGGAGAGTCCTTAAGATGCCATCACACAGCTCTGGGAGGAAGCTTGCCTGTACCAGCAACACTCCATCTCTGTACTGGAGACTGTGGTGGCTAGGTACGCACATCAGAGAGGAGCTGGGCTCCTGAGAAGAGGCAGTGATGGGGCTGTTCTACAGGAATTTGAGGGGTGTCCCTTTGTGGTTGCCAGATGGTACAGGGGAAAACTGGGTCCACTTTTAGGGTTTTTAGTCTCATAAAAGAATTTAAGAATGGACTCAAATGGAAGCATCAGGACAATATTATTAGAGGTGAAAGAAAAGTCCTCAGAGCAGGCAGGCTGGGACTCTGGGCAGCTGCCTCGAGGCGGAAAATGGACGGGAGAAGGAGAAATCCATTAAGCCATGAAGGTTTGAGCCTGCATGGAGGTCAGACGCCGTAGACTGGGCCAGATGGCAGGTTGAAGGCTTTAGGGAAAGAGAAAAGAAACCCAAAACGTCAGGGCAGCCGGAGTGTTCGGGAAGGCGTGCCTAGAAACGAGGCAGAAAGGAAAGGGGGGGGCACGTTTTTCTGAAGAATTCAGCAAACTGGGCAGAGTTACAGAAAACCACATGTCTGTGGCCTGGTCCATGTCTAGGGGCAGAGAATCTGGGCAGGAAAAGTTCACCGTCTCATTAGCGCACTAGGTATTCTGCCCATCTCTTTAGCACGACTTAAGGTGAACCTGCCTTGTTAGGAACGGTCCCATACTGCCAAGTCTCCACCCAGACCAGAGATTTTATTCTCTTGACCAGGAGTTTTCTTAAGGAGCGCTCCTTAATACTGATAATTCCTGATGCCTAGGAAGCCATCGAGGGTCCCCAGAGGCCCTTGCACCCTGGGGAGGCCGTTCCACATGCTCTTCCAAGAGCATGTCTTCCTCTGCCTCGTTTTCCAGTGGCAGAAGCCTAGACTCGGTGTAGTTAACATGACGCTGAATTCTGAGTTTTTACCCTGTGTGCCACCGGAGGTTGGCGTGAGTGACGGCATGGGAGGGGAAGGTAGAGGCCCCAGTGCTTACAGCAGAAGCAGGGGGTGCTTTCTCCAGCAGGTGGGCCCTGTTCCAGGTAGTTCTTAGAGACCCAAAATTCCATGCAGGTTCCTGCTGGTGATGAGCTCCCAGTGCCTGGAAGCCCCATCTTCTGCCTTGACTACTCCCGACCGTGCTGCCGTCCAGGAGGTTGTCTGAGCAGACGGTGCATAGGCCTCTCTCCCTAGTTTCCTTCAGACTCAGGAAACCAAAAAAAAACCTAGGGCATAAGCCAAAACTGAAGCGTGATGAGTTTCATGAACCGGTTGGCACCAGTTACTGATCAGACAAGTTGTTCCAAAAGGTGTTTGACAGATGTGATTGGTACGTGCTATCATTCAACTTTAAGTAGAGGGGATGAGCCTCCTGGGGCTGGGCATAGTTCAGTCAGTGGACGCCCTCAGAGCAAACCTCAGCCTTCCCTGAGGTGGAGGGAATTCTGCTCCAAGATTTCTGGAGTTTCCAGTGGATGGAGATGTGTGGATTTCATATTTCCAAACTTCCAGTCTGTGAGCCAACCCTTAAAATAAATCTCATCACTCAGGTGTGCACTGGGGTCTGCACTGCAGTTCTGCATCCACAGACCCAACCAATCAAGGCCTGGAGAATGTAGTCAGGCTGCAGCGTAGACCGTTTCTCATCATTGTTCTAAATGACGCAGGCTGACCACCACTAACCCTGGCTTGTGTGTGATGAGGTAGGTCATCCAGGTGCCTCAAGGTGCGTGGGATGTGGGATTACATGTGCACATCGTGAGCCAACACTTTGCAGTTTTGCGTATGTAACTTGAACATCTGGCTGGTGGAGTCCAAGTATGTGAACCCACTCACAGATGTGGAGGGCCCACGAGGCCCGTGGCTCTCTTCTCTGGAGTTCTCTGGCATTTAGTCTGTACTCTGGGGGTTGGGGGCTCTCCAGTGTCCTTTTACTGGAGGTTACAGCTGCTATCAGGGCTTTCTTACCACAGCCCTCTGAGGGTCACAGGTCCTGACACACCTGGCTCCTAGGCTGCCCCCAGTCACCCCATCCACACTGGGCCTTGAGCCGGCCCAGGTTCTCCCCACCGGCTCTTTATAAAGAGCTCTTCTGACACAGTGTGAATGGAGCACCTATTTCCTGCCTGTCCCTGTCCCCAGCTCTGCCCCCCTCACAGGCCGAGCTTACTGAGGGGACTTTCCAGGCCTTGGTTGTTGAAATCTAGGAAGAACTTCCACTCTCTCTCCACTGCTCCAGTGACTGGTAAAGACTCTTAACCAAGAAATCCAACCAGCTACAAACTAGTGTCTGCTTTCTTCCCACTAAAGGCCACCCTCCACAGCAGCTCTGCAGAGGACACGGGGGAGGAAACAGGAAATCCAGCGCCTTCCACATTCCTCCAGGTGGAATGCCCTGAGACTCCTGGAGGGCGTGGCCAGGGATGCTGGGGAGGTCTGTCCTGTGCCTGGGGATTTTATCCATGTCCAAATTGGGATGAGGCCAGTCCAAGCCAGATCTGGGAAAGCCCCTGGGGGGTTTCCTCTCACATCCTGGTATGTGTTTCCTGGGGAGGAAGTTCAGAGCCTCTTCCTAGAGGGATTCCCCTTCCTGGGGACACCTCATCAGTCTCCCCAAACTGGAGCTGGTCACTATGGAGACTGTCTTCTGGAGGAGGGGCTGGTTCTGTCTGGCTTGCCTGGGGCCTGGGGCCAGCTAGGGGCGAGGGCTGAAGGGGCAGAGTACCCTGACTTGCTGAGAGACTGGAGGTGTGGCTTTGCACATTTGTTTTGAATAGTATTGTGCTAAAATATCTTTGATCTCGGTTAGTGAGTATTCAGTACCCTCTTTTTAAGTTTTATTATTTTTATTTTAGGTGTATGAGTGCATTGCCTGCATGTGTGTAAGTGCACCTGTGTCGTGCAATGCCGCAGAGGTAGAAGAGGGTGTTGGATCCCCTGGAACTGGAATTGCAGACGGTTGTTAGCCGCCATGTGGGTGTTTGGAATCGAATCTGGGTCCTCTGCAAGAATAGTCAGTGCTCTTAACGGCTGAGTCTAGCACTCCCTCTTAAATTTTGTCCCAGACAAATGATTGGTCCCTTCTGCTTTCTGGAATAAAGTGGGACAGGGAGCAGATTTTGTGACCCTGTCCTTGCTGAGTGTCTCTGAGGTGTCCTTGAGTTCATGGGCCACCAGGGGCAAGGGCACAGAGCATCCTGAGGTACCCTGAGCTCACCGGGACTCCCTGAAGGACCATGCCCATGGAGATGGCAAGTGGGCTCTAATCCTCACTGGGACCAGCTCTGGGAAGTTCCAGAAGCACTAGTGACCACGGGGAGCCTGACCCACGTAGCCAGGCTGGGGCAGCTTGGTGAGTCAACAGCTGTAAGACAGGTCTCCGCTGGCCACAACCGGCCCTTCTGTGTCAGGAGAGGGCATGATGGCTGGGGTGGGCTCTTCCAGAGGAAGCCTGGGCCCAGCTTGGACAGAGAGCCAGCCCATCATCTGGAGGGTCCTTAGGGCAGCACTCCGTCCTGGTCCCGGGTCGTCAGGAAAGCCTTATATAGTATGGAGACCAGCCGTCCTCGTGTGGTAGTTGGGCTCAGAGTACTTGGAGGACGCTTTCCCTGCGGCCCTGCCAGGATGAGGCCCCCACATCACAGTATGGCTTGCTCTGCAGGAATCCTCCCCCGGAGGCCCAGCTCCCCATCCCCAGGAAAGCCCCTGGCAGGGCTCTGGGAGAACCAGGCACCAGGCCAGCAGAGCTAGCCTGGGTTGGAGGCGGGGCTACATACATACACACACACACACACACACACACACACACACACACCACAAACCCCACAGACACACCAGGGTTGTTGCATACCACAGACACAAACTCCACAGATGGACACCTCAGACACACACACCTCAGACACACATACTCCACAGACACAGAAACTACACAGACACATCACAGATGCACATGCTTTAGAGACATGCATACCACAGACATAAAAACTCCACAGACACAAACTCCACAGATAGACACTTCAGACACACACACACACCTCAGACACACATACTCTACAGACACACAAACTTCACAGACATGCACACCACAGACATAAAAACTCCACAGACACAAACTCCACAGATAGACACTTCAGACACACACACACACACCTCAGACACACATACTCTACAGACACACAAACTACACAGACACATCACAGATGCACAAGCTTCACAGACACACAAACTTCACAGACATGCACACCACAGACGTAAAAACTCCACAGACACATGACCTATGGATAGATCTATGTGTACAGACAACCACACAGCACACGCTCATACACTACCCAGACATACTTGCACATTGCATGTGTACACATACAGCAGACTCACCATCTCATACCGTCTTACATACCACACAGACATCCCAATACCTGGCATATTCATGCCCATAGGACAGGTCGCTTCCTACAGCCCCTCTCTCACAGCACGCACGCTCCACCCACACCCAGCACAGCCTTCGCGGATGGCCCTGGGCAGTGTGCTAGGCCTGGACAGTGGAAGGGGAAGCCCTGCAGAATCATAGAGGGCTCCTTTGCAGTCAGAGGACACTTCAGCTGAGCCCCAGGATGCCAGGCACTCACTCCAGAATGCCTCCAGCACGCTCTGCCACTAGCCCTGTGCCTTCCTGGACATGGGCTGGGCTGGTGGCCCATCTGAACCAATTCTCCTGTCCGCTCTGGGTCCTTCCTGCTTCCCGGTGATGCACAGGGAGGGTGTGGGCACCCGTCAGTACTGCAGAAGGGTACCGTGCTGTCAGCCCCTCTCTCCCCGCTTCCAGCCTATCTAAGAGAACCCTGGGGCATGCCTCGCCCTCCCAGAAGCCCCTACTAGCCCCTTTAGATCTCATACATGGCCTTAGCCTTCCTCTTCTGGGTTACACACACATGCACACACACAGACACACAAACACACACATGCACACACACACTCAGACACACACACGGACACATACTCAGACCTATACACAGACACAGTCACACACACTCAGACATACATGGACACAAACATACTCAGACATACACAGACACAGTCACACACATGTGCACACATGCACAGTCACACACACACATGCACACAGTCAAGCACACACACGCGCACACACACACAGCAGCCTCTAACCCTCTTCTAGACCTCTCCTTTCCCACCTGTCACGCTGTCCCTTCGCTCTTGCAGTCTCCCTGGTGGATGCAGACACTGCGAGGTTCCTGTGCACCCTCTTTCCCTGTAAGTCCACCTTCTCCTCCACTTGAAGGAGGTTTAAGCTGACACCCAGGCTAACACATGTGAAATCCTGCAAGCTTTTGCCCCAAGATCCATGATGGACGGGTTGCATGTGGATAGCAAGCCTTCATGGATCTGATATGCACCCGGCTGGGCTCAGAGAAACAGCAGGCTGGAGAAGTTAGGCCGGGCCTTCACCAGGGGATGCAGTACAGGTGATTTTGGGCCTGTGGGTGAGTCACCTGTGATGGACGACCTCTCCAGCCCCTCACAATTTCTCATGCTTCCTTTTACTTGCCTCTGCCGGAATATTCGTGGCCACAATATCACATGATTCAAAATGGGGGGGGGGTGTCCAGAGTGGAGACCACGGTTGCCCAGAGAGGACTCTGGGACACTTCCTAGTGGTCCTCCCAGTCTTCCTGGCTGCGATGGCTTTGAATATCACAGCCTCCCACAATGGACAGCTCATTCCTTGAGGGAAAATTACTGTCCTCAGTGATCCCAGCTGACGTGCCTTGTGTCTTGGCCAGAACTGAGTTCTGGGCCCATTCCTGCCTAGGTAACAGGGTCACCTCACCAACTGTGCACCAGACTCTGTCTCTGTTCCACCTGCTGCAGCCTCCGAGCTCCTGGACAAAGTGGAATCGATTGGCAGGAGAGAGCGTGGGCCCAGGGCTACCCTGCCACTGCTACAGTTCCTGGTGTAGGCCAGGCAGCCTGTGGTGCCCCAGCCTGGTGCTTCATCGTGCTTGTGAAACCCCACTGTGCTCTTGCTTTGATCCTACTCTAACCAACGCAGTTTGTTCCAGAACATCAGGATGGAGCCCTCAGAGACCTGCACCAGGTCATAGAGAAAAAATGTTGGTGACATTTTATTTAAAAAAAACAAGGGGCTTGGTGAAGAGCACTAGCTGCTCTTGCAGAGGACTGGAGTTTGATTCCCAGTACCCACATGGCGGCTAACAACCGACCACAACCCCAGTTCCAGGAGACGCCCTCTTGGCACCGCACAGCATGGATGCACTTACATACATGCAGACAATACACTCATACACATAACATAAAAATAGTACATAAAATATTAAAAAAGAAGAAGCCAGGGATCTAAGGTTCATCTTTCCCTCAATACAAGAGTCTAGTCAACATAAAACAATCCAGATAGCCCTCAGCCCTGGAGACTGCCTCAGCCCCCAGGGAGGGGACCATCTGTGCCCCTGAAGGAAACAACTCACAGAGCCCATGATGGCCAGATGTGAGCCCCGACATTACCTTTTTCCATGACACATGTGGCTCTATGTCAGTTTGCCAGAGACAGGGCTGAGATACACAAGCATGACCACCCACCTTCCAGCTTCTTTAATGTTGGGTCTAAACCCCTTATGGCCAAGTAGCTGAATACAAGGATCACGTAAAGTTGGCAGCAGTAAAAGGTTCCGGAGCTCTCAATGACCAAAGTCAAACATGAAGAATCCAAGCACTTGCCTGTGTCACATCCTGTGACGTCGCTGCAGCTGCATACGCTTTGTACCACACGTGCTGTCACGTTGCATATGCCAACAAACTCTGTCTGCAAGACCTCAGCCTAGATTCTAGCAGTTGCATGTTGTGGACTACAGTGTGTTTGCGGTGCTCATAAACTTTTCTGCTCTTTGATGGTTTAATTACAGAAGATAAGGACTTTCGATATTTTCCAACCTTCATTCCTCAGCACGTGAGCACCAAATTAGTGTGTCTGTGCACTGGGCTAGAGGGGTTGGTTTTCACAGCTGCTGCTTGAGTTGCTGCTTTGAGTTTTTTAAAATATTAAGTAAATCCTGGCTTGGAATTAAGACAGAATTTCCAGCAATGTCTAAAATAGCCTTAAACATACTTCTGTCATTTTGTTCTATGTATTTCTATGAAGTGGAGTTCTCAGCAGCGATTATCAAATTGAAATATCAATCAACTCTGGAAAACATTGCAGCTCTGCATCCTGCCACATAAAATAATACAACAAAGATTTGATTCTTTACGGAGAAATAAACAAGCACATCTGTCTGATTTGTATGAAGATTTGCTTTCTGTCGTTACTAAATGATAAAGTTAGATGTGTACCAAATAATTGCTTTAAAGTAAATTTCTTTTAAATTTTTATTTATTTATTTTTTATTTGTATGGGTGTTTTGCCTATATATGCATAAGTACACCTGTGTGTGCAGTGCCCATGAACCACAGGGGGCGTCAGATCACCTGGAACTGGTTGCAAGTGGGTGTTGGCCACTATGTGGGTGCTGGGAACCAAACTCAGGTCCTCTGCAAGAGCAACAAATGCTCTTGACCACTGAGCCATCTCTCCAACCCTAAAATAAATTTCTTTGTGACTTATTCTCAGTTTGCATAGCTATTTTCTATGCTTATATAACCTGGCATTATGTAAAAACATCTCCCGTGGGAAAAGGACATGAGTGGGGAAAGTTGAAGGTGCTCTGTCCTCCCCAGAAGACCTTTCTGTCATGAGAGCCATGTGTACCTGCTCCCTGCCCCCAGCCCAGACAGTATCCCTACACCTGCCTGTATGCGTCACCGTGGAGAAAGACCTCCAATGCTTTGGGGGTCCTGCCCCTCCCTCTCTCTTACCAGCCCCAGAGGCTCCTTGCCCAGGTCGGGGCACCAGCAGGGAGGATAAGACTCCAAGCAGGCAGTTAGGCCCTCAGGAGAGCCATGCTCCAAGGCCGGATGTGAGGCAAAGGCACCCTGTTCGTGCTGCGTTCCCACTATGGCGAGGGCCAGAGCCAGCTCTCCTCAGGAGATCAATGTCCACCCAAGGAGACCTTGTTCTCCAAAGCTCTACACCAGTCTCACCGTTATCTGGTCACCACCCAATGGCTCTGCTTTGCCTGGTAGCTCTGGTGGCTCTTTGGTAACCACGTAGGCAGGTCTGGAGACAGTCTCTGGGCCACAAGGACACTGCAGGGGCCATCAAGGGCTAGGAGAGTTTGAAACAATAGGGTGGGGCAGGATCGTCAGGCTTCCCGGAGGAGGTGGTGTTGTCGATGTGGTTTGGAAGAACACAGACTTGGTCAGATAAAGGAGAGGTGGTTTGCAAAGACCTAGGGCAGGCGTGACATCTTCGGGTCATCACCTTGTGGGAAACATGGCTGCTTGCTGTTCAGTGTCTAAGGCGTGGATACCCTTCACTGGCTTCAGACCCCAGGGAAGAGGTGCCTTGGTATTCCTGTCCCTGCAGAAAACCTTTCCAGGCGGGAAAGGACAGCGAGGGGTTGCTCCCATGTGGCTCACCATTGCCGCCAAAGGTCAGGGACCCTGGGGATCTACCCTCTCCTTGGCCTGACAGGCCCTAAACCAGGGGCACAGTGAGACCAGCTTGGGGGAGTCAACTTAGTCAATGCCCTGCACTCCAAACCCCCTGGTGGCTCCTTACCGACCCCCTCCAGGTATCTGTGGGATCCTCCCAGAAGCTAGTTCTCTCCACCCACTCTATGGGGCAGAGGCTGGGACTATGGCTGCTGGTGGCCTCCCTGGCTTTCCAGCCCTATTTCTGTCTGCTACGCTGTCTGCATGTACATTTGGTCCTTGTCATCCAACCAATGGGGGTGTCCTATGGGAGAAATAAGTCCAGGTGGCTTTAGGCCTCTGGGGTCTTGATGTTGTTTGTCACTTTGGCTGACCTCACCTGCTGCAGTGACAAAAGGCCCCACTGTCCTCAGCCTGTTCTGGAAAGGAAGGAATTGTTGGGTCACCTGCCTCTTCCTCACCCGGCACCCAGTGCAGACATAGCCTCCTTAAGGAGCCCAGCTCTACAGGGGCCAGCATCTGGCCAGGCCTCCCATACCCTGCATGTCCCTACATCTGCCCCCACAAAGTTCTCCACACATAGTGTCTGGGTCAGTCCTGAGGAGCCACTGGAGCTTGCTTCTCTGCCTGACTCATCACCATCTAGTGGAGCTGAGGCAAAGACCCCAGGGCCCCTCCCAAGCACCCTTCCAGCACGATTCAGCCTCTGCTGACTGGCCACACACCTCTTCCCTGTGCCTTAGCTCCTGGCCACAGAGTCCCGGAAAGCCCTCACTCTGTGTCCTGTAGCTCCTACCATTGTCCCTTCCTACCCTTCTGATACCTCAAACTTGAGTGTAGCTGCTGAGAAGATGCCCAGGGACCCTCCTCACAGTCCTGTCCCCCATCATGCCCGTTCCCTGTCCTGCCCCCACTGATAATGCTGCTCTGTGTGCGATGTTGGTGGCATGGTCCATATTTGCATCGAGGGGTGTCTGCTCTGTACCTCTGGGGTGCGTGGCCACGGAAGCTGCCAACAGTGAATGAATGAATGAATGAATGAATGAATGAATACTCTGGAAAGAGCACGTGTGCATTTTACTGGGCAGCTGAGCTAAGCGTTGCTCTTCCCATTCCTGCTGTAACCCACCATCCAGGGAATAATGAAACTTCCATAAGCCCTGCACTGCTGGTGGTGGCAAAGCAGGCTCAGCCTACAGCCTTCTGGGTTGCAGGCACCTTACCCGTGGGCCTTCGGGGATTGGTGGGAGGGACAGTGGTCTCACTGGTGCTGTGGGGCCAGGTGGGGTGTTCCCTCAGAGGAGCCCCAGTACGAGGTGCCCCCGTGCGCAGAAGCTTCAGACTCACAAAACCCAGATCAGCTGCTGCCCCAGCCCTGTGTGATGGAGCAGAAGGATCGAGGAAGCTTCTAGAAGGATGGAAAAAGGTAGGACAAGAAGCCCATGGAGCCTCCAGAAGGGGGTCTGCAGGAGGTAGGTGGAACCTCTCTGTGAGGTGAGGGAGGACCACCCCCACACACTCCTTTTTCTCTTGGACATCCCGACTGTGTTCAGGTGTTCAGTACGTGTTGTTGGCCTCTGGAAAAGTCTCTTAGGGTCCACCCTTTCTGAGGCTCTCAATTCTCCATGGCTATCTGGAGGGGAGAACTTTCCAAGACATTGGGTGCATCCAGGTCCCCAAGGGGAGCTCCGTTCCCTCCCAGCTTCCTAGCCAGCATTCCCCATGGGCTTTAGGACCCTGACACGAGGCCATGGACATGAGAGAAGGAAGAGCAGGAGAGAAGGAAGAGCAGCTCTTCCACAGGTGCTGGGCTCCCGTGCTCTAGGCTAAGGGACCGCCCAGCTGAGCAGAAGGGCATGTGGCATTCTCCAAAAGGTCCTGGAAACTGGGAAGCATGCAGGAAGGCCCAGGGGCAGTGTCTTCTGATTACAGGTAACCAGGGAAGGGCTGAAACTTGTGTCAGAAAGTGAGAGCCGGTGTGCGCTGTGGCGCCCAGGTGTTCAAAGGGAAAACTCTGCCTTTACTGTACCCGCCAACACCTTCTTCTCAGCCTGGCCTAGGGAGCACGGGTCCTGTCCTCCAGGAACAGTGGCCTCATAACCCTGATGAGGCTCCTCCCCCAAGGGTGCCCCCTCACTTGTGCTTGGAACCACTCAGAACATGAAACACACACCTGCACCCCAGAAGATGCATTTCTATGTCCACAGGGTCAGGAAGGAGGACATTGGGTGTCAGGGCACAGAAGCTCGCCAGAGTGCACTGGTCTAACAGTCCCACTTGGAAACCCCCCAAGTGACCATCTAGGATGGGGCAGCCACAGGGTAACAAGAACATGTAGACTTTAAACGTGTTTTCCCAGCACAGTGCCTCGAACCAGTATGCTCACAGGAGCATGGGAGGGAGAGGAAGGCCTGGGGCCCAGTTCACGTGAACTCTGACCCACAAGAGGCTGTGAGAAGTGGGCAGGGGTGGGAGTGAGATGGGGCCCGGTGTGACCAGAAAGGGAAGTTCAGGCTGGAGGCACAGCAGGGGCTGTGTGTTATACCCATCCCCACTTCTCTAAAAGCAGCACAGAGCAGCGGACTGTGGGAAGGGCTGGGAAT
The DNA here is from genome assembly GCF_000622305.1 of Nannospalax galili. NCBI lineage: Eukaryota > Metazoa > Chordata > Mammalia > Rodentia > Spalacidae > Nannospalax > Nannospalax galili. Next base: position 1,564,581 of record NW_008332152.1, on the reverse strand, counting down.
TGAGGTTTGAGGCTGGAAGTTCCAGGGCCACCTGTGGATGGCACAGCTCCAGGCACTTTGGCTTCGATTCACTAGATGGTCCCACTGTATTGATGGAAGGGGGCACGGGGCTGCAGGGAGGGAGTTCACCACGGTGAGTGGCAGTCACAGTAAAAAACATGCCTATACATGTATGTGCATGCACACATACCACACGCACAGCTGAATCAGAGGCCTGGGTCATAAGCATGTGTCCTGAGGCACTGGGAAATTCATCCTTCCCAGGCTGGGAGGCTGCTGGCTTCAGGAGACCGGCAACTCCCCAAAGGGCAGCTCAGTGCCTCGGCACACCATTGCACTGCCTACGGATCCCATATACCTGGGAGGGCCCTGCCCAGCTCTGAAACCCTGGGACCACCAGTTCCTGCCCTTCTGCTTTGTCCCTTTCCAGGTGTGGGGGGTGCAGGGGTTCTGGGGGGAGGGGAAGGGGGTGTGCCTGCCTGGTCTGATCTCACGCTCTATCTTTGGTTGTGCTACATATGGCCTGTTTGATGCAGTTGAGCTCTGGGCATGCTGGTGCCTTTTGTTTGCTGGCTGGTTTGTTTGTTTCAAAACAGAATCTCACTCACTACATACCTCTGGTTGGGCTGGAACTGGCTATACAGACCAGGCTGGCCTCACAGATCCACCTGCCTCTGCCTCTGGAGTGCCGGGATTAAAGGTGTGTGTCATCATGCCTGGCACATGCTGGTGTTTTAATGAGCGATGAGAGACTCATTTTGGAGACCTCTGGACAGAGACCTCTGGCCTCCTAGACCCTGCAGACAGCACGGGTAGCTGAAGCCGCGCAACCAGCCCCCTTTCCTCTGCCAGCCCCACGTCGCCATTCTCCACATGTCCTAGCAGCTGCCTGTGTGGACATTTACAGGTTGGCACTCTGCCCCCCTGCCCAACATGGTAGTGAAGCTGCCCTTTGCTCCATCATGCTCCTCGGAGCTGTGCTGCTTGGCACTGATGTCCCCAAGGAAGGAGGTGGGGGAGGGTGTACAGAAATTCCAATTCTCTCCAACTGACACTCACCACTCCTGACCCTGTGTGCAGGCTGTCTGAGCTGCCCCAACCGCAGTAGCTGCAGACCGACCCTGGAATTGCCAGAGCCTGGTAAATGGCTGAAATTTTGTATTTCTAGAGGGTTGAGATGACAGCATCGAGAGGGCCCCCAGTGCAACCAGGAAGGCCACCTTAGGCCAATGGCTGGGGAAGCATGATTGTAGCTGCTAGCCATGGGGAGAGAAAGAATGAGCCTTTGAGGCTCTGCTAGTGACGACATGGTCCAGCGTCTGCAGCTCCAGGAGTGTGGCAAAGTCTCCACTCCCCTGGCCATCTGTCCTCTGGCTTCTACCTCTGAGTACCAGCTTTGGGGTCCTGCCCAGTTGGGGAGAGGGACTGGGGTCCTGTTTGCCTATGAGGACCAACTAATGCCGTTGGTTAGCCTTGAAAAGCTCGTGAGGAAGGGCTGTGGATACTCAGTGTGGGCTTTTCAGGGTGCCACCCAAGGAGGAAGGACCATGAACCCTGGAGAGAAGGGGACAGCAAGTTTCCAAGGTCAGACTGTCAGTCTGGTGGGACAAGCACCTTGCTTGGTTCTGTGGGTATCCACAGCAGGAAGAAGGCTCTAGAATGTTCCTCCAGCTACACAGAGAGACAGTGGAAGGCCTCGCCCTGATCTGGCACATTGAGGCTTCTGAAAAGTTCAGAGTTAGTCCTCCACATAACAGAGGCTTTAGCGTGCAAGAAGTTGAGGAGGGAAAGCCCGTGGACCCAGGGATTGAAATACTCCACTCTGAGGGTGAGATTGTGGGTGCAGGGCCTCTGGCTGCTGTAGGGATGGAGAGAAACGTGTGCCCGCCCATCCTCATCCTGTGCTTGACAGAAGCCAGCCTGGGGTCAGTAAGGAGGTGGGGCCTCAGCAAACCCCTGAGGACAGTGACCCAACTGAATGTCAACATTGAGTGCCTGCCTCTGTCCCAAAATTCTCCAGCTGGGAACTAGCTGGACTGATGGGTCTCAGGCTTCCCAGGGAAACTGAGTCTCCAAGCCCACTGGGCTGGAGGCAGTAGCCTGGAGAGGCTGGGAGCAGGGAAGGATAAAGGCCGCAGCTGGAAGCAGAAACACCCTGGAAGCCTTGGATGCTGCTGTTGTTGCCATAGCAATGCTGGCTGCAGGGAGTGGAGGGCAGGTGGACTGGTGGATGCCACTCAGCCTTGTCAGGTCTTCTCAAGGCTCTTAGCCCTGCATCCCTCCCTCCCTGTGTCACCCCAGGGTGTCCCCTGAGTGCTGTTTCCCCTGTGGGGCCCCCACTCCTTCTTTTGCACTCTGAGTCTCTCACCTCAGTGGGGCGTCAACGCCCCAAGTGTGACCAGTCAGAGCCATCTAACCTAGGACTGACTCCACCAGTAGCCTAGGTTCATTCCGGAGGACACAGGACGCACGCAGGGATCATTTTGAGTTCCATGCTGCTCCAGAGTGAGGCCTGTGTGGCCGCCCATCAGAAGGAACATCATTCTTTTCTTCTGGACTTAAACCTCAAGGCTGGCAGGCTGGGCTGGCTGGGCCACCATGCAGAGATGCTTTCTGGTAGCACATCCTTTCTGAGAACAGAACTCCTTACCAAGGGCATCATGTGGTCTGGATCCAGCCGTGCCTGAAGTTAGGCTTCCAAGGCATTTTAAGCCTTGCATGCCACTTCCAACCTAGCACACTTACAGGGTGGGTCCCAACACGGTCTTCCTCCCCCAGGCCTAGAAGAGCCCCCTGCATTGCAGGCTCCCCTTCTCCTGGGACTGCTGTGTGACAATTTGGGCACTTTAAGGGAGAGAAGGAAGGGATGTGACTAGAGTCTGTAGTGAGGAGAGGCTGAGGGCCAGCCTCAGTTTCTACTGTTGAGGACAATGTAAAATCTCAAGCTCAATAGTCTTCTAGCCTCCAACCTGGCCCCTCTGAGGATAAAGTGTGTCAGCAAGACCTTAACCCAGCCTCCCCAGAGTAGGGAGCCCATTCCCCACTTACAGGGTTTCTCCCACCTGGAGAAGCCTCCAGAATGAGTGCCCCGGGACACCCTGTCCGAACCTCATCGAAGCAGACTCCCAGTACAGGTGGGGTGGATGGCTAAGGCCAGGGACACGGACAGTAACCTAGAGTCCTACATTCCAGCTCAGAGGGGGTGTCATGGGCATGTTGTGATCACTTGGGGTCCAGAGGGAGGCTGGTCTTTAGCAGGCCAGAGACTGGGCCCATGGGGCTATCGATATAGGCCCCAGGCTTCCCATGGGGAAGGGCAGGGCTCATGAGGCCTAACCTAGGAGTGAGAGACTGGGCTTTTATATTAGAGTGACCTCTCTCTGGGAGGTAGAGGACACCCAGCCAGAGTGCCATGATGGCCATGCTGACATAACATGAAGGTCACTGTGTGCCAAGCTCTGTGCTGGGTCTGAAGACGAAAAGGATTCGGCCTTTACCGCAGACCTGGGGCAGGACCTCAGGCTGGCAGCCCCACCCACCCAGGAGCACTTCATCAGAAGAGAGGGTCGGGGAGACTACGCTTTTGGGTACCTGCACCACACTGGCTTTGGTTGGGTATAATGACAATAATATTAAGGACAGTTGGTTCTGGTTCACTCTCTGGTTGAGAGTGTCCCTAAGGTGAGCAGTCCCTAGGGGTCCCTCTCCCTGGGTAGAAGGGTGATCCTAAAACAAAGGGCCTGCTGGGCAAGCTCAGTCATCAATCATCAGATAAGGACCTTGCATGCATCATGTGCCATGTGCTCTGGGATAGCAGGGCCCTGGGGCCACCTGGGGACAAGGACAGCCCACAGGAGCTGGAGCAGGCCCTGTAGTCCCAGCCCTGTCATCTTCACACAAGTCTTGCTGCAGTGAGAGAGATCACAGAGGGTCTCTGAGGTCAGTGGAGACACTCCGCAGACGTGGGAGGGAGCTCAAACCAAGTCCCCTAGGGGTACTTTCCTAGTCTGACCTCCAAGCAAGCTGATTCCTGTCAGGTACGGCTCCCCAAACAAAGAAGTTCCAGGCTCCAGTCCACACTAGTGGAGAGTCACAGGTTCCAGACGCAGGACAAACGAAGTAGGAAGGTTCTGAGCTCCCAGGCATGTGGACAACCCAGATTGTCCTCAGACCACAGGTCAGATGGCTGAGGTCTGCACAGGTCAGATGGGCCACACCCCAGGGACAGCAGCACCCTCACCACACAGGAAGATCCACCAGGGTCCCTTGGGGGCCATGATGGGCACAGCTGTCTCCACCTGCCTACACCCTCCAGAGCCTTGCCAAGACTCCCACACCTCAGAGAGGCAGTTTTTCAGAGCAGAAGAGAGTGTGCTGATCCTGCTGCAAGCAGGCAGATGTCCAATTTCATCTCTGCATCGTCATCATAAAGTCCCCTAAATGACAGGCGCGGTCCCAAAGGGCAGAGACAGGCAGGGAGGAGGGAGCAGGGGTGGTGTTGCAGAGAGCTCAATATTTAAGCCATGGCTGAATGAATGGGGAAGTTGAGGTAGCCACCGCAGGCCAGAGGGTTGGGAGCCACACTGCAGCAGGGCAGGGCCTCCCAGAGCAGACTGGAAGGATCCGCCGTCCTCATCCCGATGCAGGAGTGTTTGTATTCCAGGCACCGTTCCCAGGGGACAGCAGAGCTGTCCTCTGCTCAAGTCCCTCCAGGCAGGGACAAGCCTCTAGATTGGGTGTTGCCTAGCGGGGGGAGTCCTGTGTGAATCCAAAAGGTGGAGTGTGGAAAGAACCTGAGGTTTTAGGTGCACATCACATGCTCAAGTCTCTGAGAAGTTCTCAAGTAAAGTCCTGCACGATTCTGCTTGCCTTTATCTAACCTGGCATTTCTCAAACCTAACCGAAAACTTGGTTTGTTTAATGTCACATTTATTGACGTCCATGGATAAGCTTTTGTGTAGCTGCACCCAGTACTCCCTTGTGTGGAGAAACAGAACCCCTGGGTCACATGGCTACGGAAAGGACGGGGTGTCCTTGAGGGAAGGCTGCCCTGAGCCCCGTGGGAGGCGCTACAGCGTGGGGTCCGTGCTCACAGTGGGTCATTGCAGAGGGGCTCATGTATGTGGTAGCTCTCTCCCCACTCTTCCGACACAGTGAGGAATAGTCTGATGAGTCATGCATGATTCATTAATCTTAATTAAAATGCAAATGCACTGCCTGCCTTCTGCCTTAATTGAAGGCTGTTGTGGGACCGCGAGCTCTGCTTCTGGGCTGAGGTTTCTTTTAGGAAAGCGAACAGATGACCCTTTTAGCTCTGCCTGGAGTGGTACTGTTTGGTGGAGGTGGTGCAGACAGGCGGTTTGGTCCCTAAAGAAGAGGCTGCTCCTCTTTCTCTTTCTCTCTCTCTCTCTCTCTCTCTCTCTCTTTCTCTCTCTCTCTCTCTCTCTCTCTCTCTCTCTCTCTCTCTCCCTCTCAGCCTAGGTGCACCACTCCAACTATGACCTCAGCTCAGCTGTCATTTTCTCAGTAATACCTGGCCCTGGGGTCTCCAACTTGGCAAGGGAGGAAATGCTAATCAAGACTTAACTTCCTGCAAGACTTAACTTCCTGCAAGAAAGAGCCTATTTCCTTCTCTCTGTCCTTCTGGGGCCTCCAAGTGGGTCAGAGGGGCCCCCAGATTCCCAAAGATGCCTTTCAGGAGAAAACCACCCCTAAGTAGCTGAATCAGGTGCCTGGGCGGAAAGAAGGGCTGAGGGCCAGGCAGGAGACTGTTGGGACAACCTGCCACTTTCCTGATTAGCCCTGATTAGCCCTCTTCCCTGATTCAAGACAACGGGGTCTCTGCTCCCACCAGAGAAAAGCAGAAAGTCACCTTTGCCCCTGAGGAGACTGCACAGCTGACTCTCCAAGTCCAAGGCTTCCCGTCATGAATTCAACCAGCTGCAGCTGGAAATATTTGGGGAGAAAATCCCATCTGCATGAAACATGTGCAGACTTCTCCCTGTCGCTATTCTCTTAACAGTAGAGAACAGCAGCTACGTACACGTATGTCCATTGTGTGGGGTGTGTTACATAAAGAATGACTTCAAATGCAGGTTATATGCAGGTCCGTGTCTACATAAGAGCCTTCAGCAGTCAGAACTTGGCATCTTAGGGCATTCCTGGACCAAACCCTATGGTCACTGAAGTAAGCCCCCTTTTTCCCCACATGGTCGGATATATACAGATAGTTTTCATCAAAGATGGGTGCTCCAATCCACAAATAATTATACTTATTTATTATTTATTATAATTTAATTATATATAATTAAAAACTATAAATGATGTTTTAATCCTGTTTCCTCATTCTGCTCCCAAACAGTCCAATTCTGACCGGACAACAACTGGGAGACCAGAGGGAGACAGACATGTGCCCAGCAACCCACGTTGTCCCCACCATGCTCATAGGCCAAGCTGGGCTGCCTGGCCTCACCGAGGACATTGCTTCACATCAAGTGATAAGCAACATCCCAGGGTGAGCCTGGCTCACAGCTGACCTATTCTGTCCTGAACGTTTTCCATGATTTGACACCGGCAAATCTGTCAGGAACCATTTTCCTCATTGACTTGATGGAAATGGATCAGACCAGACTTGCTCCCAAGATTCTGCTGTAAAAACATATGTATGGCTGCAGGCATATCCTAGTTACTGCCCAACCTGCTCCCCTCTTGCAGGTGCTCAATAAAGCAGTCTTTAAAAAAAAAGTGGGGCGAGAGAGATGGCTTAGTGACTAAGAGCACTGACTGCTCTCGCAGAGGACCCAGGTTCAGTTCCCAGCACCCACATGGTGGCTAACCACTGTTTGTAACTCTAGTTCCAGCGGATCCAACACCCTCTTCTGTCCTCTATGGGCATTGCATGGCATGGGTGTACATGCAAGCAAAACACTCATATACATAAAATAGAAAGAATGTGTACACACATGTACACTTGATTATGTCATTAATTCTTTACTCTGAAATGATTACAGATTTTCAGAAAAGTACAAAAAAGGGAAGAATAACTATGATAAGAGAGTTCAAGGTCTGAGTCTCTGCGTTTAGTTCTTTTAGGATGATAATCCAGGAAGTATAGTTCAGTACCAGGTGTACTTTCTCGGCTGTGGGAAACAATTGACAGAAAGAAATTAAAGGGTACAAGATTTATTATGGTGTACAATTCAGAAGTCATCATGTAGACAGGGCACGGCAGGGCGGAGCAGCTCCAGGAAACAGAGAGGGGGAGTAAGGGAGAAAGGGAGAGAGAGAGAGAGAGAGAGAGAGAGAGAGAGAGAGGAGGAAGGAAGGAGGGGGGAAGGAAGGAAGGAAGGAAGGAAGGGAGGGAGGGAGGGAGGGAGGGAGGGAAGGAAGGCCCAAGGACTTCATGTCCTTCACCCAGGTCCCCTGGACATTCTTAGTGTCTGCAGCACAGGCTCAAGGCTGCTCTCCTGAGTTGTTCCAGGTCACACTGTTTGTGCGTGTGGAGAGGGTCACTTGGCGAGTTAGTCTGGACTCTGTGTGTATGTAGAGATCAGAGTCCCTGGACCTCAGTGACATCCCAACTCTGACAGGGGACTGGTCTGGATGGGAACTTTCTACATCCACCTTTTAAAAAATGTAGACTAGGGGTTGGGGATTTAGCTCAGTGGTAGAGCGCTTGCCTAACAAGCGCAAGGCCCTGGGTTCGGTCCTCAGCTCTGAAAAAAAAAGACAAAATAACAAAAAAAATGTAGACTAGCCAGGTGTGATGGTGCACGCCTTTAATCCCAGTACTCAGGAGGCAGAAGCAGGCGGATCTCTGTGAGACTGAGGCCAGCCTGGTCTACATAGCCAGTTCCAAGCCAACAGGGACTACAGGGAGACCCTGTCTCAAAAACAAACAAAATGTGTATGTGTGTGTGTGTAGCATGTACAGGTAGGTACCTGCAGAGATCAGAAGAGGATATTGGATCCCCTGGAACTGGAGTTACAGGAAATTGTAAACCACCTAATGTGGGTGCTGGGAACCGAACCCAGGTCCTATACAAAAGCAGTAAGTGCTCTTAATTCAGCGCTGAGTCATCTCTCCAGCACCCTACGTCCCCTTCTCATCCTGCTCCAATGCAGTCACCGATTTCTGTGCATCTCCTGATCCCAGTTGCCATGACCAGTTTTCGGGACCTGTACATGTCTCTCACAGGTCCTGGGCTGCTATCTCCTTGAACTGGACTGCTATAGTCTGTGCACAGCTGTGATGGGGATCTGGACGCAGCCACAAGCCAGCACAAGCTAGTGTGTGCTGTTGTCTTCTAGTGTGTCAGTCTTCATCAGCTTCTCATGGGCAACACTACAGCATCCAACAGCAAAGGCTCTGTGTTTTATGCCACAAGTTTAACTTGCTCATTTTGTGAGCTGTCACTCTTCCTTCTGGGCCTGGGCTAGAGATGAAGCATCTGCTGGGGGATACCACCCTTCTCCACAACAGGCTGCTCCACTCATTGTGCCCACATCATTTGCCAGAGGGACTGCATGGCCCCACAGGTCACCAGCAGAACCAGGAAGTCTAGTCCTTTCCCAAGGTTCAAATTGGGAGTCAAAGCCAACATGTCTCCCTTTTTCTCATAGAAGCAACCTGCTCTGTTGAGCCCAGATGTAAAAATTAACATGGTAGAGATTAAGAAGAAGCTGGAAAGATCAACCTGTGAGGACACGTCCTCCCCTGGGGTGAGTCTGTCTTCTATCCTGTGTGTGTGTGTGTGTGTGTGTGTGTGTGTGTGTGTGTGTGTGGAGGGGAGCTGCAAGCTCTCCTGATGAGCAGGGATTGGGCTCTCTGTCCCCTCCTAGGGCTCACATGGGAGCTCAGAGCCACTCCTGCAGGGACTGCTCACAGCCTGTGGAACACAGGTGGGCTCTATCAACATATAGCACATTTTGTACTTCTGTCCACCTGTGTGATGTCCCACTGGGACAGGCAGGTTTGCCTTTCTGAGTTCCTCTTTCCAGGGATCGTGGGGGAGGCCCTGTGGGCACTGACCTGGAGTGAACCAAGTTCCTTTTATCTCTCTCTCACCCAAATGGGGGTGGGGAGGCCTGGCCGCTGCCTGCTGTGTCTTTTTGTGATTGCCAGTACACAGCAATCAATCCAGTCCTGCCCTGGGGACACAGAAGGCACAGGAGACACTGGACACTCAGCCAGGCTAGAGAGGGTGAAGCCCCACAGCACAGTCACTTGAGTTGCTGAGGGTTAGGGTTAGGGTTAGGGTTAGGGTTAG
>NW_008332152.1:1501508-1555258 GCF_000622305.1 Nannospalax galili | reverse complement strand
ATAGGGTTAGGGTTGGTTAGGGTTAGGGTTAGGGTTAGGGTTAGGGTTAGGGTTGTTAGGGTTAGGGTTAGGGTTAGGGGTTAGGGTTAGGGTTAGGGTTAGGGTTAGGGTTAGTGTTAGGGTCTGCTGTTTGTGGCTGGAGACACACATTTTGTACTCTTTGAGGGAAAAATTCAGTGAGTGAAATCAAGATGGGCTGGGGCCGGGAGGGATCTGATGCCCCTTCGTCCCTGGGTCTGCAGCACCGGGAAGCCAGCGTGCTTAGCAGAAAGACCTGGACCCTGGCGACTGCGGAGCCTGGCGTCTTGGATAAGTGGCTGTCAAAACTCAGGCATGAACTGCGTGGATCTGAGACTCTGGCCTAAGAACAGAGAGAGAGAGAACCTAAGAACCAGCCCAGTAGTCAATCCAGGATGTTCATAACCCAGAGAAGAAGAGTCCGGGAAATAACAGGAAAGACAGAAGTCCCAGGTGAGGCGGCAGCACTAGGCCAGGGCCGGCGGGGTGGGGGGGGGCTGGGCCTGCTGGTGCCTGGGGCTGCTGTTCCCTTGGTTGTCAAGGGTCCCAGCTTGGACAGGAATTTTTAGGGTTACCCTTGTCACGGTGTGTCACAGAGTGCCCCCACTTCAGAACACTGACCGTAAAATCTTTTTTTCCTAATCAAGTAAATAAGGAGACTGTTCGTTTTCCAGTGAAATTCTTTTTCAAGAAAAGAAAGCCCTCAGTTTGGCAGATGAGTGCTCGCCACCTCCTCCGGTGTGAGTGTGTTCACCTCATGATCCTGCTTTTGAAAAACACGGGCGGCATCTAAGGCGCGCACCGCCCGGGACCTGGAACGCGGCGCTGCAGACTCGGAGCCCTGGAGCCCGCGCACGGCTGGCGGATGGCGGCGCGGACGGAGGGTGCGCGCACGGGCCGCCCCTGGGCTCCTGGAAAGCGGCTGGCAGAGGAACCCACAGACTGGGAGGGCCGGCTTCGCCCCTCGGGGGAACGAGGGAGGTGGGGTGCCGCCACCCCACGAGGACGTGTGACTGCGGAGGGTCATTGCAGAACCCACGCGAGGGGCGCGAGGAGGCCGCTGGTGACGGCGGAGAGGGGGGCGTGAGATGTGCCACGAGAGGGGGAGGGGTCGTGAGGACACACCGGGGCGGGTCCCCTCCCCGCCCCGATCCCCGCTCCTCCCCCAAACACACAACCCCTCCGAGCGCTGATTCACAAAGCCAATTTGTGTCTGAATTGGGCAGGGGCGGGCGCTCGCCTCCGGGGTGACTGTGTTCGCCGGGATCTGCTGCCCCCGCGTCCTCTGTGTCGTTTCTGTTTGCCGGGCCCAGCTCCCGCCAGGAGGACAAAGACAGGGTCCGGGGCGGGGGAGCAAGTGCCTCGCTGATGACAGGGTGGTCACCAGCTGCCGTAGTCCACCACCCAGGAGGAAGCTGGTTAGCAACGCTGGTCTTAAAGACCCTCTCATGGGGTTGCCAAACAAAGTGGCCCTAACTTCTTGTCCTGCGCTTCACGACTGTTCCTCCTTCCCACCCACCAGGGGACCAAGTCCAGATCTTCACGGAGACGCTGGCTACTCTGGTCCAGAGCCCACTGACCTGGGCTGGCTCTCCTGAGCTCAGGCAGGCCAGCCCTGCTGTCCTACCCTAAGGGATTGGCCCACAGCCCCAACCACCAGGATGGAAAACCTATGAAACCCAGGAGCTAAAGCCTCAGGAAGGATCCAGGTGCCAGCAGACCTGGGTGGGCTGTGCTGTGGTGCAGTGCTTGATCTGCGCTGGAGGCCTCTGTAAAGAAGCCATTTTGCCAAGCCCTCCTTCATCTCCACTGAAGCACTGTAGCTGAGCCTCAGCCCCAGCAGGCATGAACACTGCCTGTCATGGGCTCCAGGGCTCCATCCTCCATTCTGACTTGGAGGAAAACGATACTTTGTCTTTCTGTCCTGGGCATTGGGCTCAGCAGTAAAGTTGCTCCTATGATCACATGCACACATTTCCACCGTCCCAATCTTAGCCTCACTCTTCTGGGCATCATCTAATGACAAGGGTGGCCAGGGTATTCAAGATGGGATGTGTGATCGGTGGATGGAGATATTGCAGACTCAGAGCGCCGTCTCCACCATCACCACCTGGGCTCCCTGCACAGATGTCGGCAACGTCCCATGTTCCTGATGATTGGGGGCAGTGGACGACAGGGTCCTGGGTGGCTGGCTGCACATGGGCAGGTCTGGGGGCCTGGGTGGGAAGTAGGAGTTATACGTGGGGTGTTGGAGCAGAGGAGAGCCTGAGCCTCGGCTTGGATGAGTCTGATTTGTTACAGAAACTAGACAGCTATGTGTGCCCTCTCATTGTGTAGAGGAGAAAGCTAAAATACACAGAGGCAAACTGACAGCATTAAATACCATTCAGAGATGGAGCAGGGAAGGGGTCCTGTCTCCAGCATAGCATGACTGATTCGCTTCCAGATGCCTCGTACTGTCTCCCCTGGGAGGTCCCGTGACATTTCTTTTAGGTTTAGAGAGAGGCCAAAGACATGCATGTGCCTGTTGCCTGTGGACCCAGTACTTGAACACATGTGTGTGAGCAGGGAAGCTAGACTGTGTCACTGCCTGGTAGACATCTTATCTTTCCTTCTGTGGCTCTAAGCACCTGAGGGGTGTTTGTCCTCACACAGGCCAGTTCATTTGCTAGGATAAAGCCACAAGGAGATGGCCTTGTTCAGGAACCTGGGCATGGCCTCTGTTGGAGGGGAACAGTAGTTCACAGCAAGGAAGGCAGGGGACGGAGTACGGCTGGGTGTGTTGTTCTCTTTGGGGTCCCAGGAGTCAGGACGTGCAGGTAGACAAACGGCCAGGGCAGCAGTGAGTAGAGTAGATGCCTGTGTCCATAGGTTAAGAGCCAGCAAGCTGCCTCTACCCCCAGTTCTAGAACTGTGCTCACCCTGTGAATTCCTGTTCTCCAAGACCCAGTTTCTTCCCTTGCTCAAACAAGTACAGGCTTTCTGACACCCCAAGCTTTCCCCACTGGTCTGTGTCACCTTCTGAACCCCAGGATGGACTAAAAGTCCCAAGACATGTTTCCAAATTTATACCACCAAGATGCGATGCAAACTTTTGAGTAAAGCCTCTTGTGGCTGAAGGCAGGTCTTGAATTCAGAGCATCTGTCCCGTCTGCCTCAAATTGCCGCAGTTGTGCACTTACGCATTACCAGATCGATGCCTCTCCGCAAGAGCAGTTCCAAAGGGCCATGTGCAGACAGCTGCCCTGCCAACCTGCTTCTAGAGCTTTCTTACAGTGCTCTGATTCTTCCATGATGCCATTTCAAATTAGCACATTCATCAACTAGAATCTGGTTTAGTTCCTCAGGAAGCATGTAAGGCTTTTGTAAATGCCAGCCACAGAAGTTTGCTTTTCTCCCTGGGACTGAGGTGATGCCTGAAAGAGGAGACTTAAATGTAAAGTCTCCATCAAGGCACAGCTCCAAGGACACAGCACAGCAGAGACCTGCAGCTGTGGGCCGGCTGGGTCTTGGCTTCTTCCTTGAAAATTCATGTGTGCGTGGGCATCTCGGTCCATGCTTAGGCCTCCTGTGCCTCTGTGAGCAAAGTCCCAGTGGTTCTGACATTCAGATGTTGGGGCAGCCCTGCTAGGGTGGGGAACTGGGAAAGCTGGACTAGACATGGCCTCTGAACATCCAACTTCAGACAAGGCCTGTGGGTGCTCCATCCCCTTCCAGGTTGTAACACACCCCCCCACACACACACACACACACTCCACACAGCCCCCTCCCCTCCCAAGTTGTAACACATACACACCACAACTCCATCCCCTTCCAACTTGTAACACACACACATACACACACACAGCTCCATCCCCTTCCAGGCTGTAACACATACACACACACACACACACACACACACACCACACCACAGCCCATCCCCTCCCAAGTTGTAACACACCTACACACACACAGCCCCATCCCCTTACATGCTGTAACACATACACACACACACACACACACACATACACACACACACTCTCCACACAGTCCCCCTCCCCTCCCATGTTGTAACACACACACACACACACAGCTCCATCCCCTCCCAAGTTGTAACACACATACACACACACAGCTTATACATACACACAGCTTCATCCCCTTCCAAGCTGTAACACACACACACACACTCCACACAGCCCCCTCCCCTCCCAAGTTGTAACACACACACACTACAACCCCATCCCCTTCCAACTTGTAACACACACACATACATACACACAGCTCCATCCCCTTCCAGGCTGTAACATACACACACACACACACACACACACACACACACTCCACACAGTCCCCCTCCCCTCCCATGTTGTAACACACACACACAGCTCCATCCCCTCCCAAGTTGTAACACACATACATACACACAGCTTCATCCCCTTCCAAGCTGTAACACACACACACACACTCCACACAGCCCCCTCCCCTCCCAAGTTGTAACACATGTACACACAGCCCCCCCAGGCTATAACACACATACAGACCCACACCCCAGTACACATGTACACACATGCACAGAGCCCCATCCCCTCCCAAGTTGTTAACACACATACACTCCCCAACCCCCTCCACCCCCCATTCTGTGAGATTGAGGACAGCCTGGCCTACATAGTGAGTTCCAGGCCAGCTGGGGCCACAGAGAAATCTTTTCTCAAACAAAACAAAAAAGGTGGAATGCAACTAAGAAAGATACTCAACTTTGACCTTTATCCCCTCCTAGGCTGTTCACACATGCACACACACACATACACACACACACCGGACTGAGCTGCTGAGGCCCACAGGTGCACACAGCGGCCCTCTTGAGGCACAGCTTCAACACTGCACTGTGGCCCAGGTTGACATTCACCCCACGTCTGTGACCAGGTCAACCATCTTTCCTGTCGTATGTCTCTGCCTCCTTTCCCCTGAGTCTTGGTCTGCCCAATAGACATTCACGTCTCCCTGTCTAATGGCTAGAAGCCCAAGATCAACCTGCGGACTGGTGGCCTCTCCCCGGAGCCTCTTCTCCTGGTTCTCCTATGCGCACATCCGAGGCATCCTGTGCCCGCCTGTCTTCTTCCCGGGAGCCTGGCTGACTGCCTGGAGATGACTTCTTGTGTCCACCTATAGCCGCTTGCACTCCCAGGAGACAAGACCACAGAAAGTCTGGAAGAATGGACAGGAGACCTGGGGTGGGCACTGTTCATGCTTCAGAGTATTTGAAAATGTGGCTTTGGGTGCTGGAGAGATGGCTCAGCGGTTAAGAGCACTGCCTGCTCTTGTAAAGGACCCGGGTACAATTCCCAGCACCCATATGGCATCTAACAATCATCCATAACTCCAGTTCCAGGGGCTCCAACGCCCTCTTCTGACTTCCTTGGGCACTGCAGGGCATGGGTGCACTTACACACATGCAGGCAATACACATATACACATAAAAAAATTATAATTTTTTTTTGTTTTTTGAGACAGGGTCTTCCTGTAGTCCCAGCTGGCCTGGAACTTTCTATGAGACCAGGCTGGCCTCGATCTCACAGAGATCCACCTGCCTCTTCCTCCCAAGTGCTTGAAATTAAAGGTATGGACCACCACATCCGGCTCTAAATAAAATATCTTTAGAATGTGGCTTTGTTTAAAAACTGTACCATGTGTGCTTTTGTTAATTGGACTGTAAGAGGTTCTCCAAATAGTCATTGAAATAGGGGCTGTGGATGCAGCTCAGGTGGTAGAGTGCTTGTCTAAACACGTGAAGCCCTGGAGTCCATCTCCAGAGCTGCATAAAGCAAGCATGTTGGCACAGGCCTGAAATCCCAGCACTCAGGTGGTGCAGAGAAGAGGATCAGAAGTTCAGAATCATCTTTGGCTATGCAGCGGTCAGTCTGGGCTACATAAGACCCTGCCTCCAAAATGAAAAAAAGCAGTAGTTCAACAACACACACAATTTGTGCCTCAGTTTGCTTGGCAGGCATGCCTTGAATTCCTGGTAAATCCAAAGAACAAAGGAATTATAAACTACAGGACTGTAAGGAAATCCACTGGGCAGACTTGACTGTCCTCCTACTGGTGTGGGAGCTGTCCCTGAAGCTGAAGTGACTTCGGCAGGACTCAGACAGTGGCATTTGGGAGCCTGGGGTCCCAACAGCTCCCAGTCCCAAAACGAACGCCAACAGGTGGAATGCTTGCCACTAGGGTACATGACGGTGCGTGCCGTCGTGTCAGGGTTAGCCACAACAAGTCACAGTGTGGATCCAGCAAGAAAGGAGATGACTCATCTCTAGGGTACAGTTTTCTGTCCTGATGGGTCACTGGATGCAGTGATGTCTCATCTGCACCCTTAGTCAGCCCATGCATTCTCCTCTACACCGGGTAGATGTGAAGTCCCACCCACACCCAGTGCATTGGCATGTGGGGCCCATGTCCTGGTGGGTTTTGACTCCCCCTTTCTAAAAGCAGGGGTCCTCCTTCTCCAAGGCAGCAGGGGACTGCCTCAGAGGAATCCAGCCTTCCTAATTGCCTTTTTATAAGTGGGTTATTTTTAACATAGGTAAATTGTCTGCCTGTGCTTAATTAATAGTGACTCGTTACTGCAACCCATTTATTTGAGACATTTATTTATCTGAGGAACCCAGCACCCACTGCTTTATTATTTGTGCCAGAAAAGACACACACAGCACACGAAAGGCTGGCAGGTGAGTCCTATTCCAGCTCGGCCAGGTTTGGTCACTGTGTTAAAGTTCACCCTCTAAGACTCTGCTAAGAGTTTGGTTTCACACAGACAAGCATTACCAAGCTATAGGTAGAGAATTCCAGACTCCAGAGCTTCTCTAAGTATCTAGAAATGGCATTACCTCTGGCTGGTGATAGAAACCAGAAGTTCCCCAAGACAAATGTCTTGCCCTAGCCCCACTGTTAACAGGCACATCCCTGTCTCAGGCCTGACAGAACGTCACAGCTGCAGAAGCTGGACAACCTACTCCTTTGGCCAGGATGTCTCTCTGCTGTCCTTGCATCCAAGTTATCAGCTAGCCATTCAGCTAGCCACCCAAGCGGAACAGTTGTTCTGCAACTCCAGGAAAAGGGCCCAACGAACTCTCAACCCAGACTTCATAGCAGCGTGTGTGTGTGTGTGTGTGTGTGTGTGTGTGTGCGCGCGCGTGCGCCTTCTTTATTTTCTAGTAATATAAAAATAATTTTTTTTTAAAAAAGGAGGGCTTGAAACAAGATTCCAGCAGATGATATACTGTCAGGATGCATATTTGCGTGTGTGTGCGCGCAGGTGCATGTACACTTGTGTGTGCATGTGCATGTGTGTGTGTGCACGTGTGTGTGCATGCGGGAGGCCAGAGGTTGATGTCGGATGTTGTCCTCATTCTCCACCTCGTTTTCTTGAGACAGGGTCTCTCACTGAACCTGGAGCTCACCAATTCAACTAGTCTAGCTGGCCAGTAAGTCCCAGGAATCCTCCTGCCTCCGTCTCCCTAGCTCCAGGATCACTATCGCACCTGTTTTTACATGAGCACTGAGGACCAAGCACTTTACCCTCTTACCAGCTTCAAAATGCACAGAGACCAATAAAATCCTGTCTTTTTAAGGCACAGTGTAGCCCACTCTGTCCTGGCCAGCACAGAAGGCAGTGTGGCCTTGACCCAACAGCCCTGTCCTTCCTCATAGTGCTCTCCAGATGACCCTCATTATGTAGACACGTCGGGCTGCTGTAAGGACTGTCTGTCCCTGGAGGCTGTGACTTGAGTGACTTCTTTCACACCCCACTGAGGGGATCTGTCTAGGCTCCTCTGGGATGTGGTAACACAAACACACCGGGCCTCTGGCTATTCAGACCCCGATCACTAGTGTCCCTTGCTGCCAGCTCATGGCTTTGAAGTGGATCGCAGATGAGGCTCTACAGGGCATCCCTCCTGGCCTGTCATTAGCCATGTCCGCTCTGGTGAGCACCCGTTCATTATGGTGAGATAAGCAGGCCTAGACGCCAGCCCAGACAAGGGTCCTCGGGGGCCTGAGGAGGTGGGGGAAGCCACCCCACCCATATCCTTCAGAGCGATGTGCTCTGGGATCCCAGTTCTGGAGCTGGAGTTCTGCCCTGGGTTGAGCAAGGGCCTGCTGTGAGTGGGGACTGTCCTTCTGAGACTTTGTACTAATGGGGCTAGAAAAGTCTCAAAGACACAGAACCCAGAGACACAGGGCCTCGAATGCTGTTGGGTCAGAGCCAATGAAATGGCCCACCTTCACACTATGAGCATCCTGCCTCTAGTTCAGCCTTGAGTGCCAGGAGCATTCATGAAATAACCATGTTACTCGGATGAAAGTCTGAACAAGCAGCACATCTCTGCATGGTTTTGCACAGGAGACTGGGCTCTTGAAGTGCCGACTAAAAGAGCCACAGGGGCTGCACTCTCGGAAGCCTCCTTTGTAGCTGGCTCCCCTCCCCAGGGACGAGAGTCCTGGCCCTGCCTGTGGCTGGGATGTGTCTCATTGGAAAGTGGCTCACAGCGGCTGATGGATGTTCAGGCTGAGAACAGATGTTGCATCAGAGATGGTGCCACTACATGTGTTCCTTAACACACTCTTAAGTATGAGTGTGATTATCTGCAGGGTGATCCCAGCAGTGGACGGCAGGATGGACAGATGCTTGTACACCCATCTGTATCCCTGCTTGCAGGACGTGGTGGATGCACGTGTATGGGTTTGCACGGCACACGGCTGACTATTTCCAGCCTGGGTGCTCTTCCATCCAGCTGCTGTACTGACGTCAACATGTGTGACGTCCCGATCCAGTCAAGAAAACCTGAAGATCCATGTGTCCCAAAGCAGTACTTGAACACCTGCAATCAGTTACTCAGGGCTTGGATAGCAGAAAGAAGGAGGGTCTTGTAGGGACCCAAAGCCACTCCTAGCGACCAGGGGTGTTTGTACTGGCTGAGCCCTTGCCACTGTTGAGCTCCCAGAACCTTCGCTGTGGAGGGTTCTGAGATGCTGACAAGGGGCCACCTCCAATTGAGGCAGGAGAATAAAGCATAGAGTGAGATCCCAAAGACCTTGCAGAAGGGCTGGGAATTAGCATATGGCAAACCCAGTGGGAAGGCTAGAATCCTGCCTCAAGGATGGCACAGCAGGCAGCATGCTGGGGAAAGCCCCCATCTTTTGGACAGCACTGCTATCGGACGCCTGTCCTAGCTCTAGCCCATTTCCTCTTCTGAAGTGCTCTCTTTACTTTTTTTCTCTTTCTTAAACTGTCTCTGTTTCTACTGCTGTCCACTGGTGTCTGTCCAATTCCTTGTTTGGGGACTCAAGAACCTGGAAATCCCAGCAGGTGCCTACTGAACCCAAACAGCTGCCAACATCACAGCGGGAAGGACCTTCCCTGATCCTAGGGGCCGTGGATATGCCCTGAAGCAAGCAGCCTTCTCCCTCCTCCCACATCGGAGACGGCTGAGCAGCCAGGATAGGGGTTCTGGAAGGGAGCGTGCAGCCTTCGGGTCCCCAGACACAAAGGACTAGAGAGGTACAGGAAGTGTACGGCTCCACTTGGCCATACCAGTGACTGCAGTGTGAAGGTGGGCCATCCCTTTGGCTCTGACTCAGCAACGTTGGGCCCCCTGGGCAGTGGCTGTGCACTGGTCTTGCGTCCTTAGGTCCCTGCCTTCAGTCCTCTTTGTTCAACCATTTCTTCTCAGGGGTGCTTTGCTAGACTCAGGTAACCTGTTTGTGGCTCTTACCCAAGATGCATCTCTGAGAAGCCAGGGGCTACCAAAACCTGTAGCTGGGAGCCCAGTTGGGGCAGCTCACCTGCAGCCCTCAGGTGACAAGTACAACGGCATGGGATGGGACAGGTCTTATCACGCGGGGTCTTTCTCAAAGAACTGGAGCTCTGCCTAGGAGGAAGGGAAAACTCAGGCCCCTCAAAGAAGTCGTATGGTGCCTACCCCAAATCCAGCCCTGAGGGACTTCACCAGAAACAGTGTGTGGGATGTCTTCCATCTGCACAGGGGAGACTGAGAACGTGCTGGCAGCAAGCACAGCAGAGGTGGGCTTTGTCCCCATGCGTGTGCGTGTGTCCTGGGGCTATCATCCAGAGCACCACAGACCTGCTTCTTCAACAAGACTCCCACAGGCTGGAGGCTGGAGGTCCAGGGTCAGGTGAGGGCTTATTGCTTCAGGACTGTGAGGGTGAATCTGGCGCAGGTCCCTTCGGCTTCTCGAGGTTCGCAAGCCACTGTAAGTACGCCCAGATTGTCAAGCATCACCCCGACCTCTGCCCTCACTGGCACATGACTTTCCCACTGTGCCTGTCTATGCCCAAACTTCTCCTTTTGGAGAGGACTCCAGATACTGACTGTGGGACTCACACCTACAATGACCTTTTCCCCAAAAAAGCCACATTTAAAAATATTTTATTTATTATATTTTATTATTTTATGTGTAGATGTATTGCTTGCATGTGTAAGTGCACCCATGTCGTGCAATGCCTTTGGAGGTCAGAAGAGAGCGTCAGATCTCCTGGAACTGGAGTTACAAATGGTTGTTAGCTGCCATGTGGGTGCTAGGAACCAAACCCAGGTCCTCTGGAAAAGCAGCCAGTGCTCTTAACTGCTGAGCCATCTCTCCAGCCCCCAAGGTTTTCTAACTCCTTTCTTTCTTGAAATAAGTTACTTTATTCTCCATGTTGTTTTTTTAGATGAGGGTCTTCCTGTTGCCCTAGCTGACCTGGAACTCACTATGGAGACTAGGCTGGCCTCAATATCACAGAGATCTGCCTGTCTCTGCCTCCCAAGTGCTGGGATTAAAGGCATGTGCCACCATGCTTGGCTAACAAGCCACATTTTGAAATAGATGGGGGGGGTCATGATTTTAACTTATGAATGGGGACGCACCACTGAACACAAGGCACTCTCTTGAATAACTTCCCCAAACTGAGGTCATGCCTATATGATCCAAGTGTTCCGGAGACTGAGACAGGAGGATTGCCATGAGTTTAGACCAGAAAGATCCAGGCTAATCTGGGCTACAGAGTAAGACCCTGCCTAAAAACAGTCCCCACACCCCCAACTTGAAAGACATCAGGAACAGGGACTCTTGCCGAAGCAGGTGTCAGTGTGGTCCCAAACCCAGGAAGAAGATTCTGCTTCATCACAGGTGGATGGCCCCACATCTCCACAGCCAAAACAGTGAGATTCACCCCACTGACGTCCTCCAGCCAAAGAAACTCTCAGAATGCTTGAAGATGATGGTGCACAGGCTCGCCTGTCTCAGGGTAGCTGATGGGTAAGAGGGGCCCAAATGGGAGAGGCTCAGTACACCAGCAGGAGAAAACTGAGGGAGAGCTACAGAAAGGTGGTATAGAGGCAAGGGACAACAGTGCCCCCCCACACACACACACGAGAGAGCAGGGAGGGAGAGAGAGAAATTGTTCCTAAGCCAGGTGTGGTGATGCACAACTTTAATCCCAGCACCCAGGAGGCAGAGGCAGACGGAGCTCTGTGAGATCAAAATCAGCCTGTCCACATAGAGAGCTCCAGGACAGCAGGGCCTACATGGAGAACCTGTCTCAAAAAGACCAAACAAACAAACAAACAAAAAATTATTCCTGGGATGAGATTTGTAGAGGTGTAACTAGTGTCAAGGTGGTGGAAAGCTCAATCCATTGAGGACTTCCTGCTCACATTTTCCAAAAGAAGGGGCACAGCGTCTCCTAGCACCAGGGGGGCCTCTGGATAGGCAAAGCAGGTATAGGGAGCCTTTACTTGGTTTCTCAGGAAAGGCAGATGTTTGGAGGGTAATAAGGATTTGCTAACCTGAGGAACTTTGGTGGGCTCGGAGGTCCATGGGTCTTTCCCAGTGCCCTAGGTCAGGTGTGTGGGTGAGATCAAAGGGAGCTTGGACCAGCCACGGTAGACACAACCCTTCACCAGCCCTGGGAGGGTCAGCTGTCCTAGGATGACGGATGCCAGACAGATGGAAACACAGTTGGAGCCCACCCACACATGGAACATTGGACTATGTTTATAAAATGCAGAGGCACAGGCCGGCTGAGGGAGGCGTCCCGATGTTGACAGTGCCGTCTCTGCGGAAACAACATGCTGCCGTTTCCCTCTGTCTCCTACAACGTTCTTAATGTGAATTCTCTGTGAATGAAGATACATTATTTTTATACAGGAAGAAACAGATCGACCCACCTACATGGTCCCTAGGGTGCTGCTGGCCCTGGCCCTGCACCTGCAGCCCAGCACCTGCCACGTCCTGTACTGTGAGTGGGGTACCATGTCTCACTCTGCAGTGACGCAGAGACCAGGCGGGAAGAAGAATGTGAGAAATGTGGGGTGAGATCCGGTCGTGAGCAGGCCTGGCTGCTGTGAGCACTGTCCCGAGTTCAAGGCTCCTGGATCAGGCTCAGCTCAACTGCCTGCTGAGCGTGGGAGTGGGGGGTGTAGCCAGGATTCAGCTGCTGTCCTGGGGAAACGGGAAGGCCAGGGTGGAGGGCTCACTGTCAGGATAGCCAGGCCTGGAGTCGCAGCCTCTCCTCAGACACTTTATGGAGGTGACCAGGGACTTGTATTCCCAAGCCCAATTGAGTTTTAGGCTCCTTAGTCCAGGCAAACCAGGGTGGCTGGTCACCTGCTCCCAAAGGTCCAATTCTCCCCTCAGGTCCCGAGACACAGGACATCCCAAACCCCATTGTCTCCACACCCTTCCTAGCTGCAGGCTGAACTGACTGGGATCCATCCTATGGCCCCACAGTCTTTGCCAATCGTGGTTCATGGCATCCACAGCTGCTACTTCTAGGCACTCAGAAAGAACTCTGGGTATGTGTAGGGCCTATTAGGGAGTCGGCCCATCCCAGCTACTGAGGCCACCCTCCCCAGGGATGTCTGCAGGTCACTGCCCTTCCACACATTTGTCTCAGCTTATGAGCTACCTTCAGTGAGGACAAAGTGCCTGGCATGTATGTGTGTGCATGTGTGTACATGTATGTGCGTATGTGTGAATATGTGTGTGTACATGTCCCTACTGTATATGGCAGAAAAAGAAGTGAGTTTGGGTATGGAGAGATGTTTTGGAGTGATGCTAGGACACGGCCCAGGTACCTTTAACCTCCAGAGCATTCCTTGATTCGGTTGCATCCCATAGGAAGTCGGTTAGGTGGCCAGCGACTCCCACTTTCTACCCACATTTTCCAAGGTATGTACCACAGTTGTTATGCATGGGGCATTGCTTAGAAATTACAGCAAAATGCACGTTAGCTAATGGATTTTGTTCCTGTCAATAGAGTCCACACACATTCACACACACATGCTAAAAGCGACAGTACCCGACGCGTTAGTTAATGGATAATATTAAAAACGACTCTCGTTACTCTGGTGCAGCCCATGGTGACACTCAGGCCTGCCCAAAGGAGGGGTTTCCAGAATATTCTACAGGTCATTTGAGAGGAAGGAGCCAGCCTGGGCTTCAAGATACACATTTTGTGATTTCCAGTAACTGCCTCAATCCCCCTCCCTTGAACCAACAGCCAGGTCTGTTCTTGGTCCTTGTGCAAGCACTTTGAGTGTTCAAGCAGGTCTGCACTTCAACAGCAACGCCCCCCCCAAACCATGATCTAAGTTTGTGTCACAGTTCCAGCTCCCCTAGGAGTATAAAATAGCACTCCCCTGAAGACAGGAGATGGGACCCAAGCCGCCAAGATGCTGGGCAAGAGCAAGGCAGCTGAGCTCCATCCCACCCCAGGGCCAGCCTTGGCCGTGCCACATTGCCTGTTTTCCCCAGCACGGGTGAGGTAGATCACCTTCAGCCGCCTCACTCTGGAGGTTCTGGGGGCTTCCTCCTCAAGCCCAGCTGGAGCTCCTGTAAGGACAGTACAGCCCGAGAGTGGGAATTCCAAGGAGCTCACCTCCTGCCCGTCTTTCCCAGCTGTTACTTGCCACAAAAAGCTTTGTTCCATCAGGAAACACAGCTTCTAGAAGAGGTCGTGGGCCAAGGGGGCAAGTGGGAGAGTTCCCCGTCCTGTGTGGCCTTTGTGTTTGTTGTTGTTTTGTTTTTTAATCACACATCATAGTCAGTGACCCATAGCTTCTGAGTCTCTAAAATATTCCGGCACCACTGCTGACTCCTGAATCCATCTTGGCTCAGTGTCAGCATGGCTGAGCTACCCTGGAAGGGTCAAAAGTGAACCCGAGTAGAAACAGGCAGCTTCGTGAGTGGGATTGCGCTCACCCCCTGTCGGAACCGGATTCTGCTATAGGAGGCAAGGCCAGCCAGGGCAAGGTAGGCTCTGGTCTGCTCCATATACAGAGGGTTTCTGAAGGGGTGCTGGGGCTCTGAGTGTGTGTGACCTGCTGCACCGAGTGGGCCATCAGAGTCTGCCTGTGTCCCTGACGTCCTTCACACAGGTGGCTCCCTCGGTGGCACTCGGTACTGGGCTCAGACTGAGAGCGCCTGGGAGTTACATTGCTGATCCCTGGGCCCACGTCCTCCTTCTGGTACCTCTTGGTAACTCATTTGAGCACCAAGGGAACCAAGGCATGGACCTTCAGGATTTGGAGGGTTACAAAAGCCAAGAAGCCAACTCAAAGTGGGCTCTTTCTTCAGTGACCAGGGCTGCTCACTTCTCCTGTTCTCCCTTCTGGTTTCTCTCTGAGTAGAGGCTCTTTCCCCTCTCTGGTCCTCGGGAGAGGCCCAAGCATAGCACCCCAAGACCTGAGGTGGTCAGCTCAGGGACCTCAGAAAAGTGAGAGCCCTGAGTGTTCTTGGCACCCACACCCACCCCTCGACTTGTCACGACAGCTGAGATGCAGGGCCACCTTTGTCCAGCCTGGACATCTACACATGCTTAGATACAGTCTGGTCAGCTGAATTCTGAAATGGGTGCCACCCCAGCACCAGAGCCGACAACACCTGATCCCCAAGGAAACGGGGGGGCTGCACAGTCATTGGGCAGTTATAAAATACCAGGCTGGTGACCATGGTCACCAGCATCCATGGTTGGCCTCTAGTATGGGGACAGAATTTTAGTACATGGATTCTAAGGAGCTCCTTCCATGCACTATCTCTTTGTATAATATGAGGGCCTTAAACAGCATCAGGGACAGCTCCCAGAGCCAAGGGTCAAATTGGCTGATTTGTGTCTAACCCACAGGCTAAGAACAGGTTTTACATTTTTAAATGGCTGGAGGGAAAAAGACTTACCTCATGATGTGAAAGTTATACAAAAGTCCCACTTCGGGGACATAAATGCAAGTCATGTATGTAACTTGCTTCCATGCTGTTACGAGTGCTCTGAGGCTGTGGCAGACCACTCAGACCCTTCTAAAAGCTGCTCACTGACCCTGGGACAGATGGGGGCTTTCCACTTCCCATATGTCAGTCATTCTCAGAGCGTGACAAGCTGTTGACAGAGCCAAGATATGCTCCAGGCTTTCTACCGAGATGGCTCTTCTCCTGCCTGTCAGCTGTCAGGTTCCAAAGAGGCTGTGGCCCCCACTTTCCACCTAAAGATAAAGCCAGTGTTTTTGTTGCCTGGGGGTAGGACCACCCAGACAGCTTCCTGACCTACTCACAGTGGTCTGGGAGGCGCCAAACCATTTCAGAGAAATTCCACTTAGATTCCAAGTCCCTGAGCCCAGGCAGCTGCATGTAAGGTTGGAGCCGGTTCACCTCTGTTCCTGCCAGAGATCCAGGAAGGAAACAGAAGGGCTGGCACCTGGGCTCCTGAAATGCAGGAGGCAGTGGCCACTCACTGCTTACCTCCTGACTTGCCTGACCCAGGAATTCCAATTCCTGGCCAGTATGTACAGCACACTGGCAGAATTATTAAATAATCATTCTCAACCAGCACTGGTTCAGACTTCAGCCCCAAGGTGGTAGCTACTTGCCAACAGCTAGGCCTGGGTCCAGGCACCTAGAACATTCTCTAGGTTTCCCATCCTACCATCTCCTTCCTGCTTAGCGCACCCTTGATTGGGTTGGGGGGAGACCACCTTTTAGAGAGGAGGGCTACAACTAGAAACCTACATGGTCCTCGAAGGGGGCCGTGTCTCCCTGAACCAAACCAGCTCTCATCAGGTGTCCACCTCAAGTTCCTTCAGCACTGGGGGAACCTTCTGGAAAGGGGAGCCTGGTGAAACCCACCTATCCTTCAGGACAGGTGGGAAGGGGTTCTTTGGACTGAGCCAGTGGGCCCTTGAGAGGGTTTTCATGGGGATCTCACAGAAGACCAAGGGCGGAAGGAGACAGGCTAGCAGAGGTGGGGCCGGCAGTCGGGGGCCCATCTTCACAGGGAAGGAGGAAACAAACGGGTGAGAGAGAGAAGGGGAGCCTCCAGGTGAAGGACAAGCCTCAGCGATCTCCCTGTGCGCGCGACCAGAAGACTTGGCTGCTCTTGTCCTCCTGAGGTGGGCACAGAATTGCTCTCAAGTGGTGTCCCCCCTCCCACTCCAGTGGTCTAATCTTTTCTGTTGCCTGAGTATAAACAAATACCTGCCCTTCCCTCACCCACCCGTGGAATTCAGAGGCCTTGTGGGAAAATATTATTAATGTGGAAGAAGAGGCCAACCACCTCACCTGCCTCAGCCAGCCTTGCAAGTCTCATAACCCTTCAGGGGCAGGGAGGCTGGGGTCCACAGACTGAGGACCCAGGTGGGGCCCAGGTGAAGTTGGAGGGTCAGGGCCTTCAGGCATCTTTTCCACCCTAGATGCTATCAAACCCACAAAGGGAGGACCACACTATTCTGTTCCCAGCTGTGCCCTGCAGAGGCAGTGCAGGCCACCTGAGGAGCGATGGGCTCCAGGGAGGCGAGACCAGTCTGGAGAAGCTCCCCAGCGCCTTGTTAATATTTAAAGAAAGGCAGCCAGAACCCCACAGCCCTGAGATTCTGGCGCCACCAGCTCCACAGAGACTCCCTCTGAGGAGATGTGACCGGAAAGGAGCAGCCACTGGGTGCCACCACTCTGTGGGCCTCCTGGGGGTGTCCAGGAAAGGGGCCTGTGGGTGGGGAGCTACTCCCCGGCCAGAGAATTCCCTGATGCTCTCTGTTAGCGGGTCATGGAGGCCAGAGAGAGCCCGAGAGGCTCAGGCCCTTATTTTCTACTCCTTTGTTGAATTATGTACCTCGGTGGCTGCCTTTGTGACTGTCCAGCAAAGACCCTGGGACCTAGAGTGGCTCCTGTATACTCACAAGTGTGTCACCCACCAGTGTTGGGCTGGCCTCTCCATGAGGTACAGTATGGTGCCGGGGGATGACGGTCTACTGCTCAGGGCCTTTTGCAGCCTTTGCTCCTTTCCAGTTCCCCAGGGCTCGGAGAACACTCGGGTAGTAGGTTCAGGCAGAGTTAGAGGGCGGTCTACACTCAGGAGCTCCTCACAAGCTTTCGTTTACACCTTCTAGAAAGAGCAGTGTTAGCTTTTGAAGGGCAGCAGTGTGTACACAGCACTTAAAGGATAGTTTTGGATTATTTTCTTAATGGGAAAGCAAATATTTATGTCTTACAAACCGAAGGGCTGCCGAGAGTGTGGGAATATTGACTCTCAGGGCTGGCCTCTGTGCCTGTGGGGAATGGACAGGGAGACAGAAACTTGGCTGCTGTCTGCTGTGCTTGTCTACCGTGAGCCCAAACACTTGCCCCTTTGTCCCTGGGCTATGCAGGCTGTGGCTGTGGCTGTGGCTGTGCCTGGGAGCCGCTGGGTCTGTTTTCCTGTAAACAGGCAAGAAGTTAGCCAGGTGTATGGTGCCAGCATCAGCTCTGGCTGTAGAGTGACCTTTGATGGACCCATCCTGACCGACACTCTTCCCTGTCTGGAAACAAGATGTCAAGATGTCCGGTGGGGTGGAGACAGGCCTTCCTTTCTGACTCTGGCCCCTTGGCTGTGTCTGGGGCAGAGATCCCTGCTTCAGGGGAGGGGGACTGCAAAGACAGCTCAGTCCATAAAGCTTACTTTACGGGCATAAGGGCTTGAATTCCATCCCCCAAACCCTTGTAAATAAGGCCGGGTGTGATGGCAAGTGCTTATAGTCCCTGCACTGGAGAAGTTGGGATAGGCAAATCCCAGGGGCTTGCTGGCCTGCCTGCCTAGCCTACTTGGCAAGTTCTAGGAGGATGAGAGACCTTTTCTCAAAAACCAAGGTAGACAGTGCTTGAGGGACCATGACTGAGGCTGTCCTCTGA
The DNA here is from genome assembly GCF_000622305.1 of Nannospalax galili. NCBI lineage: Eukaryota > Metazoa > Chordata > Mammalia > Rodentia > Spalacidae > Nannospalax > Nannospalax galili. The sequence continues at coordinate 1,537,045 of NW_008332152.1, read as the reverse complement.
CCTCCACACACACGTGCAGATGAAGGAACACACACTGGCACACATGTACACCTGAGTGTGAGTACGTGTGCACACAAACACCCCACACACACGAGAGAGAGAGAGAGAGAGAGAGAGAGAGAGAGAGAGATCTGCTTGTGCTCCACTCTCCAGCCCCATCCCTATTTGCATACGATGGTCACCCGGTGGTCCCTATTGGGACCATCAGTCCTTTGTTTATATAAGTATTTATAGTATATTTATATTACTGCAGCAAAGCATGCACACACCAGGAAAATTGACTCTAGCCTGGGAATACAGCAGCCAGGGCAGCAGCCCATGGTAAGAACAGAGCCTCTCAGGAGCTACAGCCCGGGGACATGCTAGCGGCGGGGGGGTGGGGGGTGGGGGGGTGGTTGCCGCAGTACCACACACCATCTTTGCATCTTGCACGGGAGTTCTGAACCCGAGCCTGCAGCAGAAGACTTCACTCTGGTGCCTTAAGGACTCGGGACTATCTAGAAAGGACATAGACCCTGACCCTAGCCAGAGAGGCCTCAGCCTGCGTGGAGAAGTGCCAGCTGACCTGCAGGCCCTGTGGGAACCACCACTGCCCGTTCACAGAGGTACTTGACTCCCAGTGCAGTCCGATGGCAGCTGTCTGGAAAGGCACTTCATTATTTCGTGGCCCCAAAGGTCATCCCATGTCAACATCCTTGACCTAGAGGCAGAGCTGTGTCTGAGCAGTTGGGAAGGGGACAGATTTCCAGGATCCAGGGGTCTGCCGGGTGTGGCAGCGGCATCTGTACTCAGGATGAGGTCAGGACAAAGAGTCCCTACACATGCTGAGGTTGGTGGGGGGACCGCCCTCCCTGCTGCCCTCCCAGCTGGCCTCTCTGGCTTCCACAAAGGTCTCCAGCGGTGCGTTTGCTCTACTCCTGAGGCAGGAACGCTGCTAGGAGGGCCACATCCCCGTAGGAAGGCCCTGCTCTCCAAGGGCCCAGCGGCTGCCTCCTACCTCTCACAGGGCTCTGATGACCCAGGGAACTATGCAGACAGAGGCTTTTTCTGTGCAGCACAGGGTCCTGTCACAGCTGTTCATCACTGTGCCCTCTGCCTCCCTGTAGTGGGGCAAGTTGCCAGAGTGGGTCCTCTGTGCCAAGGCTGCCCAGGGTCACCCTGGTCCTCCTCTGCGCTGTGTCCCCACCCGCGTGGCCTGTTAGGGTAAAGACACCCTTGAGGTCATGTCATCACCTTAGCCTTGTGTCCACCCTCCTGGACCTGCCCTCGGCCCAGAGCGGCTACCCACCATCACTTTGCCCCATGGCCTTTCTGAGCTCCTGGACGTGTTGCTCTTACATGTCCACAGGGTTTAAAGAACAAAGGATTCTGGGCCTGACACACAGCATGCACGAAGGCATGGTTGCATGTGAATATACCAACATACATATGTGTAGGCACATTTTTTGATGCTCACTGTGTGTATGCATGGATGTGTATGCTATGAATGCATATGTGCCTTATGGCTATATAGACTACGTGTATGTGTTATGTTCACATGTACCATACATACACACATGCTTCTTATGTGGGTGTCACGCGTGTACGTGTGTGTGTGTGCACATGTGAATTTAAGAAAGAATGGCATGCTCTGGAAGGCTGGCAGGGTCTGGCCCTTCCCAGGGTGACTGGGTCCCCATCCAGTGGTGGCTGGAAAAGTGCTCGTCCTCATAAGCATCCAGCCTGACCCCTCATGAACTCAGAAAATATGTTCCTCCCAAAGTCCTGCAGGTGTGCTGTGTGGCTGGAGGTTCTGGGGAGGGTCTTCTGATGGGTGGGAGTAACCCCTCGAAGGCAGAGGAAGGCTGGCCACTCACTGCAGTTCTGAACGCCAGCCCCGCTGCATACAATGCCGCGCCGTCTCCACTGCCCATGGGTCACCCTCACCTCTTCTGGGCTTGTGAGTCCATCCGGCCTTCCTTCCTTCCAAGTAACCAGTGGTCAGAGCCAAAGGACCCCATTACACTAGGTACAGGGCATGGGGGCAGGAGAAGGCCAGGAGGCAGGACATGTAGCTCACAGGGCAGCTGTCTCTTCTTGACCTCCGGAGCCCCACACGCCACGCTGGCCGCCCTTGAAAGAGCAGCTGATTATCTCAAATGCTGCCCTGCTCTGGAGCGCACATACCCTCCCTCCTCAGACCGCAGGTTGCCAGCTGAGTGGCTGGTGGCAGCTGCTCCCAGAGCTGGAAGCTTTTGATTTGCGTCAATGCTGAGCTGGCCAGGAGGGGCCTGCACGGTGGGGCTTGGCAGCTGCAGGGAAGTCACAGTGACATCACAGCTCTCAGGGCCCAGGCAGGCATCCCAGGGGAGACAGGCTGCACTGTCAGCCCGACACATGCTTCTGAGCCCATCACCCCCTTCTCCCCATTGAGCTGGGCTTTGAAGGCAGTTTCCATGATGCATGAGGGGTCAGGCCTCCAGAGGTGGAACGGAAGCAGATTATCCCTCCCCTGTTGCCTCCTTTGGGTTCCCAGAGCAGCGGGCTTGCCACCCTGTGGCCACCCGGTCACAGAGAACTCCTGCTAATTGAAGGCCTCTACAGGAGCCCTGGCGACTCCTGCAAACCTGCAATTTGACAGAGATGAAAGGATCCTCAAAGGGCCCCAGTGGCTACCAGAAGGGGTCACAAAGAGAGGACACTGTGATCTCTTCCCTGGTATGCCACAGAGGCTGGGCCATACAGCCCATCCTGTACTTGGGTGGAAAGAGCCAGGCTGCAGTGGAGACCCACTGTGTCCCCTCCTGGCCTCCCTTTCTCACTAAGGCTTGGAGACAGAACAGTTTATCCTTACAAAGATCTTCTGGGAAGGCACCCCCAGCCTGCCCTGAGTGAAGTAAGTCTGGGTGTCACCAGACTCACTTAAGTCCCCTCCTGCCAGCAAGGTGCCCCAACTCCTGGCAGTAATCACCAAAAAGCCTGCACCTGCCCTTTGTGCCTCAGTTTACTTACTCAGATGCTTCTTCCTCCGTGAAGGAAGTGTCTGGGGATGCTGTGCTCTCTCAGAGCTCACAAAGCCCCACCTTACTGTGCCTACTGTCTTCTGTACCCTCAGCAACGCTGGGTAGGGATAGGGCCAGTTGTGTCTGCCAGCACCTTGCAACGAACTGGTGGTTACACACCGAGTACTCCTGCCGTCCTTGTAGAGTGAGGGGCCGGGCACCGGGTGTGGAGACAAGGGCCCTGCTCTGTGCGGCTTTCGCTGAAGGCCCCTCATCACTCTGTAACCTGTCCATTTGCTCTTGTTCCCAAGGGAAGCTGGTTCTCAGCTGTAATTTGGGGAATGGTGGGCCACACTGTGCCACCTCACCACCAAGCAACTGTGCAGAGCCCGTTCCTGAGTGGGGTCTTTCCTCACCCACCTCCATTCTGCTTCCAGCCCCATTCTGTGTGTCTGATGAGCTCTGTGCTGAGTCACTGGTGTGTCCCTAACTCGGAGCATTCTGGTGTGTTGTTTCCTGTAGCCTACGTAACAGAGCACCGCAGGCTGGGTGGCTTAAACCACAGACATTTACTGTCTCCAAGATCTGGAGGTCACAAGTCCAAGGTCGAAGTGTGGGTAGACAGCCATGCAAGGGTCTGAGGGCAGCTGATGCCCTGCCTCTCCTAGCCACTGGTGCTGCAGTGATCCTGGGTCTCCGGCTCCTAAACACACTGCTTGCCCCCTGCCTCATGATCTGGTCACTCCCACGTGTCCACGCTGGCTTCTCCTTTTCTGTTTCCAATGAGGACTGCAGTGGTCACCTTCAGGGTCCGGCCTAATCCAGGATCATCTCATCTCCAGAGCCTCACTCTTGTCCCGCTGCAGGACCCTTCTTCCAAACACGGTCCCACTCACAGGTTCCCCACAGACAGAGAGCACCATTCAGTCCCTTAGGGATCAGTGGAAGAATGTGCTTCCATTTTAACCAAATTTTTCTAACTGACCCAACTGGGTGCTGCAGTAAACAGATACGGAAACTGAGGCCAGAGAATGAAGCCCAGGCCAGGCCACACTCAGCTAGGATAGGCTGTGCTCATCACAGGCCACTTGCCCTTGGTGCTCATGTATGACAGTGGGACTCTCCTGGGCCCCACTGAGCAGCTCAGGCCTGAGGGGGCCCCCAGCCTGAGTCCCCTTATCTTCCCTGTTACCTCTGCATGGGTTAACCTCACAGACGTGTGACTGGTCAAGAGCCAGTGACTGGTTCCTCCTGGCTTGTACCCGCATGTGATCACCCACCCTGGCATGAATCTGACCTCTAGCCACCAGGGACAGAGCCATGCGTCAGATGCCAAGGAGGCCTTGTGACGTGCCAGGGCTCTGAGGTTGGCAGAGTCAGTGTGTGTGTGGCCAGTCAGCTGTAGTTGGGTCATAGACTGGGCCACACAGAGTAGGGAAGGGCCTCCAATCTTCCAGACCAGGTGCCTTTTCCCTCGGCTCCACTGCTGGGGTCAGTGTCCTCATTATACAAGAGTGCAGCCTCTGAAGTCTCAGCAAGCCGGGCTAGGTGACTTGTGACACAGATTGCCTTGGAGCGGGAGGAAGTGGGAAGGACACCTGGCCACAAATAGTCACACATGTGCCAACTTGCTTCGAGGATGGGAGGGCCTAGGGCTTGGTGCCCAGTCCTAGGAAAAGGGTCCTAGAGTTGCCAGAGGGCAGTCAGGGTACTGGCCTTTGCTACAGGGAGGGGAGCCCACAGGCTGTAGGAGATCATCATTTAGGGAGCTGACTGCCCAAGGGGTCCCCTCCTCTCTGGCTTCCCCTTCCTTTCCTGAAGCAGGAGGCCTTACCCTCAAAGCCCTTGCCTGAGGTGGACAGGTTTCCCTGGTCTGAGGTAAAGGCATAGATAGCTGCTCCTGGACACCTAGGGAGTGGTTCTTAGCACTGAGAACCGCAAGGGGGTCCGGGGCTGATTGGAAGGAAGAGCAGGTAGTGGGTGGAACGGTGGAATGGTGGGACGGTGGGACGGTGGGATGGTGGGACAGTGCTTCTACCAACCTGGGACCTTCAGTCCAGAGGGGAGAGGATCTGAGGTGAAGGTGGGACTATCCTTTCTGGAGTCCCAAGACACCAAATGCTTGCCTTGTGTATTTGAGCAAGTAATCAGAGTAATGGGTGATCAGGTGGGGAAGAGGTCACCCTGGCTGTTCATTTAGGGTCACCCTCCTGATAGAAAGGACAGAAAGAGTCCTATACCCATGGGGCTTAGGTGGGACACTGCAGAGGGACAAGGCCCCAGCTTGGCAGCACAGGGGGTCTAGGTGTAGAGACCCCCCCGCCCAGTACTACACTCTCCTGTTTAACATTTGTCCACAGCAGGATATGGCAAGATGCTATAGCTGTGTGTGCCTGATGTCTCTGGTGGAGGCCCCAGTGGCCAAGCAGGATGTTTGGGGCCACAGTTGCCCACAGCCATTCCCTCAGATAGTGCCTCCAACACTACAGGCTGCCACACGCAGCCTCTGGATATCATGCTTTACATGGCTCTACCCAGGTCCTGAGGTGGTGAACTCTGGTGTTTCAGACCCTTGACAGAACGAGAGACCAGCCTACAAAGGACAATGCCCAGTGACCATTTGGAAGAGTGTTTGAAGAGGTAAAGCTGGGGGAGCTCTCCTGACCCATACCTGGGTGGCTACTTCCCAACCCAGCATCTCCCAGGCCCTGGGGCAGTTGCCCTGTCTGAGGATAACACCTGTACAAGGTCCTATGGGCTCCAAATTATCCATGGTTCACACCTAAGAGATATGTGTTCCTGTCCATTACCACACCTCACACAGGAGGAAACTCCCAGAGACTACACCTGCCCTTCAGCTCTCATCCCGGTTCCCACAGAGGGCACAGTTGCCCTGTGGGGCCACAGATCATGCTACTATTTATGCCCCAGGGGATGTTTGGGGTTGAACTGTGCCACCCAAATGGACATATTTACTGACACTTGTGAGTGTGACTGTATTCACACAGGATCCTTGTAGATGGCAAGTTAAGATGAGGTCACTGCATTAGTGTGGCTGGTGTTGTCCTAGGAAGATGGGTTTAGACACACAGAGACTCAGGGAGGCATCATTTGAAGGTGGAGACGGATTGGAGAGATGCCTCTGCAAGCTAAGGAGCTCTGGGCACTGTTGGTGACCATCTAGGCCTAGAGTAGATACCTGCTCCAGGCTCCAACAGGAGCCTAGCACTGTAGCACTTTGGCTTTGGACTTTTGGTCTCCAGACCTGTGAACATCTGTTGATACACACATCCATTGATTTAAATCACCTGGTTTTAGGAACCGTGTTACAGATGGAAACCAGCACAGAAGCTTCGAGGAAACAGTGAGCAGCCTTCAGCCAGCGCCAACCCCTCCTTGGTCCCAGATGAGCACAGCAGGGCAAGAGGCCTTGCTTCAGACCTGCTGGCTGTGTCCCCTGCTTCTCCCACCTCCTCCACACATCTCTCACCCCCTTACTGGCCCAATATGGATATTCAGCTCAGTGTCCCCCATACCTCCTCTACCTCCTGACCCCTAAGGAGAGTAGCCACCTAAGGATCAAGAGCTAGGTTCCTGAGGCTCCCTGCTGGGGATCTGTCTATCCCAGCTCTCCAAAACCCAGGATCATTAGGATCAATATCCACACACACCCGCATTAGGGAAAGGGCAAGTCGCCCTAGCTATAGGCACATGTTCATACCCTGGCCATCCTGGGAGGAACACTGGACTCCCTTCCATCTCTAAGGATCCTTCAGATCCCCACCCCTGACTGCTCACCCTGAAGTCTCCCCTAAGTCCTATTGAGCCAGCACAGGTAGACTGAGCCAGTATCCTGGTTCCCTCAGCTTTCTATCTGGGATGGAGGTCCTGCCCTGACCTAGGGTGTGTTGTGCAGAGCTCTGTACCTATAGCCTCACGAACTGTCCTCTTTGGAGGAGGGTTCTCACGTTCCTGAACACCGGTTGAACAATTCCAGGCTCCAGCGACTGATCCTACATGAGGGGATAGAGCCAAAGGGCCGTTCAATGCTCTTGGATTTCCTGTCCCTACTGTGACAAAGGCCGGTAGACTCAAAGGCTGAAAGTGCAGGTTTATTCTTTAGTGGTTCAAGGGGTCAAGGTTTGACCTGGATCTCACTGATTAAGGTCAAGGTGTATCAGGGATACTCTCTTCCCTGAGGTTCTAGGGAGACTGTCTCTGCCTGTCCCGGTCTGTCCCTCAGCCTCCAGAGGTTGCACAAACATCCTTCCACTCACCTTCCCTGTTCAGAGTCAGCCGCAGGCAGCCAGGTTCCCTCTAATGTTAGATCCCTCTTCCTCCTAGCAGAGCCTGTGTGCACACAGGACCTCCATAACCTAGTTAACCCTCCACCTGGCCTCTGACTGGGACACTAATCTCCATGATCTTCCTTCCACACATACCAGGATACAGGTTCTGGATCACTCTGCCAACCACAATTGGCCCCTCTGGGAACTCTGTACCTGACACTGTATGTGCCTTGACCTTCCCCTCCCCTTACTCACCTTCTCCATGGCGCCAGGCCTGGAACCCAGGAGGATCAGATGGTCAGAGGCATAAACTGCCCATTGTGTCTGTGTGGGTGGGTCTTACAGGGCCTGGGAGGCCAGCAGCAGTGTCTTCCCACCGGTAAAAAGGCCTTTGTACAGGCAGCAGGTCCCCACCCTGCTCCGTGTGGGCCAAGACTAGTTCCCAGCTTCCCTGCCCCCGGCACAGTGACCCTGTAGCTCTTCACTCTGTGGTTACTGCCACCAGCGTCCCATCAGCGTGCTCAGCTTCTCAGGGAGCAGCAAAACAACTGACCATGGACCAGTTCCCTCCTGGAGAGTTCAACATTGGTGATCGTATTTTACTTCACATAGAAATATAGGACTCCAGAGAAATGCTCTGTCACAGGCACTCGGGGCATCTCCTGGATCTCCTGAGTGTAGTGCACACCCCCATGGGGATGGTGTACTCAGGAAGGGGTGAGCGGTCCCAGGTGGTCAGCAGGTGCTTGGAGTGGTGGCTGCTGTTGTCACTGTGAAGAGCAAAGCAAGGGGGGAGGAGGAGGCCAAGACGCAGAAGCAGGGACCAGAGGCTGCCATCCCAACAAAGGTGGCTGTCTAGACAGCAGTGGGGTCCCAAGGGATCTGGGAGGGGCTGAGAGCCCAGAGAAGGGACAGCTGAGTTCTGTCAGCCCTGGCACCACCCCTGGCTGGACCACACCAGATGACACCATTTCTTTTCCATCCAGTACCAGGGAGGCAAAGCCCACCCGGGCTTGAGACATGCTCCCCGGGAGTCAGTGAGCTGCTGTCAGCCAAAGCACCCCAAAGCTCAGGAAGGGGGACACTCTTGGGGAGAGATCAGACCACCAGTGACAAAGTCCCACTCAGAAATCAGGGCTCTGGCTCCTGAAGACTCTCCTGGGTGGGGGGGCGACCCCCAGCTCCATCCTGGAGTGCAGAGTGGAAGGGGCCAGCCCAGTCTCAGTGACCCCTTTTTGTTCTGTTTCTTTGGAAGGTCACGCTGCTGGCGCCCTGGTGATGGAGGCTTCACACCGACTCCAGGGCCAGGGCAGGAGGGAAGAAGGAAGCAGAGGAAACAAGGGAAGTACTTTTGTGGAAACAGAGCTGCGGGGGGGGGGGGGGACACAGGAAGGGCAGGGAAAGAGGTCAGGGAGAAGGGTGGGGAGGGCGGCCCCAAGGGAAAGGGCTTGAGACTCCCAGGTAGACGTCTGTGTGCATTAAGATAGAGGTCGGAGGTAGTCTCCCTACTTCTCCCCCAAGGCCTCAGACTCCAGGCTCCCCCAGCCCTTCACAGCCCCAGGCCAGTCAGGACAAGGTGGGCCCCCATTCCCACCTCATCCTGAGTTCAGTCTGAACGTTTTGGGCACAGGTGCCATCAGAGGCTGAGGCAGTGGGAGCCTTGCACAGGAGCTGTGGGATCCTTCAGGCTGTGTGAATGCTGTGCCCAGCACACTGTGGGACCGACCCCACCCCAAGCATGGACAGGACTGGGTATCCCATGCTTCAGAGGAGCTCAGAGAGACTGACTTGCTGGTGGCAGGCTGGGGGAAAGCCAACTCTTCCTAGGCATCGAAGAGGCCTGTGGGAGCCAAGACCACACCCAGGGGCAAAGGAGGGGAGGGGATGGTCAGGGTAAGAGCTGAGCCAGGGGAGGGGCCCTCTAGTGGGGTTTCCTCCTGGATGGGCAGGGACAGTGAAGAAAGGACAGGATTGATTCTCCCATCTGCTGTTCCTTCCTCTAATACTCTTCTCTGCCTCCAAATGGCCAAAGTCCCAACCAGAAGCCCAAAGGTGAAGCATCGTGGTGTGACAGTCACCCACTCGGTAGGCAGCTCTCTAGAGCACCGTGTAGGAAACATAAAAAGGGACAGAGAAAGGTTACGGACAAGTAAATGTCTAGTTGCTTCCCCAAGAGCGGGAACAAGATGATGGCCGTAAAAGTAGTGGTGATGATGGTGATTGGGGTGATGGTAGCCATGGCGGTGATGGGGTATGGTGATGATGGTGATTGGGGTGATGGCAGCCATGGCGGTGATGGGGTATGGGGATGATGGTGATTGGGGTGATGGTAGCCATGGCGGTGATGGGGTATGGTGATGATGGTGATTGGGGTGATGGCAGCCATGGCAGTGATGGGCTATGGTGATGATGGTGATTGGGGTGATGGCAGCCACGGTGGTGATGGGGTAGTGGTGATGATGGTGATTGGGGTGATGGCAGCCATGGCGGTGATGGGGTAGTGGTGATGATGGTGATTGGGGTGATGGCAGCCATGGTGTGTTGGGGTATGGTGATGATGGTGATTGGGGTGATGGCAGCCATGGCAGTGTTGGGGGTATGGCAATGATGGTGATTGGGGTAATGGTAGCCATGGCGGTGATGGGGTAGTGGTGATGATGGTGATTGGGGTGATGGCAGCCATGGTGTGTTGGGGTATGGTGATGATGGTGATTGGGGTGATGGCAGCCATGGCAGTGATGGGGTAGTGGTGAGGGTGCAGTAAGGGTGGAGCTGGTGATAGCAATGGTTAATAGTAGTTATGGTTGAGATGGTTCTGGTCATGGTTTTGGTGGCAATGATAGTGATGTTTATGAGCGTGGTAGTGATCATAGCGATGGTGATGATGGTGGGTCCTGGTGATGGTAGTGGTATGGCCATGGTTTTGGTGGTGGTGATAATGGTGGCCATAATTTTGATGACTGTAGTATTGGTGATGGTAGTGATCATCGTGGTGGTGATGGTGGAGAGTTTGGTGCTGGTTGGTGGTGGTGGTGATAGTGGCAGTCATACTGGTGGTTTTGGTGATGATGGTGCTCATGATGGTGGTGATAATGGTGATAGTGATGGTGGCTTTGGTGATGGTGGTGATCATGATGATGGTAGGTGGATTCGATGCTGGTTGGTGGTGATTGTGATTGGCTGTAATTTTAGTAGTAGTGGTGCTATTAATGGTGGTGATATTGGTGGTTGTGACCATGGTGGTAGTGGTGGTAGTATTGGTTATGGTGATGTTGTGATTTTTGGTGGTGATAGTGATATGGTAATCATGGTGATGGTGATGGTTTGGTATTGACTTTTTCAGGGGAAATATGAGCAAACATTTACTCACCCCAGATGGGCACCAATGACAGCCCAGAGGGACATTTCCACATCTAGTTTCGTGAACCAGTGATTTTTATTGGATTTATTTGCAAGAACATAAATAGGGTGTTATTTACAGAAATGTGGGAGACCCTAAAACAGATGTACCACAGAATTGTCTCACCCTGGCATAGATGACAACTTTCCCATAGCTGTAGAGATGGAGCCCCTTCTTCAGTGAACTGCCAGTACCCTCTACATACTCCAGCACCTCCTGAGACCATGTGTAACTGGCAGAATTATATGCAGCTTAAAGGAGGGCACAAGAGGGAGGCTGTGAAATCTTGGGTGAAAGTCTAATCACCCTCCCCCAAGTGAATATGAGGGGAGCCACAATAGGCTTGATCCTGAGAGTCCTTGACAGATAATCATAGATGGTAATGGCTGTTATGTTCAGAGGACAGAAATCCACAAGGGGTAACGGTAGTGATGATGGTAACGTAGATGGTAGGGGTTATATTGGTGATGGTGGTGAGAGTAGTGATGTTTGTCATGATGGTGGTGGCGATGATGGTGGTCATGGTCATAATGTTGGTGATGGTGATGATGACAGTGATGTTGATAATGAAGGTAATTGTGGAGGGTGTAGTAATGGTAGTCATGATGGTTGGTGATGGTCATGGTGGTCACGTTCATAGTTTTGGTGATGATGTGATGATGCTAATGGTGATGATGGTGGTGATGGTTATAATGATGATGATGGTTATGATGGCCATGTTCATAGTAGTGGTGATGTTGGTAATGGTGGCAATGATGGTCATGGTGGTCACGTTCTTAGTTTTGGTGGTGGTGACAGTGATCATGATGATGGTGATGGTGGTGATGGTGATGGTAGTCCTGTTCTTTGTTTTGGTGGTGGTGACGATGATGATGGTGGTGGTGGTGGTGATGGTGGTGATGTTAATGGGGGGCATGTTCTTCGTTATCATGGTGGTGACAGTGATAATGATGGTGGTTATGGTGATGGTGATGGTAATGGTAGTCCTGTTCTTGGTTTTGGTGGTGATGATGATGATGATAATGATGATGGTCTTGGTGGTGATGATAATGCTGGTCAGGTTCTTAGTATTAGTGGTGGTCATGGTGCTCACAATCACAGTTTAGGTGGTCATAGTGACAAGACCACCATTGTGGACAATGACACTGACATTTTCCAAAGAGTCTGGACCTATCTTATGGTGCTTACTGCTCAACTTCAGACTGCTTATTCTCCCTGGTAACCCTGGGCAAACCCTGCTCCCTCTTTCCACACTGGGCTGCTGAGTAACAAGGGTCACTAGACACAGGAAACCACCGCTGGCCAGGATCAACCCTGCTGGCTGTTAACTCACTGCCTAGCCACTGTCCACACACGTCGCCCTGGATCCTCATCCCCTCCTTGGATGGCTGACCACAGGTCATGCATCCCACGGCAGGCTTCGGTGCCCAGTACTGACCTGTCCTTGCTTGAGTCACTTATTTCCCAAAGTCCTGTGAGGCCATTCGTGGGAAGTTTGCCCCTGAGAGCTGGTGCTCCCCAAGGTCCCTCTGCCTTCTCCTGCTCAGATGCCTGCCTGCTTGGATGATGCCTGCTCACCTGGATGAGAGTTTCTTCTTATTCTTCTCCAGTCTCAGGCCTCCCAGGGGCCACCCCTCCTACCAGACAATGAGGAGCTTTACTGACCAACGGGAAGAGGAATACACCTTCAGTCTCAGGAAGAGAGGCATTGGCTGCTGGCCTCATGCTCGCACACCTTCCTGGCCTATGTTCCCTGGAAGAGGATGACAGGTGGGTGTATTTAGTCCAAGTTTACAAAACAGAGCAGTCTGACCTTGGATGGTTTATGCATGAGTTCACTCCGTTGCTCTTTATTTATTTATATACTTTTCTTTTCTGCAGCACTGGGGATTGGGCAAACACCCTACCAACTGAGCTAAATGCCCAGCCCACTGTCACTCTTCAAATCAGATGTCAATACAAATAGACATGTAAAAATATATCGCATTCCTGCTGCACACTCATACCACACATCCACACACATGTACATGTAACATGCACAAAAAATCATACAGCATTCACCTACCACACTCACACATTCACATGTGCCTAACAATTCAAATTCATTAATACCACACAGATATGCACAAACACATACCCCTGCATGCATACAACACTCATGCACATACTTACATGCAACATGCTCAAACATGTTTTCACACACACAACATATACAAACATCCCACCCATTCTCACATATACACAACAAAGTCTGAATGAATATCCACCAGCACACATGCACATACCACACACTCACATATACCCAGATAACACATGCCACACACATGCAACGTATGCTACATGCACACACCAGCATCTTTTCATCGTTGATACTGGCAGATAGGAGGTTGCTGACTGTTTTTCTTACTGACTGTGGGATCTTGGCCACAGGAGCACCTCTTTCTTTAGGCTTTCACTACTGGCCAGGGTTTGTGGATGGATGTGATAAGACTCCTAGGGCAGAGAGAAGCTGTAGAAAGTCCAGATAACACAGACAGGCTCAGCTGTGACCACCACGTGTCCAACCCCAGGCTGTCCAACACCCCCAGGAGGGATCCAAATAGGCCTGGACTCCTGAAGCCTATCTGTGACAATGGCTGTGTAGGGCAAGGTAAGGGCCAAAAAACGCACGCAGGACTTTTCCACAACACTCAGGATCCTAAGACGCTTTCCCAGAACCGAGGCCTCTCTGTGACCCCAGGTGTCCTTTGGCCCCACCTTCCCCTGGGCTCCAGTTGCCTACCCAACTTCTTGCTACACTTGGCATCCAGCAGCATCTCCAAGGAGACACGTCTAGCCTCAGGGGACAACCCTCTGCCTCCCCTTCCACACATGCCATGGCTGGAAGCAAGTCCTCCGTACAGTTGCTCAAATGCAAGCTATATTCTCCGGTTCCCAGAAAACTCCTTTAGCTTCATCATCAAAACAAATAAGAGCCTGCTGTCGTCCCCATCCCGCACTGGACAGGTTTCCGGTTCAGCTTCAGCAGCAGCAGGACAGACTGGTGCCTACAGAGAGCCCTGCACTCAGTCACAGCAGATGGTGGCATGTGCCCCTCAGCCAGGGTAGGAGAACCTGCACCAGACTCCCAGGAGCCTGCACTGACTGGACTTCTTTCAGGGCAAGATGATGATGCGATTGCTCCTGCAGTCCATTTCGTCCCTTTCCTGCCTCCTCTGGGCAAACACTCCAAAACCGTGTGGGCTTCCGGTCAGGCTGCCAGATGTAGATAAAGGCATAGATTTGGAAGGGAAGGGGAGGGGAGGAGGGGAGGGGGAGGAGGGAGAGGGAGAGGAAAACCAGGAGATGGGAACTGAAGGAGGAGAAGGGAGAAAGGGGAGAAGGAGAAGGGGGGGGAGGAGGGGAGGGGGAGGAGGGAGAGGAAGAGGAAAACCAGGAGATGGGAAATGAAGGAGGAGGAGGGAGAAAGGGGAGAAGGAGAAGGGGAGGGAGGAGGGGGAGGAACTTCATAAATATTTGCTAAGGGTATGACTGCATGGAATGCAGCTCTGTTTGCAGCCCCTGTGAGGCCCTAGAAACACAGAAACCAAGAAGGAAGCAGCTTTGCAAAGGAGAAGGCAGCCATGACTCAGAATGGAGAGGGCTTCTGGGGTGGGGCTAGGCCTCACCCTCCCTCCTCAGATCCCTCAGACGCTTCTGAGCCTCTGCTAGGTTCTTGAGCAGCTGAGCTGCAGACAGTATTAGCAGAGGCAGAGGGGGCCCTGAGGTGCAGAGGCTCTGGACTGTCCTGGCAGCTGCTCCACGGCAAATGCCTGGAATTCTAGAGGCCCTCCCACCCAGCAAGTCCGCCAGCGCAAATGTGTCCCTCGAGTTACAAAGAGGGTCTGCCTGCTAGATATCAGCCTCACCCCAAAGCCCAGAGTCAGCTGGCATGGATGCTGTGCTTGGAAGGCCCCCCCAGCCCTCCTTGTAGTCAGGCAGCCTGGCCTGGCCCTCCCTGTCACATGCTCCCCCTCCTGCCGGCCGCCCCAGGAGTCACAAGGCAGAGTTTCCATTCGCGTCAAATATACGTGGATGTTGAACCTGAAGCCAGTGGGAACTCGCAGGAAGAGGACAATTTTTAGAAATTCACATGCCTGGGGTTACACGGTGGGATAGGGACCTCCCAAGGATACCACACACCCCCAGCAGGGAGAGAACTGCCCTTCAGAAGTGGACTCTGCACTTGTGCCCCCCCTCCCCACATAGTCACAGTGGGGACCAGATGTCCACCCCCAAGTAAGACATTTCACCTGCAAGGCACAGGACAGGAGGGTTCGATGGCTCCTAGACCTGAAGAGCCTATTTGAATCTTTTCCCACAAGGGTCCCTAGCCCTGGCTGCAGCAGGGGTTCCCGGCCTGGGTCAGCAGAGAAGGTCCCAGAGGGAACCTTGTGGGGCTGAGAAGCCCTGAGTTTGCTGGTCACTGCATACATTTTCTGCACTGCCAGGCCCTGGTGGCTGTCACCCTCACAGAACATCCCCTAGCCTTTCTCTTTTGGGAAACCAGCTTCTTCCTCTTACTGGGCATAGTGGGTTCTGTTGTCGCCCACAGGATGACTATAGCCTGGTGAGGTCACAGTACCCCAAGTCTGACCACCACAAGGGCTGTGTTTCTCTGGCCTCAGGAATCTGCGGGGAGATGGGCAAGTGCTCCAAGTCCAGAGACTCCATCTTGCACAAGTTTTTCCTGAATGATCAATAAAATCACCGGGGTTGGCCTCTAAGCCATTTCATTTAAGGTGAAAATGAAGTCACAGCAGGGGACGGAAGGCTCAGGGACTGAGTGTGTGGGCTCTGGGCTCTCAGGGAGTGTTTAAGGGCTCTCTGTCTGCCCAGCAAGTGTGGGAGCCAATGACGGCGGTGTTCAGGCGCAGGGAGGGGCTGGGTGGAGCTCAGAGAGTTTTGAAGAATGAGAAAACAATCCCAGCGGGCTCCCTGGGGCTCCCGGGGTGCAGCCACTGGGTGTGGGTAAGCTGAATTCTCAGCCTCCCTAGCAATCAGGGAGCCTGCTGCCTCCTCACTGTGAGTGATGTTCAACTCAAAACCCAAAAAGAATCACCCCTTCCCTAGTGTTGCAGGCAGGTCGTGTCGGGTATGGGCACCCGACGCATTCCACCCAGTCCTCTGAGAGTACACCCCACGGTGAAGCTTGGGTTCACGGCCTTGCAGGCCTGCAGCACCTCATGACTCCTTAAATCCCCACTGAGTGTGACACTGGACCCCTCATCTTCACCTCACAGAGAAGCAGCAAGAACTGAGTCCGAAGCGGGAGTCAGGACAGCATTGAGATTCTGGGTCCTTCCTGTTTGGAGACACTGGGATAGTGATACTTCTGAGGACCCCAGTGACAAGTGGCTGGTGGCAGGTGCAGAGGAGTTTACCTCTGGGCTTCTCCGCTGTCCTGAGAATGGACCTCATGGAAGAACACAGGGTTGTCTGTGGATCTGTTGGGGCCTTCCAGATGGACATAAGACCACCTCCATCCATGTACCAGTCCCATCAGAGAGACTTGACCAACAGCTGGAGTCGCTGGTCACATGCAGGACAGTCGTATCTGTGTTACACATAGCAGACTAAATTTGGGGAGAATTCTTACAGAAGTAGATAGCCAAGATTCCCTGTGTCTCCAGTGAGGAGTGAGATTACAGGCGGAGGGATGCCCAGATGTCCTGGAATAGGATACCTCTCTGGTACCCTGTGCTGTGTCAAAGGCCTGAGCAGAGTCCCAGTCACCAGTTGCCAGAAAGAGCCCTGGCGGTTTCATGGTGTGGCGTGGCAGGGGCTGACACAGGTAGGACGCACGAAGGAGGGGGCGGATTGGCACATGGCTGAGCAAGGCTGCCCCTTGACTGACAGGACAAAAGAACCTTGGAGCAGATGGCTGAAGGCAGTCAGCAAAGGTCTGGTCTAACACATCCCTGGTCCCTGAGGAACTCATCGCTCCTCAAGCAGTGCGCGGTTCCTATGAACACCCAGGTACCAGGTATGGGGAAGTCGCTGATCCCCCCACCCCCCAAAGTGGAAGGACAGAGCCAACACAGTTGTGGCCCCTACAGGGAAAGAGGGAAGGGCAGGCTCTGCAGAAGTTCGGGGGACCTCAGCTCAAGTCCAAGCATCTGAACCTAGAACTGCACCTGGAGCCTTTGTTGAAGGAGAACAATCCCCCAAGACTTTAAGTCAGCTACAGGAGAGTAGACTGTGTGCAGGCTTCCCATGTCCACATCCAGCACGTTCTATGTCTGTAACACCAGGGAGAGCTTAGAAATGGAGGGCTGGGAACCAGTGTGAGGTGGCCAGCCTCAGATTCTCCTTGAGAGCCTCCAGCCCTGCCGTATTCTGGGTACATCTTCACTGGTCAGCTGGGGCATTTCCTGTCGTGTGTCCCGCCACGCCAAGCCTGCGGTGACTCCACCAGACCTGTTTGCTGTCTCCTGAGTGTGCCTGCTTCTTGTGTCAGCCATGATGCCGCCCTGGAGAGGTCCCCTCCTCCCGCCAGTGTCAGGAAAAGGCACCAGGGGACATCAGCCCCGGCCGCCACCCTCTCCAGCCTTGGTGAGATACTTGTACCCCGACACTGTCAGCTCTGCAGCACGTTCTCTGAACACCTAGAGAACACACCACCTCAGGGTGTTGGGGCAGGGAACAGCCCCCAGATGAGCCGGTCCCTCGCCCGGGCTGCAAGGCTGTGAGTGACACACACAGTAATGCCGCCCTTCCCTGGTCTGCAGGCAAAGGCCTCAGATCAGGCATAGGAGGGCCAGAAGACTCTGGCAGCCCTGGGGGAGCCCCTGTTCCTGCCCCTCTCATGGCCTCTGGTGCTCCTCACATCCCTGGCATCCCAGCTCATCCCATCACACCCGAGTCCCTGTCTCAGTTCTCACCTGGTCTCCCCACGTGAATCTAGGGTGGCCTCATTTTGACCTGATCACACCTTCTGAGCCCCTATTCCAGTAAGGTAATATTCAAGAGGACATGATTTTGACCCAGCAGACCATGTTGCAAAGCCACCACAGAAGGGTAAGGAGTCTGACCCAAGCTCAGCTTCTCCTGGTCAGTTAGGGTCAGAGCCTAGACCACCACAGCTTGGCCCCCACCTTTCCATCTCATTTCTTCCCAGTAGCAGCCGCACCTACAAGTCCAGGTAGCCCACACTTCCAGTGCCCCCACAACACAGCCCCCTTGATTCCATCTTACTGGGCTCCTTCCAATCTGCCCTACCTTTTCAGGGATCCATAGGACAAAATACATTCCAGATCTATCATTAAGAGGCTAACGCAGGTGGAGCTGGAGAGATGGCTCAGCCATTAAGAGCACTGAGTGCTCTTGCAGAGAACCCAGGTTTGATTCCTAGCACCCACATGGCAACTAACAAACATCCATAACTCCAGTTCCAGGGGATCCAATGTCTTCTTTTAACCTCCAAGGGCAACGCATGACACAGTGCACTCACATACATACAGGCCATATACTTATACACATAAAATAAAATGCTCAGAAAAAATATTTTTTAACATTTTTATTGAGCTTTTGTACATTTCATACAACAGTTCTTAATCAAATGTGACCCCCTCCCCCATCCATGCCCCCTCCCCCTCCACCAGACCTCATGTATTCTGTCATACATGTTAAGTCCTGCCCAGTCAAGCATTTGTACCCAGATGTCCTTTGGGGCAACTTCATCCACTGGAGTCTAGTCGGCTTTCTAGAGATCGTTGGTAAGGCCTGCTCTCCCTCACCCAGCAGTCATCAGTCTCCAATGGTCCCAGACTGGGGCCGACCCGCCACCCATGTCCCTGCTCCATTCTGGGCCCTTGTCTGATTGAGCTGGCACAGGTCCTGTGCTCGATGCCACCACCGTCACACATTCACATGAGCAAGCTTCCAGTGGCCTGAAAGCCTCTGCCTCCCTGTGTTCAGGAACCAGCCCTGGCTCTTATACGATGGTCCCTGAGCCGTGGGTGGGAGAGGTTTGATATAGTGCGTATCCAGGGACACACACTCTGCAGTCTTGTTCTTTAAAACTGGAAGCTTCTCTGGTGAGAGCCGAGGGATGCCTTAGTTCTCTCTCTCTCCTTTGTTCTGTTATGTTCCATGAGCCTTAGGTGTGGAGGTTCAAAGGTAGACGTGTCACCTAGGACTGGGCATCTCTCAGATGTATACGTTCTGTCTGATCAGTTGTAGGACTCTGCAGTAGCCTCTATCTGTTGCAAAAAGAAGCTTCTTTTATGATGGTATGCTTGTTTGTAAATATAAGGATCCATATTTAGCACATGGTAAGAAATTTCATTTGTCTAGAGACATGACAGAGACAGGGTTTTCTCTAGGATCTCTGACCTCTCCAGCCGGGTGTATTTGACTGTGTTTACAATTCCACCTGTGAGTTCACTCCCACTGAGAGGGCTTTAAGACAATTAGATAGCTGTTGATGCACACTCGCCCCTCCCAGATAACAGTCCCCCGACTGTACCACTAGGGGTGGTTTGCTGTGCTGGTTGTTACGGTTATTAGGCTTTAGGGCTGGATTGGACCACTGATTGATTTTCTTTCTTCAAAGTTTGCATATTATCATCTAGCTAAACTTCAGGTAGAAGGCTTCCAGGTCAGTTCCTGCTCTGTTGCTCCAAGTCCTGGGTCTGAAGTATGTCCTGTCTTCAGCAGGTCTTATCTTCCAGTTCTGGGAGATAACAAAGAGTTTTGGCAATAGCCTGTGTGGGCCACTCTCACCAACCACTCAAAGGGAGGTCTCTTCTGCCTGGCACTGTGTTCCTTGCTGTGCAGCCCCCAGGTACACGTATGTTCTAATGTTCAGATACTGTATGTGCATTTCTCAGGGAGTGTCAGGGACATCACATTTCCCTCTGGCTTCCCAAGACCCCCAACATCCATTCATCTCTACTCTTTCTCCCCCCATTCGATCTCCCTCCTCCCTCCCCAGTCCAAGCATCCCCATTATCCCCTCCCTCCCCCCATAACACCCTGCCTCCTGCCATCCCCTCTTTCCTGAGCTCCCCCTCCCCAACTGTGGCCCCCTGCGTGCCCCTCCCTCCTCCCCTCCCAACCAAACACTCCCACTCCCCCCCCAACATCTGTTCTCTACTATCCCCCTCTCTCAGGTTCTTTCTTTTCCTTTACCTCCATGTTCCCTTTCCATTTTCCTGGCTCCTGGTGTTACATCAGGATATATCCTCACATATAAGGGACTGGTGCTATGATCTGCAAATGAGGGAGAACAGTCACTTGCTTTTTTGCGTTTGTGTTCCTTCACTTAGTATAACACGCTCTAGTTCCATCCATTTACCTGCAAATTTCATACTTTCTTACTACTGAGTAGAACTCCCTTGTGTAAATGGACACATCTGTTCATCAGCTGAGTGACATTTATGTTGTTTCCATTTCTTAGTTATTATGAAGAGAGCAGCAACAAACATGGATGTACGGGTATCTACAGTAGGATGAGTCCTGTGTATAGGCCAAGGAGTGGTATAACCAGAACACATGGTAGATTAGTTTTTTTTTTTTTTGAGAGTTCTCCATCCTGCTTTCCATAGGGGCTGCACGAGTTTGCAGTCCCCCCAGCAGTGAATGAGCTCTTCCTTTTCTTCACATCCCCGCCAGCATTTGGTGTTTTTTGTTTTCTTGGTCTTAGCTGGTCTGACTGGGGTGAGGTGGAAATTAAAGTGGTTCGCTAGTTACTAAGGATACTGAGCACTTTTTAAAGGTGTTTTTTAGTCATTTTTATTTCTTCATTTGAGAACTCTGTCAGGTCTGTGTTAGCTTTAGTGTCAACTTGACACACCTGGGTTGAGGGATCCTCAATTGGGAATTTCCTCTATTGGACTGGCCTGTGGCCGTGTCTGTGGGACATCTTCTTGATGAGTGATGTGGGAGGTGGGTCTGCCCCCCTGGGCAGGTGGGTCTGTGTTGCATAGGAAAGCAGGCTGAGCAGGGGCCAGGGGAGCAAGCCAGTAAGCAGTGTTCCTCCATGGCCTGTGCTCCAGCTCCTGCCTCCAGGTTCCTGCCCTGAGTTCCTACGCTGGACTCCCAATGAACTGTGACCCTGGAGATGCAAGACAATTAAACCTTTTCCTCCCCAAGCTGGTGTTGGTCAGAGCAATAGAGAAACAAACTAGAACAAGGTCCATAGCCCATTTTTATTGGGTCGTTTGTTTTCTTGTTTCTTTCTTGGGTTCTTTGTATATTCTGGACATTAATCCTCTGTTGACTGTGTAGCTGGTAAAAATTTTCTCCCACTCAGTGGATTCCCTCTTCACTTCCTTGGTTGTTTTTTTTTTTTGTTGTTGTTGTTATTGTTGTTTTGTTTGTTTTTTTGCTGTACAGAAGCTTTGCAATTTAATGAGGTCCTGCTTCTTGATTGTTGACCTTAGTGCCTGAGCAGCTGATGTCCAATTTAGAAAGTCCTTTCCTATGCCTATATCTTAGAGGGTGCTGCCTATGTTTTCTTCTAGCAGTTTCAGAGTTTCAGGCTTTATATTGAGGTCTTTGATATATTTGGAGTTGATGAAAGGCTGAAAGATAGGGGTCTAGTCTCATTCTGTAGGTGGAGATCCAGTTTCACCAGCACCATCTGTTGAAGATGCTGTCTTCCCTCCATTGTGTGTTCTTGGCACTTTTGTCAAATATCGGGAGGCTGAAATTGCATGTACTCTGGTTTGGATCTTCAACTGATGTTCCATTGATCTATGTGTCTATTTTTGTGCCAGTACCATGCTGTATTTATGACTATAGCTCTATAATATAATCTGAGATCTGGTATGGTGATTCCCCCCGCCCCCAGCATTGTTCTTTTTGCCCAAGATTGTTTTGGCTATCTGGGGTCTTTTGTGATTACATATGAATTTCAGGATGATTTTTTTTCTAGCTCTGGGAAGAATGTCATGGGTATTTTTACTGCATGGAATCTATTGATTTCTTTGGGTACGATGGTCATTTTCACAATATTAATTCTTCCAATCCATGAGCATGGGAGGTCCTTCCATCTCCTGGTGTCTTCCTCAATCTCTTTCTTTAAAGATTTGAAATTTTCATTGTAGAGCTCTTTGATGACTTTGATCAGGTTTATTCCTATTTTTTTTGAGGTATTGTGAATGGGAGGTTTTCCTTGAATGCATTTTCTGATTGCTTGTTATTGGTATATAAAAAGGCTACTGATTTTTGTAAGTTGATTTTGTAACCTGTAACTTTACTGAAAGTATTAACCATTTCTAACCATTTTGTGGTGGAATTTTGGGATCCCTTATGTATAATATCATATAGTCTGCAAATAGTGATAATTTGACCTTTCATTTTTTATAATTAGTATTCCTTTAATTTCCTTCTCCTGTCTTATTGCTCTTGCAAGAGTTTCAAGCACTATGTTAAAGAGGAGTAGAGATAGTGGACATCCTTGTCTGGTTCCTGATTTTAATAGGAACCTTGTCTGGTTCCAGTTTTTATCCATTTAGAATGATGTTGGCTGTGGGTTTGTTGTATACAGTTTTGATTATGTTGAGGTATGTTCCCTCCAGTCCAATTCGTTCTAGGACTTTGAACATAAATGCATGCTGGATTTTAACAAAGGCCTTTTCTGCATCTCTTGAGATGGCCATGTGATTTTTGTCTTTAAGTCCATTTATATGTTTTATTACATTTATTGACTTACATATATTGAACCATCCCTTCATCTCTGGAATAAAGCTGACTTGATCATGGTGGATGATCTTTTTGAAGAGTGTCTGAACGTGGTTCATGAGTATTTTGTTGAGTATCTGTGCATCTATGTCCATTAAGGATATCTTTATCTGGTTTGGGTATTAGAGTGATGCTGGCTTCATAGAAGGAGTTTGGGAGTTCTCCCTCTGTTTTTATCTTTTTAAATTATTTAAGTGGTATGGGTTGTAGATCTTCTTTGACTGTCTGATAGAATTCTGCTGTGAATCCATCTGGGCCTGGGCTTTTTTTAGTCGGGAGGTTTTGTATTACTGTTTCAATTTCCTTATTTGTCATGAGTCCATTTAAGCTGTTGATCTCTTCTTGGTTTAACTTTGGTGGTTTCTGTGACTTTAGAAACTCATCCATTTCTTTTAGATTTTCTAATTTAATGGAGTATAGACTTTAAAAGTATTCCCTTACAATATTCTGGATTTTTTGGGTGTCTGGTGTGATGTTTGCCCTTTTGTCTCTGATTTTGTTCATTTGAATTTGCTCTTTCTTTCTTTTGGTTAACTAAATGTTTTAACTTTTCAAAGAACGAGCTTTTAGATTGATTGATTTTTTGTATTGTTTTCTTCGTTTCTATTTCATTAATTTCTGCTCTGATTTTTGTTATTTCTTCTCATCTACAAGGTTTGGGGTTGATTTGTTCTTGCCTTTCCATAGTCTTGAGTTGCAGTGTTAGGTCATTTATTTGGACTCTTTCTGATTTCTTAAGCCATAAACTTCCCTTTTAGGACTGCTTTTAAGGTGGCCCAGATGTTTTGTTGTGTTGAATTCTCGTTTTTATTTAGTTCCAGGGATACTTTTATCTCTTTCTTAATTTCTTCTTTGACCCATTCATCATTCAGGAGTGTGTTGTTTTATCTCCATGAGTTACTAGACTTTTTTTTTGCTGTTTATTATATATTGCACTGTGGTCTGATAGAATGCATGGAATTATTTCATTTTTTCTTGTATTTGTTGAGATTTGTTTTGTGTCCCAAATGTGGTCAATTTTAGAAAAACTTTCATGAGATGCTGAGTTAGAGAGTGTATTCTTTGATGCTTGGGTGGAATATTCTGTAGATATCAATTAGGTCCATTTCATGCAAGATGTCATTTAATTCAGATGTTTATTCTTTGTCTGGTTGACCTGTCTATTGAAGATAATGGGGTATTGAAGTCACCTATTACTGAGTTGGTGTTAATCTGTGTCTTAAAATTCTAGAGTACATCTATGACATTGGATGTAACAAAGTTTGGTACATATATGTTCATGATTGCAGTATCTTCTTGATAATTATTCCTTTGATTAAAATGAAGTGACCCTCTTTATCTCTTCTGATTAGTTTTAAGTTGAAGTCTATTTGTCAGATATTAGAATTGTGACACCTGCCTGCTTCTTAGAGTCATTTACTTGGAATATTTTTTCCATCCTTTCACCCTAAGATAGTGTCTATCCTTGAAGGTGAGATGAGTTTCTCGAAGACAACAAAAAGATGGGTTTTCTTCCTTGATCCCTTCCACTAGCCTTTTGATAGGGGAGTTGTGACCAGTGATATTTAATGTTATTATGAAAGGTGTGTGCTGGATACTGTCATTTTAACATCTTTGTGTTTGTGGCCCTATTTTGTGTTTCCGTTGTTAGACCTTTCTTTGTTCTCTTTCTGTAGCCTCCTGGGTCTACTCATTGCTTTCTTTGGACCTTTGTGTTGCTTCGAGTGTTCTCTGTAGGGCTGGTTTGGTGGACATGAATTCTTTCAGCCTGTTCATGTCATGGAAGATTTTCCATTCCTCTTCAACTATGATAGATAGTTTTGCTGGATAAAGCATTTAGGGTTGGCATTTATGGTTGTTTAGAACTGGGAATACTTTGGTCCAGACTCTTCTGACTTTCATAGTTTGGATTGAAAAGTCAATTCTAATTATGGGTTTTCCTTTATATGTAACTTACTGGTTTTCTCTAGAAGCTTTCAGTACCCTCTCTTTGTTCTATACATTTAATGTTTTTACTATGATATGCTGTGGGTAGTTTCTGTTCTGGTCGTGTCTAATTGGTGTTCTATGCACTTCTTGAATCTGTATAGGTGTCTTTCCTTAATTTAGGGACGTTTTCTTCTATAATCCTGTTGAAGATCTAGTCAATGCCATTGGCCTGAGATTCTTCTCCTTCCTGTATGCCTATGATGCATAGATTTGATCTTTTCATGTTGTCCCACATTTCCATTCCATTCCCGTGTTTTTTAAATTTTTACAGTCTTTGTTTAAGGATCCTGATCTTCACCTTTGTCATCCAGTGTGATGTTCTGTTTTCTGTTTCGTTCACTCTGCCTTTGAGACTTTCTCCTGGCTTTTGAGTTTTTCAATTCTGTGTTCAATTTGGTTTGGCTTTTCTTCAATATCCCTATCTCTTTTGTGAATTCACTTTTCAAGTCCTGAATTGTTTTTGATATTTCGTTAAGCCGCATATTTGTGTATTCAGGGCTTCCATCACAAGTTTATGCCTGTCCTCTTTGAGGTCTTTGAGTTGTCTGTGTTTTCTTTAAGTTCTTTGATCATGTTTATGATTGTTCTTTAAATTCTGTGTCCTGGGTCCTCTGGGTGGTTCTCGTTGTAGGGCCCTTCTGTAGAACTAGTGGGTTTTGTTGGGGACATATTCTCTTGGTTTTTCATATTATTCATGTTTTTACATTTGTCTTTAGGCACATGGATGGTTTTTGTTGGTTGTGTGTTGGGTGGGAACTTCTATTCTGCTTTCGTTTGAATGAATTTCGGTCTGTTCGTATTGTTTATGTAGCCTGGTTGCTTTACGCTCGGGTATGAAAAATAAATTGGTGCGTGTTTCAGGTCCCTGCAGGGTAGTAGACGGGTCTGGGTAGGTGGTGGGACAGGGTAGTAGGTAGGCTGAGGGCTGGGTTGTGTTATACAGCTTAGGAACCAGTGGAATCTATGCTGGGGGGTTAGCTAATCTGGGTTAGGAAACTAGCCCAGGGATCTGAGGCAGAGGAGTTGGGGTGGGCCTGGGTCCGAGGCCAGCAGGGGACAGGGTGGGGGTGGGGTAGTTGAAAGTGTTGAGGCTGTGGAGGAATGGAATAAAAAAATATTTTTTTAAGGGCTAACACAGGGTGTGTGGTGTGTGGCAAGCCATTTTTGTGTAATAAATGGCAAGACATAAGTATGCGTGTGGTTATTTATAGTTGCAAAAATGACCCAGAAAGATAAATCAAAAACTAATAAAAGTAGTGACTTGGGCCTGGGTAGCCGTAGGTGGAGTTTAACTTTCCTGAATGTTCTTGGCCATGGGCATTTGACGCCATGTCTGTGTGAATGTTCCCTGTGTTCAAAAAATAAACTTTAGCTTGAAAACAAAGTGTCCTTAAAAAAGAAACCAACAAAATAAAAACTTATATAGAGTTTATAAAATAACCAAACAAAGAAAAGATTTATTTCAAATGACGTGAGAGCAGTGTTTAGATCAGGCTTTTTTTTAAGTGGGATCCAACTTCAGGAGGAAGGGACTGGAAAGGAACCATACATATCACTCAGTAATCCTGCTGTTAGTGTTGAATCTGCCACTGCCCCCATTTCGGTCAAAAGACCAAGTTATTATAGGAATGCACCGCGGTTATTATCGACGGAGAAAAAACACAGCCGACACAGAATCAAAAAGGTTAAGCAGCACACTGAATCTTAAGTGTGAGCTGGACACGGACTCTCATGGCTGAAAACAGAGCTTCCGTTTCCTGGCTCTCGTTTCTGGGATGACTAAAGCAGTGGCTGCTTCACAGCGATGAGATTTGGGCCTCGAAACACCTGCCTGCGACTAATGACAGAGCAGAGAAAAGGAACACGTGTGCCCAGGACTCTGGTTGTGCAGGAGACCAAGGCAGGTGGAGACTGAAGAGGGCAGGCATGGTGGCGCACGCCTTTAGTCCCAGCACTCGGAGGCAGAGGCAGGCGGATCTCTGCGAGATCGAGGCCAGACTGGTCTACATAGCGAGTTCCAGGTCAGCTGGGACTACAGGGAGACCCTGTCTCAAACAACAAACCAACCAAGAAACAAACGAAAAAGAGATTAAAAGAGGTCATGGCCAAGTCATTCCAAAGCTGGATAGAGGGTCTGCCTAACATGCACCAGGCCTGGGTTTCAGCCTCAGTGAGTGAGTGCACATGTGCGTGCATGTGCATGCACACACTCCCCTATGAAACTGAAAAAGAAAAAATTTTAAATTTAACCTCACCTGTGACCGTTGGAGGCAATTTATGTGCCAACGCCTTACTCTGAAAATTGATGATGAAGGGGAAAAGAAAAAACTATGTAGTTGTCTTGTTTTTCCGTACCATGTAAGCTTGGGGTGAACAACGTGGAGAGTTCTTTGTGGAGGAGTTGGCTAACAAATCCTGAGGCTGGGGGTGGAAGTGGAGACTCCCCCTCTTCCAGCCCTCAGGAAGTTGTGACTTGGGGAATCTATCACCGGTTGGCCTGGGGCCACAAAGGAAAACATCTCTGGAAAACTGGACATCCATGGGACCACTGACCCTGCTGGCTGGGGCACAGGGGAGCACCGGTGGCCACCATGCGTGTTAACTGGCTGGTCCTAGCACTTGTGGAAGCGAGGCAGTTGGGTGTCTCCTGAGTCACAGGATGCCACTGAAGTTTCCCATCATAGCATGAGCACGCAATCTACTCAGTCCGGTCAATTGCCTATTAACACCCAGGCAATCAGGGGAAGACAGAGAGCAATTGATCTGCATCACCACCTGTAAGCAGAGCCGGCCCAGACAAGGGGCTTGAACAGGTCTTGACCTGAAGGAAAAAGGCTGGGGAGAACTGACCTAGATTTTAAAGAAATTAAAAGACACAAAGATCAACTTCAGAGGCAGACCTTGTAACATCATTCAAGCCAACCACCTGTGAAACAGTACTAGGGGATCATGGGACATTTAAGTGTGGGCCGGTGTTCCGTGGTATCTTCATTTCTTTTCCAAGAGCTGTGATAATATTCTCAGACGAAATCAACTTCAGGAGAAAGGGTTTATTTTGGCTCACAGTTCAGGGGTCCAGTTCATCATGGAAGGACAGTTCAGGGGTCCAGTTCATCATGGGGCAGTTCAGGGGTCCAGTCTATCATGGAAGGACAGTTCAGGGGTCCAGTTCATCATGGAAGGACAGTTCAGAGGTCCAGCTCATCATGGGACAGTTCAGAGGTCCAGTTCATCATGGAAGGACAGTTCAGGGGTCCAGTTCATCATGGGACAGTTCAGGGGTCCAGCTCATCATGGAAGGACAGTTCAGGGGTCCAGTTCACCATGGAAGGACAGTTCGGGGTCCAGTATATCATGCAAGCTGGCTCGGCGCGAATGGGGGGACTCCCCTTCTCAGTGGGGCGCCTTCTGCTCTCCTCCCTGACTTACTTTTGAAATGCCCGTCACAAGATACATGCCCTCCAGCACAGGAGCTACTAGCTTTTAATCAGGCGTTGTCTGATAGCCTGATAGAAGCCCACTGCCCTATGTAAATGAAGCATTCCAGGAGTACCTATCAGCTAAGGTTTTTACTACCACCCCCATAGTATAAAATATCTTGCTTTCCCCTCAATAATTGGAGCTGGAATACCGAGACTTGGAGCCGAGCTAAGTCACTGAATAAAGGGGCTGTACCACTGACTGAGGTGAGTTCTGTGTCTTACTGCCTATGATCCAGCCTCCCCGGGGGGCGCTATCCTTCCATCATCGACTCACGGAAATCCAGCTTCAGCCGACCCGTTGGGACCCGGCAGCTGACGGGTCCCGAACTTAGAGAGAGAGTGCACGGGTGAAATTGGGGCGGAACTCGACCGGGCCAGCCCCGGTAGCAGAGACCCACAGAGACGCGGAGAAGGAGGGACCCACCAGCAACGCAGAGCAGACGAGCCGCGGGAGCTGCCGCTTCCCAGGTGTGCGCAGGAGACCGGCGCCACGCTAGCAGCTGGTGCCCTGAGATTCCCGCATGCCCATACAGGGGTCCAGTCTATCATGGAAGGACAGTTCATGGGTCCAGTTCATCATGGGACAGTTCAGGGGTCCAGTTCATCATGGAAGGACAGTTCAGGGTCCAGTTCATCATGGGACAGTTCAGGGGTCCAATTCATCATGGAAGGACAGTTCAGGGGTCCAGTTCATCATGGGACAATTCAGGGGTCCAGTTCATCATGGGACAGTTCAGGGGTCCAGTACATCATGGAAGGACAGTTCAGGGGTCCAGTTCATCATGGGACAGTTCAGGGGTCCAGTTCATCATGGAAGGACAGTTCAGGGGTCCAGTTCATCATGGGACAGTTCAGGGGTCCAGTTCATCATGGGACAGTTCGGGGGTCCAGTTCATCATGGAAGGAAAGTTCAGGGGTCCAGTTCATCATAGAAGGACAGTTCAGGGGTCCAGTCTATCATGGAAGGACAGTTCAGGGGTCCAGTTCATCATAGAAGGAAAGTTCAGGGGTCCAGTTCATCATGGAAGGACAGACAGTTCAGGGGTCCAGTTCATCATGGAAGGACAGTTCAGGGGTCCAGTTCATCATGGAAGAACAGTTCAGGGGTCCAGTTCATCATGGAAGGACAGTTCAGGGGTCCAGTACATCATGGAAGGGAAGTCAAGGTGGCAGGAGCTTGAGGCAGCTGGTCACATCCTGTCCATAGTCAGGAAGCAGAGTATGATGAATGCTGGTACTCAGCTCATTTTCTCCTTTTAATTAAATTTAATCAATTAATTATTTTGGTTTTCTGAGACAGGGTCTCACTATGCAGCTCTGACAGGCCTAGAACTTGCTATGTAGACCAGGCTGGCCTCAAACTTACAGAGACCAACACCCCCCCACCCCCACCCCCATCCCCACCCCTGTCTCTGTCTCCCAAATGCTGGGATTAAAGGCGTGTTCCACCACGCCCAGTCCTCTTCTTTTCATACAGTCCAAGACCCCTGCCTAGGGAATGTTCCCAACCACAGTTAAGATGGGTTCTTCCCACATCAATTAACCTGATCAAGACCATCTCCCACAGCCACGTCCAGATGCCAACCTAACCTAGATAACCCCCCCACAGGTGCACCTGAAGGCTTGTCTGATATGTGATTCTAGATCATGTCCAGTTGACAATTAAAACTAACCATCACAAGTCTTCCCTTGTCAGTTTGACACCCAAATACATCACCACCTTTAAGACATAATCTAAGACATAATCTTTTACCCCTTGTCCCAAGGACTCAGGACCATCTTATAATGTGAGATGTGTTCAGTCCAACATCAAAAGTCCCCATGGTCATAACAGTTCCAAAACCTTAAAAATCCGAAGTCTCTTAACTGTGAGCTCCTATGAAACAAAAAACAAGACACATGCGTCTAACATGTAATGGCAGAGCAAACATTCCTACTCCAGGGGCTGAAGAGATGGCTTGGTGATTAAGAGCACTGACTGCTCTTGCAGAGGACCTAGGTTTGAATCCCAGCACCCACATGGTAGCTGACAACCATCCATAACTCTAGTTCCAGGGGCTCGGATGCCCTCTTCTGACCTCCAAGGGCATTGTGCAACACAGGTGCACTTACATACAGGCAATGTACTCATACACATAAAAGAATTTTTTTTTTGTCTTTTTGAGACAGGGTCTCCCTGTAGGCCCAGTTGTCCTGGAACTCACTGTGTAGACCAGGCTGGCCTTGAACTCACAGAGATCCACCTGCCTCTGCCTCTCTAGTGCTGGGATTAAAGGCGTGTGCCACCACGCCCAGCTTAAAATATATTTTTTTTAATTCCTATTCCAAAAGGGAAGAATCCGGGTGTTGCTAGGAATGACGAGACCAACACAAGACCAAAACCCAGCAGGGAAAACTCCAGATCCTGCATCTCTGTGGTCATCACCTGGGGCTTGTAATGAGTCCTTGTGCTTCATGGGCATAGACTGCGCACAGCTCACCCCCTGGGTCTGCTTAGTCTCTGGAGTAGAACTGATGATGGAGTTTTTCTTATGCAGGTGAGGGGCTCCAGGGGCTCCAATGGAAGCTATTTGGAACTGGGGGAACAAAGGCCTTTCCTGAGAGTTTTCACGGAGAGTGCAGCCCAGGGCCATCTTAGCCTTGGATTCCCACCTAGTACCAAGATATCTCACACACACACACACACACACACACACACACACACACACACACACAGAGAGAGAGACAGAGAGACAAAGACAGAGAGAACATGTTAAAATCTTGCTCATAGGAAATTCATCAAAATACAGATACATCAGCAGAATCTTTAGTGCATAAACAGTTATGTTTCATGTTTTATTAGTGAAACTTGTTCTGTTTCACCATGACTAGAAAATAACAAGAACAGAGCTTTAAAAAAATCCTTTATCTGTACAGCAGCCTCCGCTTATCTGAGGTCCAGCTCTCTGGGGTTCAGTTACTGCCATCAACTAAGATCTGAAAAACTTTAATGGGAAATCCCAGAAAGGAACAAATGCTTAGTTCTCAGGTGGTTCACTGTTCTGTGTGCGGCCGTGTTCAAGTAACGCCGCATTTACTTAATAATGACCCCAAAGTGCAAGGACAGCGATGCAGGCACACATCCCACCACCAAGCTGTATCCCAGCGCCACCCCCTTTTTTTCACACAGGGTCTCCCCACCCCGGGCTGGCCTGGGACTCACAGTTTACCTGCCTTGGCCCTCCAAGTTCAGAACTGCAGGTATGTGCCACCACTCCTGGCTTCTGAAAGAGAACACATTTCTGGGGTCATGTAGATAGTTCAGTAGGTAAAGCGAGGAGGACTTGAGTTAGATCCCTAGACCCCATGTAAAAAAGTTAGGTGAGGGGCTGGAGAGATGGCTCAGTGGTTAAGAACGCTGGTTGTTCTTGCAGAAGACCCGGGTTCGAATCCCAGCACCCACATGGCAGCTAACAACTGTCCGTAGCTCCAGTCCAAGGGGATCCAACGGCCTCTGCTGACCTCCGCGGGCATTGCACAACACGGATGCACTTACCTACATGCAGGCAATGCACGGATACACATAAAATAAAAATTAAATTAAATTAAATTTTAAAAAGGTAAGTGGCGTATGTTTGTAATCCTAGTACTAGGGTGGCAGAGACAGGCAGATCCCTAGGGCTCGTGTGTGCACATGCATACATGCATATTTTAAAAATGAAAAAAAGATGGTGGCTGGAGAGGTGGCTCAGCAGTTAAGAGCACTAGCTGTTCTTGTAGAAGAACCAGGTTCAAATCCCAGCACCCACAGCTGGGCTAATTGGCCATCCATAACTCCAGTTTCAGGGGATCCAATGCCCTCTTCTAACTTCTGTGGGCACTGCACGACACCGGTGCACTTACGTACATGCAGGCAATACACTCATACACATAAAATAAAAATAAAATAAATAAAATTTTTTTAAAAAAAGAGAGAGAGAACATGTCCTGCCCACCATATCCACTCAGTCTCTGTGTTTACCGGGCAAGCCCCAGGAAGCTCGTGGAGAAGGAATTGGCATGCTCACAGCACAGGGAAAGCAACAGTAAGCCTTTGTTCTGTTTTGGCTTAGTGAGTACCCAATATCTCCTCATGATGCAAAGGAGGCCTTCAGGAAGAGCCCTGGGGCTTGTGGCCTGTAGGAGCTGAGTTCCCAATCCTGGAGGTAGAATTTGTTGATGGGAACCCCTCCAGGTTGGGGCCAGCTTCCTAAACAACCTGCGCTTGGGAAGGAGGAGTCAACAATGGATCCCCAACTCATGTCCCAGGGTGCATGGGAGGCAGGTTCCATCCTAGCCTCTGGGGACCACCCAACTGTTCCCTGTAGTGTGGCCCTAAGCTCAAACTGTCCTCACTCAAAGTCAGTGCTGGGGAAGAGCTTGAAGTCACTCCATCGCCACTTGGCTGTGGGGTCGTCCCTGTGCCCCCTCACAAGTGTCCCCTCCTCTGACCTACCAATCAGAAGTAACACTAGCCACCGTTTCTGTTTTCTACCTAGGGCTCTCCCAGCAGGCAGTGCGGCGCAGTGGTACAGACGGTGGGTTGGGGTCTAAGTGCCCAAGTTCCTCCTGTGTGACCTCAGACAGGTTATCCACCTTATCTGTGCTCTGCTTGTCTCTGTCAGTGAGATTAGGCAGTTCTAGATACACAGGGTGATTTAGGTGGAGGGGGTGTTGGGGGAGTCCGGGTGTACTTTGCATGTTAGGTGGGATCAGAGGGAAGGGAGACCTGGTCTTCCAGTTCTCTGGGAACACTTGGGCAAAGCCTGAATCTCTATTTAACCCCTCCCACCTGCTTCAGATGCTGAGATAGACCTATGCTCCCCACAGGGACCAGAATCTTGGGGTCACAGATGCAGAGCAATGCTCCCATTTTCCATTCTTGGAATAGAAGTCAAGGGTACGTAGGAACGCTGCTGACGTTCCCTGAGCTCCTGCCCTGCCAGGCCACCCTGCCAGCGACACAGAGCAGGCTGCAGGCCTTGGTCCAGGTGGGCACCTGAGCCTCCCCAGAACGCCGGCGCGTCGCTGTGGTCCCGAGCCAGGCACCTCGCAGGGACAGACCAGGGAAGCATCCTCACAGAGCACTCATGGGCTCTTTCTGAGGTTCGCACACCGGGAAACAGTTGGTGAGTTGCCGAGACTGCAGCGAGCGTAGTCCTTGCCGAAGAGAAGGACGGGGGCCTTCCCAGGCTGGCTGCCACGTGGAAGCCGTCCAGCTCCGCAGGCGGCCTGCTGCCTTAATGACTGGCATGCGGCCGCTCAGCAGCAGAGCGGCTGGCGGTGAGTGCGGAGCCAAGGACAAAGCGGGCCATTAAAAAGCCGGGAAGCTTCTGGCAGGCGCAGACGGAGGCCTGGCTGCCCGTCTAGGCGCACACGGGACCCCGAGGACCTTGCGGCGGGCTGCCACGCGGGGCTGGGCGCCTGGGCCCTCGGTGGCCGGTCGCAGCGGGCTGAGAGGTCCCTGGGAGAATCCGTCCCCACCCACAGCTCTGCCCTGCTTTCCCGCCGCCGTTTTAGGTCTTACTCTGTTCTCTGTTGCTGTGATGAATACCAGGACCAAAACCAATTTGGGTAGGAAAGAGTTTACGGTTTACAGGTCAAATTCGTCCCCAAGGGGGCCAGCTCGAAGCACGAAGCACAGAGGGGGCCAGTCGCTGCTTTCTCTTTGGCTTGCTCAGCACCTTTTCATTTATTTTTTATTTATGTCTGCTTGTGTTTGGTCTTTTTGAGACAGGGTCTCCCTGTAGCCCCAGCTGGCCTGGAACTCACTGTGTAGACCAGGCTGGACTTGGACTCACAGAGATCCGCCTGCCTCTGCTTCCGAGTGCTGGGACTAAAGGTGTGCGCCCGGCTCCAGCTACCTTTAGAAAAGAAAATTTACTTTTTAATTATGTGTGGCATGTGTGTGTGTTTGTATGTGCACATGCATGAGCCCAGTGCTGGAGTTATGGGCTGCTGTAAGCTAGCCAACAATGGTGCTGGGAATTAAACTCAGGTCCTCCAAAGGAGCAGTGCTCTTAACCACTGAGCCATCTCTCCAGCCCCCTCAGCTACCTTTCTTAAGCTGCCCAGGCCCATCTCCCCACAGATGGCACTGCCCATGGTGGGCTGGGCCCTCCTACATCAGTCAGAAATCAAGAAAATGCCCCACAGACGTGACCATGGGCAGTCTGAAGGGGGCAGTTCCTCAACTGAGGTCCCTTCTTGGCAGGTATGTCAAGTCGACACACAGGACAGCCAGCCTTGCTCACTCACCCTTAGCATGGCTCATGAGGCCGGCAGAGTAGGGTCAGGCAAAACCAGAGCAGGCACCCTGCGCCGCTCAGGCTGAAGGTGTTCGGGAAACATCTGCCCAAGGCCAGAGATGCAGTGGGGTTGCCCAAGACATTAAGGGATGAGCAGGTCTTCCAGACCCCTCCAGCGACTTTTTAATCTCCTGGTCGGTGTCCCGGAGCCCCAAAAGAGCATTTGGGAACTCATCCAAGTGAGGGGGGGCAAGGATCCCAGGGACAGCCATGGGAGGAAAGCTTGGTCTGCTGCCCTAGGGCTCCCATGAGCTGCTGAAGGTGAGGTCTGTTCTGAAATGTGTTTGCACCCCTATGAAGAGAGGGTGTCCTAAGCACTTCTGCTTCAGAGGCAGCCAGAGGACAGAGCAGCTGGGACTTGCCATCAACAGAGGCTAATTTCCAAAATGCCTGTAGGGGGATAGTGAGGCCTCAGGGCCCAAAGTCTCTGCAGTCACCACTGGCCCAAGTCATAGCATGCTGGAGACAGAAACACAGCTGTGGCCAACGCACCACCCCAACTCCGGCAGGGACCTCAGTTTGCATACCTGAGCCCCACCCACTGTCACCCTGTGGCTCAAAGGAGGATGATTCTGAAGGGCTGGGACAGAGATGGCCAGGGAAGGTGGCCACAGTGCCATGTCCCCCGCAGGAGGAAGCCATGGGGAAGGAGGCCGTGGACAGCCACACTCTTTGCTGCTGGGCACCTGAGTGTCCGTGATTGGCCTTGGGTAAGGACACGCCTGGCCTCCAGGAGGGAGAAGACAGGCAGGGACCTCTGCCAAGATGGCTCTGGGGCTCTGGGGACCCAAAGCTCTTCTGTTTAAGGGTCTCCAAGGCTTAGCGTGGAGCCTGTGGACACACAGGAGCAGCCTGGCATTGCCAGGCAGTAGGAGACACAACCCAAGGAGGGTCATGGAGTAGTGAGGTCACTGACCTATTGCCTGCCCCAGGATTGGGTGTCGGGAGATGTCTGCTCCCTGACAGTGGCAGTCCAGGAGCCACGGACGTGAGCAGAAACTGAGGTTGGCACCACAGGACAAGTGTCCAGGACAGCACCTGGAATTTGTGTCACCACACTTGGTCAGCTGGGTGTGTCAGTCAGTTTGGGCTGTGTGACAAAGTACACAGGCCTTGAGTCATAAGACATCCTTGTCCCACAGTTCAGGAGACTAGAGCAAAGATAAGATCAGGGTCAGGGTCAGGATCTCTCTCTCTCTCTCCTCTCTCCTCTCTCCTCTCTCCTCTCTCCTCTCTCTCTCTCTCTCTCCCCTCTCCCCTCTCTCCTCTCTCTCCTCTCTCTCTCTCCTCTCTCCTCTCTCTCTCCTCCTCTCTCTCTCTCTCTCTCCTTTCCCCTGGCG
>NW_008332152.1:1494839-1501130 GCF_000622305.1 Nannospalax galili | reverse complement strand
TCTCTCTCCTCTCCCCTCTCTCCCCCATCTCTGTCTCTGCCTCCTCTCTCTCCAATCTCTCTCTCTGTCTCAGTCTCTTCTCTCTCTCTCTTTCTCTCTCCCTCCCTCTCTCCCTCTCTCTAGTGTACACTCTTTCCTCTATGCACGCCATCCACTCCTGTGTTCTCAAGCTGTCTCCCGTCATGGGTTCAATTCGCCCATCAATGAGGATGCCAATCCCATTAGCTGAGCCCAATTTCTGCAAAGTCCTGTGTCCAACTGAGGTCACTCAGTCACGGGTGCCAGGGGCTCAGTGTTGTCTGGGGCAGCTGAGGGGCAGCCTGTGAGAGAGGCCACTGGCTGCGGTGCCCCTCCCGCTCCTTCCTCCAGCCACGTGCAAGCAAAAGGCCGCATCTGGTTTGAGGGCCGCAAGCGCTGTGGCTATCCAGTCCCCCACTGCTCACGTCTCTGCACTCAGGCTGAAAGGATGTGTGTGTGTCTTTCTCATCCTGTGCTTATCTGATCTGAGTGGGCACCCTGCCAGGGCATCCTGCACATGGCCATCCCAGCACCCAGGTATGCTGGTGAAGAGTCACAGAGGCGTCCTCCCACCCTCCTCTGGCCAAGCAGTCTTCTAGAATTGCATGGGGGAAACGCATCCCAGGGCTGTGCTCTGGGGAACCCACTTGATGGTTTTAATACATAAATTGGTTCTTTTGAAACAGGAGCTATAGGTCTCCTTGTGTGCACACCTTTTAATCTGCACATGCCTGAAAAATTCTACCTCTAATCCCCAGGCCTATCAGAAAAGAGCTTATTAAACAGAGGGTTCTCCCAGGGCTCAGAGGCTGGTGCTGGGCATTGACAACTGTGCTCCATCAGGAAGGGACTGGCCGCCACCTCCACCAGCACCTAACCTGGTTTGTATATGCCCACTAGAGAGGGAGTGGGCTTTGCTGGATGGGGTTTTATGGGCAGGGCTTGTATGGGGTAAGGCTGCAGGAAACTTACCCAGCTGACTCATGTCCAAGGCCATCTCATCAATGTCCCCTCTGAGTCACTTTCTAGACCCGGGGCGGAAGGACAGCCTCTCCTCTCACCCCCACTGGGTCTGCAAAGAGGATGTGGGAAGAACAGGGTGGGAATCTGGACACCAACAGAAGCCCCTGGTCAGAGACTCAGCCAAGGGTCACGTCCCACCCCTCCATTCCTTGTCACCTCTGCATGACCATAAGGAAAGGGGCATCTCCCAGCTCTGAACTCACCTTGACCGATGATTGGCTCTCGAACATCCCCAAATGCAGCTAGTTGTTGAGTGGAACATTCTGTCCACTTTGGAGTTGTCAGAAAGAGCCCTTCAGACAAGGGTTCCTGGGAAAGGAGTCAGGCTTGTACAGCTTGGAACTGCAGGAGACAGAGGGAGGGGCCAGCATTGTCATAGGGTGGGGGCCCTGGGCTCAGAAGGTGGTAAAATTCCTCCTGGGGGGAGATGTAAAAAGCATCCACCTCCTCCTCCCTTGGTCTGAACGACAAACTGAGGGATAATTCCGCCAAAGTGCACTGTGGGGAACCGATGAGTTTATTGAGCTTACTTACAGAGAAATGGGTGAGCGTTTACTTACAGGAGTGTGGGTGCTCCCCCACAAGGACACATGAGAAAGTCTTCACCCACACGTGGAAAATGGCTTCCCCATTTCCACATAAATGGAGCCTCCTTTCTACCATCTCCCCCAGCCTATAGTCTCTAGCCCTTCCCCCAGCCCACTTGTAGTTAGGGCCAAACTGCCCACTACGGTTGGGAGGTGTGGCTGAATACTCGGGTGAGGGTCCTGACTCTCTGCCCCTCCTTCATGTGGGGACATGAATAGGCCAGGCCCAGTTGTGAGCTCAGGAATACGGCTTCTGTCTGACTCAGAGGACAGTCCTGTACAACAGGTGTCCACTGGCCCTGCTACCCAAGCCAACCACCCAGCCTAACCCCTCTGCTCAGCAAACAAATGCCAAGTTGGTGACTCCCGGGATTGCTAGGGTGGCGGTTCACAGGTCAGGAGGAGCTAGAGCTCTGAGTTCAGGGAGCTAGGGCTTTTAACTTCCCAGAGATGGAATCTAGGCAGCAAACGTCAAAATAGGAGGGTGTCACTATGTCAGCCTGTGCCCAAGGCCCTTGAGGCAGCACACAAAAACTACTAGCCACCCCACCACCTCTGGCCTCCTGCCCTGTTAATAATAAGAAACCCAGCCTTTAGCGGGACACTTATATTCAGATGAAAGACTATTTCTCACCCTACATGATGACTCAGTGAGGAATGTTCTATGGGCCAGAATGTAAGGGAGAGGACAGCTGTCAAAGCAGTTGTTTTGGGCTACAAGACATGATCTATAAATTGCAGGCCCAGGGACCGCATGTGGCCAAGGATAGCCAAGACTGGGGCCCAACACAAAACCATAAACTTACTTAAAACGTTATGAGATTCTCTCTCTCTCTCTCTCTCTCTCTCTCTCTCTCTCTCTCTCTCTCGTGTCTGGACTGCACAGCTCTCATGTGTGAACTTTGACAGCATCATACTGATAGGTAAAGTAGGCAATGGATAAATCTGGTTAATTGGGAGATAGCACCAGGACACGGATAGAACTCCATCAGAATAGAGTTCATTAGCAAAGGAACACATGGGACAGATTCCCTTTCGGGCAGGGAAAATGTTTGACCCGGGTCACGAGCTGGGGTCTTTTATAGGGGGAGGCTTCTGGGGGGTGCAGAAGGTGGGAAGATGTATTTTTTAAAGTTGGGAAGATGTATTTTTTTAAAGTTGGGTGGGAGTGGAAGAGTGGGACTGTTAAAACCTGCCCCCTTTAGAGATCAAAGGGGAAGCCTGCTGTGGTGGCCAAACAGTGGAGAAAAGTCTGCTTCTCTTAACTTCAAAGACCAGGGTGCTTATCAACTCGGTTCCCTTTTCTCAAGGGCTTGTGAGGTCCCTGAGACCCTGTTGGTGAGGGGGCGGGGCTATCTGAACCTTAACACATACCACAAAGGCTGGGCAAGTCTAAATAAAAGAATGCAAAGTGTTTGGCACCACAGCCCTGGGGAGGAGGTCGGGATCCTGACTTGTATCTGAGCCTGTTGTCATGTAGACCCCTAATTTTAGCTGGTGACAGACAGTCCACAGCTCATACAGACTAGGTGTGGCTGTGTGCCTCAATTCTGATCAAGCAATTTTAGGCAGAGTGCGTGTCTCACCTCTAGAAAGTAGGGCCACGCTCTCTGCTGTGGGCTGAGTAGCGTCCCCACAGTGAGTTCAGGTTGAGCCTACCCCTGCTGTGAGGGTATTGGGGATGTTGGAAGCTGACTAGCACAGATGAGGGCAGGAGGGTGGGGCTCATGATGGTGTCGGTGCCTTATGAGAGAGGAAGAGGCCAGTGCTCACATCTGTAGTGAAGATCCACGAAAGGAAAGGATTCTGTAAGAGAAGAAGGACACAGGGGCGGGCCACTTGGCTCCCTGACTTCGGACCTTGGCTTCTAGGACTGTGATCCCTCTGTCCACGGCACTGGGCTATGGGGACCAGTCTGCACAGGATGCAAAGTAGTATTTGGCAACTGTGGACTTGAGATGACAGGAAAGGGTGGAACTTATGACACATCTGGTGATAGAGGGGACATCTAATGACATGGATGATGCTGACAACATTGTTTTTAGTATTTTTATTTTATGTGTGTAAGTGTATTGCCTGCATGTGTGTAAGTGCACCCATGTCGTGTAATGCCTGCAGAGGTGAGAAGACAGTGTTGGATCCCCTGGAACTGGAGCTACAGACAGTTGCTAGTTGTCACGTGGGTGCCGGGAATCAAACCCAGGTCCTCTGCAAGAGCAGTCTGTGCTATTAACTGCTGAGCCATCTCTCCAGCCCTGCTGACAACATAATTTTGAGAAAAAGGTGGTTGCAATGGAGGGTTGAGGCCAGTTGTACAGGTAAAGGTGCACAGGCACAGGGGGCTGTTCTGAGAACTGGGTTCTGAGAAGCTCCTCGAATGACCCAGAGCCAGGGTGCTGTCTTTGCGCTCAGACTCAATGACATGCAAAACACGTCTCAGGTTTTGTTGTTTTTTGTTTTTCTGATGAGGAAAAGTGAATTCCTGGCAACAGTGAGAATCGAATGAATCGAGAAGAATGCTCTGAAACAAGGAGGTCAAACCTGATCTGAAGCTTATAGGTTCAGGGACACAGATTGGTCAAGTGACCCAGGAAGGAGAGAAGGAGGTTGGGGGACCAACAGTGTCTGTCCTCAAGGCAAATGAGAAGCTGATGGAAGGACACAGGAAGGAGAGGCCGCCAAGACAATCCCTCAGGTCTGTAGAAGGGCCTGACTAACTCAAAGTGTTTGCACAGGACTCTTTGCATTTGAATAACCCAGGCTTTCGGACACGTGAGTCTGTGGGGCTCCTAGGTAAGGGAAACTAGGGGTGGGGTGGAGAGGAGCCAGGAAGGACAAGACTCTTCCAGAACAACCTTTCAGGCAGGTTCAGGTCTACCTGCTCAAGGTGTGTGTGTGTGTGTGTGTGTGTGTGTGTGTGTGTGTAGTAAGGGGAGGTCAGCCAAATAAAGGATGAGCAACTTAACATAAAATGGCAGAGCTTGGATTAATAAAGACTATTTGTATGACTAAAAAACGAGATTTCATTTAAAATTCATACTCATATTTTCAGAGGTACGGCCTCCCCCCCCCCATGCATAAGCAGGGCAGTGTGAGGGGCTCAGGGAGGAGCAGGGCTCTGGCTGCTGTCAGAAGTCAAGTAGCCTATCTGGGGCTCTTGGCAGAGGTGAGGCCTGCTCCTTCCAGAGGCACCTTGTGCAGAGCCCTCCTCAAGTCAAGAATCCCACCGGCCCTGATGTTCTCAGTCTGCCCTGGATTTCCTTCTGCAGTGAGCCAAATGGTGTACCCGAAAGATCCCTGTGCACCCAGGACCTACCCTGGTCATTGGTGTGCAAATGACAAGCAGCTGGGGGTCTGGACTGGAGTGGGTGGGAAACGCAGCCGTATGTCCTCATAAGAGGACAGAGGAGAGAAGACCGTGGAGAAGTGACGGCATAGGGAGAGGGCAGCAGAGATGGAAGCCGGGGCCACCACGACAAGGCTCTCATGGGGAGATGCTGAAGGAGAGAAAGCGGAGACTTCCCTTGCAGCTTCAGAAGAAGCAGGGTGGGGCTGAGTACGGCAACTTGGGCTTTCGGTCTCCAGATTGT
This sequence comes from Nannospalax galili, assembly GCF_000622305.1. Classification (NCBI taxonomy): domain Eukaryota; kingdom Metazoa; phylum Chordata; class Mammalia; order Rodentia; family Spalacidae; genus Nannospalax; species Nannospalax galili. The sequence continues at coordinate 1,495,912 of NW_008332152.1, read as the reverse complement.
AAGAAAACACATCTAACACTTTATAGCACATGATGGCTGTACTGCATCCTGGGAGCCCCAGGACACTCATCCCTACCCTCCGGAGGGACCACCCTGTACCCCCTATTCTATACCTGCTCCTGTGCTCATCAGTAGCTTGTGGAAATTTAAAATGAAGCAGCCCCATACTTTCCTTTTATTATTATTTTGGGTTTTTTTGAGACAGGGGCTCCCTGTAGCCCCAGCTGGCCTGGAACTTACTATGCAGACCAGGCTGGCCTCGAACTCACAGAGATTCATCTGCCTCTGCCTCCTGAGTGCTGGAACTAAAGGCGTGCACCACTACATCCAGCTTATTGTTTCATTTTTATTCTTTCTATTTTGTGTCTGCAGGGAACTTCCCAGAGATAGAGCCCTGGGCTACGTATATTCTGAATTATCAGACGTAGTCAAAGGACTCTGTCCCAGTAATCTGGTGGAAAGCCTGTCTGCATCCTGGCAGTGCTGTGTTTGAATACTTTCGTTCTTTGTTTTCCATGGCAGGGTCTTAAGTAGCTTAGGCTGATCTCACACTCACCATGTAACTGAGGAAACGACTGGATTTTCTTCTAGTATGTCAACTCCACTGTGACTGTGATGTGCCTGTGAGCTGCCTCAGCAGGACCCACAGACCATTAGAATATATCATGTGACTAGCCAAGGACACTTTTCTTGTTCCCAACCACCAAACACCTGTGTGTTTGGATCCATCTCGGGTCCCTCAGCTCACTTCACCGCTCTGTGTCTATCCTCCTGTGTTTTAGTTCCTACAGTAGTTCTCTAACTGTGGAGTGCCATCTTTGCCTCCCTCCTGGTAAAGGCTGATGGGTTCTGCACTGCCCCGGCCAGCAGGGCAGGAGACGGAGACTTGAACTCCCAGGGACCTGGAATGATGGGACAAGAGACACGAAGAATGACAGCAAGACAAAGAACTCTGATCAAGCTGCCAATGTTTATTTTTCCATGGGAATTCTTATACGGGCTGAAGCGGGAAGTTAGCTGGGGAAGGGGAAGGGAAGGTGTTGACTCAACGGGTTAATGAATGTCCCTTAGGA
>NW_008332152.1:1439409-1492178 GCF_000622305.1 Nannospalax galili | reverse complement strand
TTTGTGCATAGGGTAGAGATCACTTATGTTACGATGAGAATATGAATAATTTGTTTTATTAAATACCAATATTACATGTCTCCTAGCCTAAATCATATACTCAGTAATCAATTCTCTCTGAACTAAGCAAAGTAAAACACACAGCAAACAGCACACCCTACTACACACAAGTAATTCATGTCTACTCACTTAACCGAACTGATAACCTCCAGTTTACATTCATGAATTATTTTTGTCAGTAGTAGCAGATAATGGTATTCTCCTCAAGAACAAAAAATGATTTCTAAAAATTTCAGCATTTAAAGGAAAGAATACATACTACACAGTGGTTCTGAATCATGAGCTTAATAAGACCAATTTGGCCAGTTTAATACTTTGGGCAGTGACTAGTTTTTGGGTGTCCTCTGAGGTAGGGGCCTCCTGTGAGTCCCCATTGTCCTTGAGATCAATTATAATGGAGGTACAGGGAGGGCTGCCAGGCAGCGTGGTCTCTGACACTCACAATGTAATTCCTATTGCTGTCCACTCCTGAGGTTGGCCAGTGGGCTTCTTTCTCTGCATCTATTTTTATCAAACTTGATGTGTAGCCCAGGATGATCTTGAATTTCTGACCCTCTTGCCTCTATCTCCTGAATGCTAGAATTATAGGCATGCACACACTGCCACCTCCAGCTTATGTGTGCTGGGGATCAAACCCAGGACTTTGCATGTGCTAGGCAACTAAGGTGCAACCCCAAGCCTATCTCCCTCTCCGCCTCCTTTTTTTGGAGATAGGGTCTCATGTAGCCCAGGCTGACTGAATGATGGTCCTGCTTCCACCCCACCCCCACCTCCACCATGCTTGGATTACAAGTGGGTTATTTGATCCTGGAGATCAAACCTAAGACTTTGTTCATGCTCTGCAAGCACTCTACCTACTGAGCTGCATCCTACATCTCTTTCTGTGCTGGGTTTTGGTCTCGTTCTTCTGAGTGCTGTACAGAGATGACCTGGCAATGACCCTTCCTGCTGCTGATGCTTCATAGCCACCGACATAGCAGTGCTGGTATTCCTCAGAGTGTCGGGGAATCACCTAGGAAGCTGCCTGGGCCTGGAGCCATTTATAGCTTTGTGGATATACTGGTCTCGTAGCCCTCAAAACCCCAGCCAAGCTCAGTGCGTGGCAGGTGAGCAGTGCTGATGAAGCGCTGGGGGAGGAAGGTTGTCCTTTGTAGCCTCTGCCATCAACTTTGAGGAACTTCCTCCCTGCACCCCACCCCTGGATACCCCACCTTGCCCAGCAAAGCCAGCCCAGCTCAAGTCACACCAACAGACCCATGAATAAGAAGATTCAAAACAAGGAGCTTTCTTCAAATTAGCTCTTGGACATCATTCCAAAACTATTAGGGAAACTTCCAGAGAAACCCCAAACCTCAAACAAAATGTTAGCTTGGCAGTTCCTCAAAAAAATAAATATAGAACCGTGTGATTCAGCAATTTCACTTCTGTCCCCAAAAGACGTGAGATCAAGGGCTTGAAGAGATGTTTTCATTTATGTGTTGATGGTGGAGTTGTTCACAAAAGCCAAAAACCAAGCAGTTAACAGTTCATTGACAGGTGAGGGGCCAAGTGCAGGGGAATATTATATATCCCTAAAAAGATGGAAAATTCTGACAGGAAGCAGACTGATGGGTAAAGACAGAAAGCAGGATGGTGTGTTCAAAGGCTGGGAAGGGACCTAGGGTGTTGCTTAGCGGGGACAGAGCCTCAATGTAGGAATGTGAGATGTTGACAGTAGCAATCCCTGCCCAATACTGAGCACGCTTGGTGGCCAAGAAGTGATTAAAATGCTGTGTGTGCGCACACTGGAGGCCAGAGGCTGGCACTGGGTGGCCTCCTCAATCCCTGTCACCTTATTTTTTGAGACAGGGTTTCTCATTGAGCCTAGAGGCTGGGCTGGCCTGTGAGCCCTGGGCCCCTCCTACCTGCCCTCCCAGAGTTGGGATTACAGGCACACACTGCTGCACCTGGCTTCTTGACATGGCTCTGGGGATCAAATTCAAGACCTCATGCTTGTGCAGGAAGCACTTTAATGACCAAGCCATCTCCCCAGCCCTAAAGTAGCAAATTTATATATACATATATATGTATACACATATAAATTACATATGTGTATATGACCACAATTTCATATAAATGAATAAAACAAAAAAATAACAAGTATAAACAGTGATTTGTTAGAAAAAGTAGATTTTGATGTTGTGAGAATTTTTAACTGAAGTTTTGCAAATTTATACAGTTTATTTTGATCATCTTTAGAGCCTCTCTCTTATTTGCACCCCCTTACTACATTTTACCAATTTTATTTCATTCTCTCTCTCTCTCTCTCTCTCTCTCTCTCTCTCTGCGTTAAGACCTACAGAGTCAAATTTGTGACCCCAAATACCCTTTGGTGTGAGTCCAGCCACTGGAGCCTGGTTAACCTACCGAGTCTCACCCTTAAACATGACCGACTCTCCTGCTCCCAGTAGCCATTGGTTGCCAATAGGTCCTCAGAGGGTTGGGATTTCTCATGTACTTCCACATGTCCATACTGGGATGTTGTCTGGCTTGAACTTACATGGGACTTGTGCATGCTGTCACCATTGCTGTGAGCTCATATGAGTAACTGCCCAGCTGTCTGAAAACTCGGTTTCCTGGTGGTCATCCACCCCCCCTCTGGCTCTTACAGTCTTTCCGCCTCATCTTCTGCAATGATTCCTGAGCCTCAGGAGGCAGAGGTTTGATATAGGTCTCCTATTCGGAGACCTGCAGCCTCTTGTTCTCCGCACGTTAACCATTCATGGGTCTCTGTGTTAATCACCATCTGCCGCACAAGGAAACTTCAGTTCAGAGATGCATTAATCTATGGGTACAACAATAAGTTGTTAGGAGTCAATTTCATAAGAAAAAGATGTGTTTTAAAAGAAGAGGGAAGAACTAACCACAGTCAAAGCCCAGGCCTTCTGGATCTGCTGGGCCAGTGTGTTACTCAGGAGCCGTCCTCGCAGCCTTCTGCTGGAATCCAGTCAGAGAAGGGCTGAGAAGCATCCCAGCCTGAACTGCTTGGCTCTGGCTGGCCTGTGGTGGTCCCAGGTTTCGGCACCATCTGATAGGTAAAAAGTTGGCGGAGAACAAGCAAATGGAGGAGGAGGCACTGAGGCACAGATAAAACTCCATCAAAATAGGGTTTATTACCAAAGGAACACATGGGACAGATTCCCTTCCAGGCAGGGAAAATGTCTGCCCAGGTCTTGAGCTGGGGTCTTTTTAAAAGGGAGGCTTCTGATTCCTGCAGAAGGTGGGAAGATGTATTTTTTTAAAAGTTGGGTGGGAGGAGGAGTGGGAGAGCAGGACTGTTAAAGCCTGTTCTCTTTAGAGATCAAAGGGGAAGCCTGCTGTGTTGGCCAAACAGTGGAGAAAAGTCTGCTTCTGTCGACTTCAAAGACCGAGGTGCTTATCATCTAGGTTCCCTTTTCTCAGGAGCATGAGAAGTCCTTGGGATCCTGTTGGTGAGGGGGCAGGGCTATCTGAATCTTAACACTGCCAAGCTGAGCTCTTTCTGGACCTTTCTATGACAAGATCTTATCAGAGCTTCATCTTGAATGTGTGTTGATAAACTTGAAATTAACTCCTGGGTTGCGGGGGTTACTGTCCCGCTGGAAGCCCTGAGAGGTAGGATGCTTCCTGCTGGCTGTGGTCAGGCTGTGGGCAAGCCTGGCTGTCCTGGGCCCTCCAGGTAGGGTGTCTGCATCTTCCCTCTGACAGTCCCTGGAAGGGCCAGGTGAATGGGCTGTCCTCCTTGGCCAGGCTCCTGTCTGTAGGGAGAGCCTCTGCTCATTCCCACCCTGAGGCTCATGCAATGGGAACCCACAGGTCCTGAGCTAGCTCAGCTCCAAGCACCTGCTGGAGAAGGTGAGGAATACGGGGTAAGCCCACAGTTGCCTACTGAATTCAGCTCCAGGGAAGAAGCCCAGCCCTAAGCCCCAGCCAGACTCACTTAATTCACCCTTCATTCATAAACAGAGCTGGCCCTTGGAGCAGATATGTGTTAGGTTGTGGGGATCACAGTCTTACCCAGGTGCCAACATTGGTAGACCCCATGGAACGACCTCCACAAAACAGTATACAGCAGGAGAGCCAAGCCAGCTGCCCAGTACAGGCGTTTCCCACCTAGGATCCCCTGGCACCTGGAAGGGAGCCCCTCGTCTGCGGGGGCAGCAGTGAGCATGCCTGTGTGATGGCCTCATACGTCAGAGGGCTTAATTTTGAAGCCTGACTTTACAGCCCTATTTATATACTACAAATAATGCTTCCATGTGGAAACAGGGAAGGAGGAGGCAGTTCTGAACGTCAGGTATTTAAATATCACCTCTATTCCCAGGACATTCAGCTCTGGGTGAGATTGACAGCTCTGTATAGTCAGAGGAGAGGGTGTCTCAGGTGGGTGGGTGGCCACAGGCTTTGGGTGAGCTCTGAACACTGGTAACTGCTTTCTGTCCTGATGAGGCCTGGTCTATAGCAATGACTTCTGTCATCCACCAGCACAAAAACAGCCACCTGTCAGCCCCACACCAGGAGAGGCCTCATATGGCATTGGCCAGGCCCAGGGGCTCAGGCTACTGTGGCTCTGTCTAAGGGTAGCTTATCTCCCCCAGGGCTTCTGCCCACAGCTCCCCCACAGCCTGGCAAGGCACACATCAGGCAGGGGATAGATAGGCTGGAGTCGGTCCAAGTCTGCTCAGACCAGTCAGACCCCTTCCTGCATGGAGCCTCCAAATCCCTCCAGGTCCTCTCCATATCCTTGTCCTTGGAGGGTGAGGGTGGCGGTGCCTCCCCTCGAAGGTCTCCCACCTCCCTGAGGCCAGGCTCCTCACTGCCCTCCCATTCCCTCAGCCTCTCCTCCCCAGCCCACCCTCTGTGGGAGCCAGCCTTCAGGCATACTGTGATGGTCAGGGAATGAACCAGTCTGCTGGGCAGGGGCTGTTTGCCATGACAATGTAGCAACATTCTGGCAGATTGGGGGATGGCAAATTGGGTCCCCATCACCAGGGAGTCTCCGTTGTCATAAGTGGATGAGCAAGACGTGTCCATGAAGAGGACAGAGCAGCTGTTCTGTGGGCCTCATTAATCAGAGACACCTCCCTGTCCCTGCCACTTCCCTCAGTGAGGCGGAGTTGACCCAGGACAGAGAACTTTCCGCTCCAGCTGTGCCCACACACAGCTGCCAGTTTCAGTGGTGGCTGGTGCCCTTCCCTTTTCTTGGGATGGTGTCATTTGCATTCTTGGGTACAGCCTGTTCAGTTTCTGGTCCCTCCCGGGCCTCCAGCTCCACGAGCTTCCATTCTGCATGAGGGAAAACCAGTTCTGATGGGTGGGGTCCTGGTCACTACAGACAGCCCTAGGGAACCCTTGGGAAGCAAATTCGACTGGCCCTGACACTTGGTGGTCCAGTGATCTATTCAAGATCACCTGGGACATGCACAGTCCTGACCTCCTGCTGTGTGCTACCCTGTCCCTCCTTGGAACAGGCACTGCAGCTTGCTGTCCAGCCTGAGCTTGCTGGGAAGCAGGTGCCTATACATCCATTTTAAGGAAGAAGACTCTCCATCATGCCCATCTAATAGGACTTTGATGTCCAGGAGTGGGTTTTCATGGAGACATACTTCAGGGTATTCAGGCTGGGGAGTAGGTCATTGCTGGAGATGGGCAGGCATGTGACCCTGGAAGGGGCCCAGGACACCACTGGGGTCTGAGAGCTGTCACCACTAGAGACACAGCACTGACTCAAAGCTTCACAGCAAGGCTGATGGAAAAAAAGAGTCCTTGACCTTTCCCTACTGTGGGGTAGCCTGGAAAATGGACCTACCTTTTCCCCATGTCCACTCATCTATCAGACCATCCCCATATCTCAGCATCAACAAGAATACACACTCAGGCCGGGCGTGGTGGTACACGCCTTTAATCCTAGCACTTAGGAGGCAGAGGCAGGCGGATCTCTGTGAGTTCAAGTCCAGCCTGGTTTACATAGTGACATAGTGAGTTCAAGACCTGCTGGAGTCCAAAAAAGAGAATACATGTTCACAAAGAATAACACTCAGTTCTCCAAGGGGCCTGACAGGCAGATGGAAGGGCTTGGAGAATCAGAGGCGTGTTCATGGGCAGCTACCAATATGGAGGTCTTTGTTCACACGTGGAGTTTGTCCAGCGACGGGCAGAGGGAATGAAAACTGCACCCATGGCTCCGGGCCGTGCCTGCCCCACGTCCCTTAATCTCCGAAACTGCACCAAGCCTCTCCCTGCAGCTGCGCGGACTTCAGACCGCCCAACTCTCCTGGGAGTGTAAGAGGATGCTCTCCCTCCCTGGGAGTCACACCCCTGCCTGCGTGGAGCTTTGAGCAATTATACATACCTGAAGGCAAGTTCTCAGCTCCTCAACACAAATGTCCCTTGTCCTCACAGAGAGGAGCAGCCTCTGGTGACCTCCCAGACAACCCCTGAAGCTTGGGACCACGCTCTCTGTTAACATTCCTGTGGCCTGTGAGTGAAGTAGCTGGCCCTGGCCATTCCTGGTCTCTGGACACCTTAGGGTGGACTGGACAGCCCAGGCCCACCCTTGGCATTTTGGTCATCTATTACAAGTCAAACGTGCCTGCAGAAAGATCCACTGTAGCCCTAGACGCCTGTCCCTGTGACCATAAGCTAATTTGGAAATGGCCTCTTGATGGCTATCACTAGCTAAATTGAGCAGTGGTCCTGTCTGAGTAGAGAGAGGGGCCTAAATTCAGGTGTCCTTAGGAGACAGGAGAGGCACAGGGCAGATACAGAGGGAAAAGCCACTTTCACAGGCAGAGACAATGCCCGGAAACTAGGGAGTAAGTGAGGTGGATCTGGAAGCCACAGAAGAGGCCACGGCTCTCAGGGTCTCAGGGTTAGCAACCAGGACGACTTGCAGAAGGAAGTGATAGGGGGAAGCGGGAGGCTGGGGGGAGCCAGAGTCACCACTGAGCTTAGCTAAGTTCCTCCAAAAATGGGCTTTCCTTACTTCTCTTGTGGGGACCATGTATGTAAGGGTCTCCAGTACCCACCACAGAACAGAATGGGGCCAGAGGGAAGGGAGGAATGGGGAGACCGCCAGAGCCTTGGCAGGAGAGTCGCTACAAGTGGGTTAGAGAGAGGAGAAAGGGAGAGAGGAAGGAGGGAGAGAAGAGTGAAACTTTTAACATGAGACCCACTTGAGATCTACACCTCACTCCCCTCGGCCTCTCAGTCCCATCCCCCATCTGTCTCTCACTGTCCCCCTCTCCTGGACTCTGCAGCAGCTGGCCTGAGCTCTATAGGGTCCTGACTAGAAGAACCCAGGGCCAGGCACACAGAGACCTTCCTCCATCAATTTTGTTGCATGGATGGTGTCCCAGTTTCTTTTCTGTGGCTGATAAAATACCCTGACAAAAGCAACTTGGGGAGAAAAGGTTTGTTTTAGCTCATAGCTCCGGGTCATGGGCCCGCGGAGCAGGGAAGTCAAGGCCGGAACGTGTAACAGCTTGACATCCAAAGTCAAGTGCAGAGAGCGGAGGAGTGCGTGCTAACACTCAGCTCACTCCCTCTTCTTTATACAGTCTGGAACCCCAACCCAGGGAGTGCTGCCTCTCTTTTAGGCTGTGTCTTTCCACATCAGTTTACATAATCAAGATAATCCCCAACAGACATGTCCACAAGCCAACTTGATGGAGGCATTCCTGTACTGAGATTTCAGGTGATTCTAGATTATGTCAAGTTGACAAAACTGGCCATCATGGGTAGGTGGGTGGGTGGACGGATGGGTGGGTGGGTGGGTGGATGGATGGAGAGATGGATGGGTGGGTGGATGGATGGATGGATGGATGGGTGGATGGATGGATGGATGGATAGGTGGGTGGATGGATGGGTGGGTAGGTAGATGGATAGATGATGTATGTATGTATATATGTATGGATGGATGGATGGATGGATGGATGGTTGATGGATGAATTACTTAACGAATGAGGTATCAACTAGGCATCAACCTCAGTGGGAACACTGGCCATCACAAGAACCCCATCAGCTTTTCTATAGGTGATGGCTCCAGGAGTCCATCTGTCCCATTCTGGGTGACCCTGTCCCTAGGACTGCCATAGACATCTGAGAAGCAAGTAGCTCTTGACCCTTCCCAGGACCTGCCTGCCACCAGAGCCCAGAGAGTAGGAAGCTGTCAGCCCTGCTTCATGTGAGGGGGTCCCAGGACCTGGCTCTGAGGACTGTGCCCACAGAGGGTGTGGACCAGGTCCAGTCAGCAGGACCCACAGAGTGACCACAGAGCAGCAACCACTGGCAGTCACAGCAACTCCTGGCCCCCACAGCCTCTGCAGCACACACTGCGGGAGGCATCGGGACCTGAGAGGCCCTGAGCTGGCTTGTTTTGTAACTCCACAGTTGAGGCTTCTGTTGATGCTAGCTTTCTGTCGTATCTGCTGCTCTCCTTAGATATCCACTTCTAGTCATGCACAGGACTCTGACTGACCCAGTGGCAGGATACCACAGTGACCTCCGAGTGCGGAAGCTGCTCCCTTTTCCATTTCTTATCTTTCCTGTTCTTCCGGAAGGCTTCCGTAGGAATACGATCTTATCAAAGTTGCTCTTATTCACTTTCTCTGAATCTGGCTTTTAATCTTCTGAAAAGTCAGCATCTCCCACCTCCCACTCCCTGCAGCACTCTGGGGAGTCTACAGGGGACCCTCAGCCACGCTCTCCGGATGTCCTTTCTCCTCTGCCCCGTGGGCAGGGCCTTACTGTCTGTGCCTCAGCTGGCCAGACACAGCCATCTCTCCAACTTTGGCTCCAAGCTTCCTCCTTTCCCCGTTCCCTTCTAGACACTCACAAATCACTGCCATGGGTCAGAACCTCCTACACCTGGCTTCCGCTTCCTTACGTTCTGAGCCACTGCATCAGGTAATCCCCTTCCCGAGCTCTGTAACTATCGCCTCAGGCTGGATGTGAGTGTGTCTAAGAGCAGATCCATGGATTTTACTCCAAAATGCTCACTATGTGCATTTAACCCAGTTCTAATTTGTCTTGAAATGATGCTGGGTGGATCCTCTGGGGGCTGTTGATCACAATGTGTTTAGTTTTCTGAGCTGCCCTAGGGGTCCCTGAGCCCGGCAGTTTGGGAAATACCGGTGTTGACCAATCTACAGGAACTTACATCCAGCCACCTGGCAACTAACTCTCACCACTGACCCTCTCACCCCAAACAGGAGGAACCTCCTCTAGAGAGCTCTGTCTTTCCCAGCTCCTGCCAACACTGTCCACCATGGGGCTGCCTGAGGGACACAGAGGGTCACTGAAGCTGGGGTCCTGGGGTTCCCCCCCGCCCCCACAGAACAGGACTAAAACTAAATACACATAGTGTGTTCTGTGGGAGAAAAACAGCAGAGCTATGGGCACACACACCACATGCCCACACATACCCACACATACACTTCTACATAGCTTTCACATACACTCCATTGTCATATACATGAAACACAACCCATACATACACTCACATACATTACACATAACCCACACATGCATTGGCACATACCTTACACACACTTCAACATATACTCCCACATACATGGCATACAACCCACACATATACTTGTACATGTTACACACCACATGTACTTGCACACATGCATTATACACTCCAACATACACTGTCACAAAACTACGCACAACCCATACATATACTCCTACATGTTGCCCACACACATACTTAGACATAGACATTGCACACACATACCCTCACACATTCACACATCTCTACACATGCCCCACAAAGGCACTCTTCACAAACATTATACATATATATGCACATATATCTTACACATGCCCCACACTCACATACATTACACCCCAGCATGCATTCACACATGCATTACACCTATCACCCTCTTACACACACACTAATCCACACATACTCATACACACCGTATAAACACAGTACACATCTCACACCAATTCACATGTAGCCCTCATTCACATACACAAGTGCACACATGCACACACACATACCACCCTCCAGGTCCTTTGCAGGACAGGTTGAGTATGGGCCACAGATGTGGGCAGATTTGCTTGCTACCTCAACAGTGAGTTCTCAGGGACCCTGTGGCTGGCAGCTCCAGGTCCTGGCAGCACAGGGTGGGTTGGCTGGCGAGGGCAGCCATGCCAGAGAAGCCACCTTCCAGGTCCTGCAGTGGGTACAGCTTCTGGCTGCAAGGTTGTGGGCCCTAAACCATGGCCAGGGCCTGGAGTGGCAGCCTGATACCCAGGACTATGGGCCACTGAACCAGGAGAGCAGCCACACCACACAACAGTCTTCCTGACAGGCCTGTCTGAGGCTGCCTGCTCAGCACTGTCCTTGCCTATGGGGCCAAGTGTGGAACTCAGCAAGCACAGCCAAAGCCCTAAGCAGCAGAGGCTGAGTGTCAGCAAGTCCATGGTGTGCTGGGAAGGTTCCTCATGAGTCCCTGGACAGAATGGAAGGAACCAGAATGGAAGAATGGACAGAATGGAAGGAACCAGCCCAGCCACAACGGGACACCTCCAGGGAGCATCTGGCCCAAATCAGAGCCCAGTGTCCTTGCTCAGGCTGGCCCAGGGAAGACCTTGAAGATGACCAGATGTGGGGCTAGGGAGGCTGTAGTTCATCTCCTGTATTAAACAGAGGGGAAACCAAGGCACAGAAAGGCAGCAACATGAATCCTGAGCCTTTACACAGTCCAGTGTCAGTCCTAATCCAGCTAATCCTGAGGGTCTCAGAGTCAGCATCTGCCCCTTTGGCCTGGAGCGCTCTGTCCTGCCCCTCAACTCAGGGAAAAACAGGTATGTCCCCCTGGGTCTCAGGAGGGCCAAGGACTGCTCTCAAGCCCTGACTTTGGGCCTACTCATGTCATTGGGTCCGTGTGAGCTCGGAGGCCAGGAACAGCAGGGTTTGAGATGACCTGCCTTGCTTCAGTATAGCACGCCCTGACAGTTCCTGGGCCCATGGGACAAATGACACAGGACCAGCACCGAGCCCCAGGGGCCCACCAGCCCTGCAGGTAAACAGGAATAGAAGTTTGTTACAGAGCACTGTGATGCAAGCGCTAACTGATAAGCCTCCGTCCACTTTACTGTGTGTGACCCACACAATTCCTGTCTCACCATGTGGGCTGGAACCTTCCAGCAGACCCCATAGATTGTTTATTCCAGATGGTTGTGTCTCAGGTAAGAGCATCCACATTATAAGAAATGCTCTGACCATATCCCCTTGAATCCCAATGATTCTCCTGCCTGGCGACACACCCTGTTTGCGTCAGCTCTGTGAGCTGTGCTTCTGCCCTGACATGCCTGCCTCTTGAGGCTCCACAGTGTCCGCAAATGTCATCAACACCTCAACTTAGAGACGACTCCAGAGCTGAGGGCTGGGTGACAGGCTCCCTGGAAGCAGCTCCCATCTGTCCCCATCCCCCTACATGGGGGCCCAGACTACAAGGGAGGGTCGTTGCTGGACCCAGCACCTCACTGGCCTCTCCCTGCATCTGCCAGGCGATGGCTGCCAGGCTAAAAAAAGCAGCATTGTTCAGCCGGTGCGGCTTTGACGTCGCTGCCTGCTGGCTTGTTTCAGATGACAGGTCCACACAGGCGTCGCTCCCGCACTCGGCCCCAGGCACACACCCACACGCGGTGGAGCCTGTGCACCCGCAGACAGTCACGTAGAGAGACGCCATCGAGCCCGAATGCGGGCCTGGGAAATCCAGGGCCAGATCCCGAGAGGCCCTCAGGAATGTGGGGCAGTGTCTGGTTGGCTTCCTGTGGGACCCACACCACAGCCCCCCTCTTGGGGACAGACAGGCCTCTGAACAGAATGTGGAGAGCAAGGGTGGTTTCCATGTAGAAATAGCCCTGTGGGAGGGTACAAGGGACACAGGATACGTGCAGAGACTCAGGAGACCAGGACGGCAGGCTGTCCTGGGGGCCACCTCTAGAGCTGCTCACTCCTTTGCACAAAGGCCCCCCTGCCAAGGAAAAGCTCACCACGGCCTTCGAGTCCTTAGAAAAGTCAGCTCCCCCTCCCTTGTCTTTCCTTATACTATCCTGGGGATGCTGGGGCCCTCAGCGCAGGTCTACTCTGCAGACTGGTCTGATTCCACCATCCGGAGAGATACCAGGAAGGCAGAGTAGACTCTGTGTGCCAGGCTAGTGACAAATAGACAAACGGTATCCCCTGGGCATCTGTGCAAATCTGTTCCCCATCCTAGCAGGAAGGAGGAAGCAGTGGGCAGTAGCAGGTTGGGATATATCGCTCAAGCTTGAGGTGGCCTGGGAGCCCAAAAGAGCTGGACCAAGTTCGCCAGGTTCAGCACAGTGTACGCAGGTTCAGGACCAACAGTTCAGAAACCCAGGATGTGACCAGCAAAGAGAACTGTCAGAAGAGGAGGGACTGACAGCCACCCAAGATGTAAGGCCTGTGTGGCTACACAGGACTCAGCCGAGTCCAAAGGGTACCTCATTACAGAGACGCAACTGAGGACGGACCATATCATGTACCTCTGCCAACCAGAGTGAAGGCTCACATGTACCTAGCACCCCCCTCAGGCACTTTGGAAGGCCTTTCTCTGTCCATGAGAACTGCACAGTCCTAAACGTGGTCCCAAGGCCCTGCCAGGCTGAGCAGCACCTTGCCTCCTGGTCATGGAACCATCTCCATATCTGTGACACACACCGGAACACACAAGACTTCAGTGTCCTGGAGGAGAGGAGGCATGAGCTAGTGTTGCTCCACAAGTAGGCCTTCGTGGGGGAATTTTTTCTTTGAAATAATCCACTGGGTCCAATTTGTGCCTGATTATGGGGCCATCTACTGAGCAACAGAGGCCGCACCCTTGAGGAAAACTGATAACCCCCCTTCCACCCAGCAGCCATTAACGGTCTACAGCTCCTCGACTAGGGGCAGGGGCATATAAGCCCCTCCCCTCTCTGTGCTGGAATGTTGACTGGTTAGGTCTTGCAGGCAAAAAAGCAAGCAATTTTTACTTTAATTTTAAGGACAGGAAGTTGGAAGGGGTGGAGGTGGGGGTTGTGTCTGAGAGGAGTTAGGGGGAAGATCTGGGGGTGAATATGATCAAAACGCATTGTATTCACGAATGCACAAAATTCCCTAAGAATTAGTAAAAATATTTTAACTGCTCTTTCTGAAAGTGATATTTAAAAGACAGGAGGGCGGGGAAGAGAAAGACTAGAGGGTGGTGTGGGGGAGGGCTGCTGGTGAGTCCCAGGCAGCAAGCACACAGGTTTTCCAGGCACTGAGACATTTGGGACAGTTTAGTCATGGACTAACACCGCCCAGACCCTGTCCTGTATCAGCAGTGGTGATAACCTGCTTCCCCTCGGTTATATGAAAAAGCAAGAAATTTGCATCGTTCATTTACATGTATTTATTTATTTGCAGTGTTGGGATTGACACTCGGTCTCGTGTACTAGGCAAACGCTACCACCGTGCCACACCAACAACCCTATGTATCTTGGGTTGTGTGTGTGTGTGTGTGTGTGTGTGTGTGTATGTGTGTGTGTCTTACATGCACGTGAGTCTGTGGGTACACATGCCTGTGCATGCCTTGTCTTGGTGCCTTGAGGCAAGGTTTCTCGCTGGACTGGAAACTCACCATTTTGGCTAGTCTGTGGCCAATGAGTTCTCAGGATCTGTCTGTCTTCACTCCCAAATTCTGGGATTGCAGCATGTGCAACCAAGCCCAGTTTCTTAAGTGAGTGCTGGGGATTTGAACTCTTATCCACTGAGCCATCTCCCCAGCCCCAACCCTCTACCGTTTTTTTTTTTTCTTTTTTTGAGGGTATTTTTCTGGACTGTGGTGTTTTGACCTCAAAGTCTTCTCTCTTGTCCCTCCAGGAACACTGGCCTGTACCGCTGGGCCTAGTCTACAGGCCAGTCCTGATGAGGACCTCAGATGGGCCAGCGGCTGATCAGCCTATTGTCTGAGATATGTGAGCCAACACTCTAAGAGGCCTGGGGTCCATGGCTCAGCTCATGTGCAGTCATTGGCAACTGAGTGTGGACAGACAGTAAATATCCCTCAAGGGCGTAACTAACAACTCCTTTCAGAGAGACACACTTGAAGGAAGATGAGCTTTTAAAACAGCAATAAACAAATAACAATAAACAGACCATTTGTGGTGCAGTTTGGGGCCCTGGAGAGCTTATGGTGAGGATGGAGGGACAGCATCTCTGGGACAGGGAGCACAGCCCAGGACAGCTCTGTTCTTAGTTTCTGTGTGCTAAGCCAGGCTCCTGGGGTGACCTTGGCTGGAGGCTCTATCCACCAGGACTCTGGTTGGACTCATGGACTCCATGAGACTGACCTTGAAGGGGATTCAGCTCATTAATTCACTCAGTTCTTCCAGCACCCCAAACCTGCCGTTCTATAAGGTCACCTACAGCTGAGGCCTGGGCAGAGATGACTTCAAGCCAATGGCAGCCTGAGTTCTGTCACCAGATTGAGTTTATAGCTCACATCACAGAAGGAATGAGGTGCCACACCCAAACCGATGCTCAGCATGGAGTTGTGTCTCATCCCCCCTCCCGCCCCCGGCCTGACTTGGTGAAAGCCAACTGCAAGACAGGACCTGATAGGTAAAAAGTAGCCATATGACTACTTTGATCAGGAGAAAGCAGTTTATTAGCAAAGGAACACATAGGACAGATTCCCTTCCGGGCAGGGAAATTGTCTGCCAGGGTTGTGAGCTGGGGTCTTTTTTGGGGTGGGGGGGTCTTCTGCTTCCTGCAGAAGGCAGGAAGATGTATTTTTTTTTAAGTTGGGGGTTGGGGAGTGGGAGAGCGGGACTGTTAAAACCTGTCCTCTTCAGAGATCAAAGGGGAAGCCTGTTGTGTTGGCCAAACAGTGGAGAAAAGTCTGCTTCTCTTAACTTCAAAGACCAGGGCGCTTATCAGCTCTGGTCCCTTTTCTCAGGAGCTTGAGAAGTCCTTGAGACCCTGCTGGTGAGGGGGTGGGGCTATCTGAACCTTAACAGGACCTACTTCATCATCATGCAGGCCAGTGGCCCCCAGCTGGGGCTGCTACTGCCTGATACGGAGCCGAGCTGGTCTCGAGGAAAAGAGCTGCAGTCCCAAAAGAGCTGTCATACATGTTGACTTCACCTGTGCTGTCGCTCTGACCCAGTAACGGCTGCACTGGATTGGAATGAGTTCTTACCTGGGAAGTGTGTATGCATGAGTGTGTGTGTTGGAATAGATATATACATCAATGTGTATGTGTGTGTGTGTGTGAGAGAGAGAGAGAGAGAGAGAGAGAGAGAGAGAGAGAAAGCTTGAGTGTGTGTTGTGAATTTATGCATCATAATGTGCATGTATGTGTGCATGAGTGTGTTGGGGTAGATATATGCATCATGTATCATAGTGTGTGTGTGTGTGTGTGTGTGTGTGTGTGTGTGTGTATGATGGGGTGTATGCATGGGTCATAGTGTGTGCATGTATGCATGAGTATATGATGGGGTAGCTGCATGTGTCATAGTATATGTATGCATGAGTGTGTGCTGGGGTGGATGTATGCATCACAGTGTATGTGTGTGAGTGTGTGTGTGTGTGTGTGTGTGATGGGGTAGATGTATGCATCACAGTGTATGTGAGTGTGTGTGTGTGTGTGTGATGGGGTGGATGTATGCATCTCAGTGCATGTGTGTGAGTGCGTGCTGGGGGGGATGTGTGTCTCTCAGTGCATGTGTGTGAGTGCGTGCTGGGGGGGATGTGTGTCTCTCAGTGCATGTGTGTGAGTGCGTGCTGGGGGGGATGTATGTCTCTCAGTGCATGTGTGTGAGTGCGTGCTGGGGGGGATGTGTGTCTCTCAGTGCATGTGTGTGAGTGCGTGCTGGGGGGGATGTGTGTCTCTCAGTGCATGTGTGTGAGTGCGTGCTGGGGTGGACGTATGCATCACAGTGTATGTGAGTGTGTGTGAGTGTGTGTGATGGGGTGGATGTATGCATCTCAGTGCATGTGTGTGAGTGCGTGCTGGGGTGGATGTATGCATCACAGTGTATGCGTGTGAGAGCGTGTGTTGGGGTAGATGCAGGGCATGTATCACGGCGTGTGGTGCCGTCTCCACGGCGTGTTCGTCTTTCTGTTGCCAGCACGGTATATCGCTGCCGCACTGACTGCTATTTCCTGGTGCTATTCCCTGGTGGCTCATAGCAAGTTGCTTGCTTGCATCTCCAGACTCGTGGCAAATGCATGCTTGTGTCTTTTGCCTGTGCTATAACTGCATTGTTTGGTTTTGTCCACTGAGGATTTTTATATTTTATTTATTATTTTTATTTTTGTGTATAAGTGTATTGCCCACACGTGTGTAAGTGTACCCAGTGCCGGTGGAGGTCAGAAGAGGGTGTAGGATCCCCTGGAACTGGAGTTATGAATGGTTATTAGCCGCCACGTGGGTGCTAGGAATGGAACCCGGGTCCTCTGCAAGAGCAGCCAGTGCTCTTAACCGCTGAGCCATCTCTCCAGCCCAACCACTGAGTTTTGAGAGTCCTCTGTGTACAGGAAGCACCAGTCCTTTGCTGGATGAGCGGTTTGCGAACATTTTTCTCCCAGTCTGTAGCTAGTTCTGTCCTTTCTTGCACAAGATGTTTTGCGAAGCAAAGCTTCTCATTTTGATGTAATTCAGCTTATCTGTCTTTCCTCGTGTGGCTCGTGCCTCTGGTGTTACATCTGAGACCTCCCCACCTCCACCCCCCACCTTGGAGCCTGAAGAGTTTCTACTTTTTTCTGCACATTTTGTAGTTTAAGGTTTGGATTTCATCTGTGGCCCGTAGTGAGTTAATTTCTGCAGCAACTGTGAGGCTCAGGTCAAGGACCATTTTTCACCCTTGACTTACTCCAGCGCCACATCCCCGTCTCTCACTGAGTCATCTCTGTCCTTTAGTGAAAAATCAGCTGGGCACAGGTCCTCTGCTTCTCTGATAATGCTACACTGTCTTGATGACTGTGCCTTTGCCGTAAGCCGTGACGTAGAAAGCCTCCCGCTTCTGAGCCTGTGAATGGAACTTTACACCTGTTCCCATGTGGGGTAACTGGGAATGTTCTGGTAGCTGGCGCCTCTTGAACAGCTGCCGGTTAAGAGGGTGCACCCATGCAGAGCTCATGTGTGGGCGATGCCACTTGGATGGCAAATGTGCTTCTTATTTTTACCTTGGGGAGAAGAAAACCAGAGGGAGGAGACGGAAGACGACACTCTGCCAACGCCAGTGGATTGAAGCCAGAGCCCCGAGGCCGCTAGCCTCCCGTTGCTTTGCTCCTGGCTCTGGGCCATTTGCCTGGACCCCAGCCATTATTTATCCTCCTAGGAAGAGTAACAGCTCAATGAGCCCAGTGTCCTGAGTGTCAAGGGCAAGGTCCAACGCTGTAGATCAAAGACAGGGAAGGGGCCCACCTTTAATGTATCCCAGCAAGGTAGCTCATAGCAGCCTTTTAGAAAATCCAGAAAAATTAAACATAGGTATGACGTCTGGGACCCCTGCTGAGCCACAGAGCCTTGGAAACATAGGTGAGAGGGTCATCCACCACCCACTGCTCTGAGCCAGGAGACTCCCCACCACCAACACACCACTCCCTACTCAGGTGAAGTAGGACCAGCCTGGGGCTAAGGCTCCTCAAATTAGAGTTCCAAGAGGCTGCTAGAATCCTAATGCCCAGGCTGGACCTCATATAGCGGACCTAATGCCCAGGCTGGACCTCATATATCGGACCCTCTAGAGAACCCAGGTGCAGGATCTGTTCAGAGCCAAGGCAGGGCTTTCCAGGTGGAGAGAGATCACGGAAAGAGGTAGAGCCACATGGGCAGATGGTTAGTGAACTCCAAACAGGAAAGGACGGGATCAAAGTCTCCAGGATTAAAACTCCTATTGGGCCATAAGGCCAATCTTCACTCAACATAATCCCTCAAACTCTAGAGGCCACAAGGCCAAAGTCAAGGTGGTGGCCGGCTACGCTCCATCTGAAGGCACTTCCTGTCTCTTCTAAATCCTAGGGGTCCTGGACATCCCTTGACTGTGGCTATACCATTCTCTGCTTCATGTGATGGACACTCCCTGTGTCTGTATGATCGATGGCCTATAGTCCCACCAGCTTCTTCTGAAGATTCTTCACTGAGTCTCCATGATAAAAAGAAACACTCTGAGATGTCCTGAACTTAATTAAAAGGGTCAAAGGGTGATGGTGGAGAGGGGAAAGGGAAGTGGATAGGTTAACAGCTGCAGGCAAACCCAACAGAAAGACTGTTTATGTTGAAACCTTGACTATATCCCATCACCCAGGGCCAGGGTGCTCCAGCCCTGTTTACACAGAAACTTCATGGCTGTGAACTCCAGCTGGCTGGGAAGCCACAGGCCTAGCCTCCTACCCCAAAGCTCTCTGTGGATTTTTCCTTGTCCCCTTGGCCAGCCTGGGCTCCAAGTGAGCATCTAGGTCTTCATGCTTCTGTTACCAACTGCTCAAGGCTCCAGCCTAGACAATGTTCTCCACCACCACCCCACCCTGCTGCTGCTAAGTTTACAGGCATTTGTCCCATGTCCTCATCCTCTTCTGGCTGGCATCTGGATCTCCTTCTGTTCCAGAAACCCCACCCCCCATCTCAAGATTTGGGGTTTAGTGCCACTTGGTGCAATTCACTGTTTTGCCATATAAGGCAATATTCACAGGTTCCAAAGTTGGGATATGGATGGATCATAGGTAGCCCCCAAGCCCCACTATGATACCTCAACTGCTCCTGAGGATGAGCATGCAGACCACAAGGCTGGGGGCAAAGAGTCCAATCAGAGGGGGACAAAACACATGAGCCAGTTCCTGGGAGTCGGGAAGACTCATGGAGGTGGACAGGGGCCTGGGCTTCATTCTCACAAAGGGCTGAGGTCCCGGGCAGCCTCGGGCTCGTCACTGGGACTGAGAGAGGACAAACATCTGACGCCTTTCAATCTGACCCCAGCAGCCACAGCCACTATGAAATAACGTATATAATAAACTCAATCATGCCATCTTGAATAGCACAATTAGGTTGTGCTGTAGTTTTATGAGCTAAAAGTTAATTCACTAAATATCAGCTTTGTATTGCACAATTTCTGAAACCCTGTGTTGGATTTTTGGGTTTTTAATTAGGGACTCAAAAAATTCATCCTTTCGGAGAGGCCCTTGCCAGGCCCCCCTGTACAGGGCTCGCTGCCTGCGGGCACTGAAGGACCTTAAGCACTCTGGGAGGGTGACAGATGACTGCCAGCCAATGTGAAACATTTCCTGACAGTGAGAGGCTCTACTGTCTGAACCCCAATCATCTTCCCGAGAAGTGGGCTGTGCCTGGGAGCTCCAGAATTGCATATTTACCAGAAAAGGCAGGGAAAGCCATGCTCCGCCCACTCACAGATGAATGAATGGTCCCTCTGAGGAAAGGAGACTCAGATGTGGGTTCAGGAGGCAAAGCTCCCAGAGCCCTGGCTGTCAGAAGTCATCCTCCTCTGGCTCCACATTGCCTCACTGTTAAGTGACATTATGCCTTGCACTTTGGAAAGTGCTTCTGCAAACAGGACCTCATTTGCCTGGACAACAGCACCAACCAAGCCCATGGGGTAGACTGGGTAGACCACCCCCTCCCACCCAAGTCCCGCTCCATCCCTGTCGGAACACTTGATGGGGGTTAGAAACTGAACAAGAAGTAGAACAGCTTCTGGCTCCTGCCCAAGAAAGGAAGGCACTCTCCAAGCAGAGTCCCCAAGCGCTGAAGAGGCTTCCAGGGTGGGAACATCTGTCAGCACTTGCTCACCAGACACCTCTGCCACTGACTCCCACACCAGCAGGAAAGGATAGCAGTTGCTTAGAGTGTCGGTGCATGTACATGCCCTTTGCCATGCCTCTGTACCCCAACCTCTGACAGTCCCCTCCTTCCCCTAGAGACCAAAACCTTTTTTACTTCATTGCTGCTGATCTGAGAGGCAAGGGAACCAGACTTCTGGTGACACAGGGACAGAGGACTCCTTGCTGTGTCCTGGAGACTCCTCTCATGCCCCAAGTGAGGTAACAGCATGGCGAAGGAAACCATACCACACATAGATGTGCCTAGCCATCATATCCCACCACTCCCTAGGAGCAGCTACCATGACCTGCTCATTGTAGCCTCTTCTCTTGCAGGGTGGGTGGGACCAGACCCCTAAGCTCATGTGGTCCTTGATGAATCCATCAGCCTAGAGTCATGGGGCGTGTCACAGGCATCCAAAAGTCTTCATGAACCCTCAAAGAAGCCCCCCATCCCACAGTAATCCTTCACGTGGGGCTTGCTGTCCTCAATCCTGTGCCAAGTGACCCCTGAGACCAGAGGATCTGGCCCTCGGACACTGAAAGGCTTCCGTGACAGCCATTTTTCTCTGCACGTGACCACAGCCTGAATGGCCTCAGTCTACGTGGTCTGCCGCCCACGGAGCAGCTGCCTGCGTTGAATTCACAAAAAGAAGACACCCCAGAGACAGAGCGAGCTGAGGAAACCCTGTCAATCACCATACTTTTTAATTCTTTCCCTTCCGTTTCCAGTGGGGGAGGGGACGTACAAGAAGAGGGATGGAGAGGCGGCAGATGGACCTGCTCGGAGCCCCTTCTATTGAATAACACAAGCAGGGCGTCTGGCAGAGCTGTCTCAACTCAGAGAAACCGGAAATCCACCTACAGCGTCTGAACTCAACAGGGAGGAAGAGACGATGGCTGGGGAGGAGGGGGGGTTGCTTCCGGTCTACAACAGAACAGGGTCAAGACTGTGCGCCCAGAACAAGGTGAGATCCTCGTGATAAAATACCTACTGGGGTTTGAGTCTTGAAGGTCCACGTGCAAAGTTTGCTCCCCGGTCACATGGCACGCCTAGAGGGGGATAGGAAGCAGAGCCTAATGGCGAAAAGTTAGGTCACAGGGTGCATGTCCTTGGAGGGGCTTGTGAGACCCTGGTCTCATTCCGTTTCTCTAACACCTGGCCCAGAGGTGAGCAGCTTTCCGCCTCTGTGTGTTCCTCCCTCACATGCCACCATGGATCCAAGACAGCAGGACCAAACCCTCCAAACTGTAAGCCAATTTTCGTCTTTAGAAGTTGCTTTATCCTAGGAATTTGTAACAGAAAGATAACAGAAGCCCAATGATTGTCCCTCTTTGGAACTATGAGTCCATCCAGCCTCAGGTCCAGAACTGCCCACCCATGTGAGAGTGACAGCTCATGCCAAGCAGACGTGTGTCAGAGGTCAGGCAGCATGTGAAGTGTCTCATGGACATGTCACTTCATGCTTACAGTGACAGATACCTATTGAGCACTTACAATGTGTCAAACCGAGCCTAGCTGTTGGGATTGCTACACAGATCAGAACAGCTAAAGGGGCTGGAGAGACGGCTCAGCAGTTAAGAGCACTGGCTGCTCTTGCAGAGGACCTAGGTTCAGTTCCCGGCACCCACATGGCAGCTCACAACTGCCTGTAACTCCAGTTCTGGGGAGGGAGTCTGGCTGATGCTCTTCTGGCCTCCATAGGCATTGCATGCACGTGGTATACTTATATACATGTAGGCAAAACACTCATATGCACAAAATTTAAAAATAAATCAAAAAAAAATTTTAACTTTTAAAAAAAATTTTTATTATTTTTATGTGTGTACGTGTATTGCCTGCATGTAGGTAAGTACACCCGTGTTGTGCAATGCCCATGGAGGTCGAACCCGGGTCTTCTGCAAGAACAGTGTTCTTAACCACTGAGCCAGCCCCCCCCACAAATTTTTAAATCATAGCCAAATGTCCACAATTGTGCCTCACTTTTTCCCATAGCCAGCACAAGGGGCAGCCAAGGTTCATCTCCAGTGAGCTTGACTATTGAACCATAGAAAGATCGTAGCCCTGGGGATCCTGCGTAGCCCTCCAGAGACAGCTAAGTACTAAAAACGCTGTGCGTGAGGGAACTAGAAATGTTTCCAACCTGTGTCGACTTCTCAGGTGGCTGAGGGGAGCTGTGCTCCACTGCAACCATCCAGTCAGGGCCTGAGGCTGGAGAACTTGAGTGTGCAGGGTCAGAGTATAGTCCAGAGCCTCGGTTTCCACACCTGTAAGTCAGGGTGACAGCCAGCCTCATCCATTGACTGTGAGGAGCGTACTAAAGGAGCACATTTACAAGGTAGAAAGAACTGAGCTCGGCCTCTCAGAGGGACACAGAAGAGAAGGGCCAGCCTAAGCCTTCATACCAGGTATCAAAGCCTCTCCCTGCAGCCTCCACACTGACACCAGCAGTCTCATGGATGGGACCCAGCTGGGAGAGATCAGGAGGAGCCAGCCCTGGAGTTCAGCTCCCGCAGAGGGTGAGGCTCCCCATGTGTAATGGCATCAGGGCTCCACCAGGTCTCCCCAAACAGGATGTGTCAGTCTGGCAGTCACCTGCACCTGGGGAAGCCCTGAATGTACCCTGCAGCCCGTGACACATGGTCCTTGCAGCGCGGCAGGAGTGTGGTCCGCCTCTCCCCTTTCAGTTCTCGTTACCCACAGAATGCAGCTCTGGTTTATGGGATGCCGAGTCACCACTATTGGAGGACATGCAAGGTCACATTCCCACCAACCGATGGACACACAACTTGGTTTGATGTGGGTTCATGTCTGAGCCCCTTTTTGTCAGTCTGCATTGCTGAGTTGTTAGCACTGAGCTAGCTCACAGTGGTACCACCAGGGTTCTACCCAAAACCAGCATCTGTAACTACAGGTTTTCTACCTAAATCACATGGCCACTCATGCCCAGGACACTGCATCGTGCCTGTGACCAAATCACCAACAGAAAGCACAAAGAGGCTAGCCCTAACCAGACTTTGAAGGCAAACTTGTTGACCTCATGGTCTGAGACAGAAGGTGGAGGGCCTCAACTGGCAACGTGAGAAACATCCCATCCATTAGAATCATCATCCCGAAACACAAATTCGTCACTGCTCGCACATGAAGCCATGTGAGTACTGATTTGGAGTTTCAGGCACGCTTTTGTAAGTGACAGCTTTGCAAACACCAGCAAGCAAAGGTGCTACAGAAATAGAACTCTGCTGGCCTGGAACCCACCGCTTTGCAGACCGACCGGACTCCCTGCTCTCGGCCTTGGTAGGCAAGAGGAAGTGGGGAGATCCCTGGAAGGCAAGTAAACAGCAAGGATAGAGGGGTCCTCTTCACGGCGGCTCCTCCATGTTCAAGGAAGAAGTGCCAGCGAGAAAGAGTCCCTCGCTGTTGAGATTTGTCACTGCTTATGCCCTTGCTGGGACCTGCCAAGCTGGTTGCACCTGCCCTGTTCATGGACCAGCAGGGCTCAGCCCGACTCCTCCTACCGCCGCTGCTGCCCCTGTCCCCCAGGAGGACCAGGCGGGGCAGCCCAGGTCTATGGCTTTGCTGCTTTTTCACAGGTACAACATAGCACAGAGGCCTTCAGAAAATTGGGCGGCATGTTCTTAGCACCTCAGAGGCTCGGCTTTTCCCACCGTCAACCAGGGACCAGTCCGGGGCCAGCCAGTTTCCTAGTGCGAAAGCAAGAGTGTGAGGGACAGACCCTGTTGCCCTTTGAACTTAACAAAAATATAAGCATTGGCCCACCATCACCCTGGCCTGTCTAAAAGAGGGAGGGTCTTCACTGCGGTTCTGTAAGAAGTCATGCTGCGCTGACCATGTGGGAAGGGGTCCCATGTGGGAAGGGGTCCAGGAGGAGGGTCAGACCCTCAGCAGTCCTAGAAATGCAAGCCATGGCAACCACAGAGGGAAGGGAAGGTGGTCAGCAGGAAGCCTGGAGACAGCACACCAGCCCAGTGGCAGCCAGGCTCAGTGTTCCTGGGAGGGTCCGTGTGACACCAGAGCTGTGACTAGCCTGAGAACCAAGACAGGCACAAAGCCCAGTGATGACCAGAAATGCCCAGTTGGCATGTGTGTGCTCCAAGGCCACCAGGGGTCGGGCTGTGCTAGGCAGTGCTGTTCTTTGAGTAAGATGGCAGAAAGAAGCCTTTTATGGTCACGGTGGGACTCAGCTTGGGGTGGCTCTTGTTCTTAATCAGGCAACCACAAGCATCCTTGCTCACCCTGGAGTCCACACCCTCCCAGCAGAGTTAATTATAACAGCATCTAGTCATTCCTGAGGGTCAGCATCAAGGTCGAGCAGCTGTCAACTGGAGCTCCCTGTTAACTGGGCCACAAACACCCTTGGATTCTGCTGACACCACTGTCTCCATTCCACAGCCTGGAAGGAGGTGCTGCAGGCTGTGGCAGATTTGAGACCAGGGTGTCCAGCTGCATGGGGCTCATTCCCAAAGGGGCCCCTGAGGGGAACTGAGGAGGCCGGCTCTACAGGAAGGCCGAGGATGAAGGGTTAGAGGGAGATTCTGGGAACCTGAGCTTTCAGTGCCTGACAGGGCCTGGGCACCCATGGAAGGCAAGCGGCTACCAACTTGGGGGTAGTTAACAGTCCGTTGGGCAGACAAAGCAGTTCCAGGAAAGCTCAGCAAGAAGAGGGCGACTTCAGAGAAAAACTGCCTGTTTCTGTCCTGCAAATTCAAATAATGGGCGCTTGGGGCCACACCAGTGCTTCCTGAAGGATCTAAGTAGAACTTTCATCCACAGCCCTCAGGCTCATGCAAAGCAAACTGTGACGATACTGAGCCTTGAAGCCCATACCCGCCAGTCAGCTCTAGTGCTGGGCCTCTGCAGCAGGGAAGTGGCCCAACTGGCCCCACACAAGGCGAGGCCAAAGGTCACAGCTCCAGGTTGTCCCCGGCACCCGGGCTCTCCCTGCTGTCTGCACCAGGGGTCCATACTCAGCCAGTGCCCCCAGCCGTGCCAGAGGCCTGGAGCACAGCGTCTGGCCCCCAGGAGCCCACGAACGACCCCACTGGCCACCTGAGAGTTCATGTCATCTCTATCTTGCCTAGAGTTACTCTTGGAAAGTTCTCCCATTTTCTGGGTGTGGCTTGAACCCAGAGTGCTTTGGGCATGTGTGGCTTTCAGTGTTGACTGAGAGAAAGGGAAGGGAGTGATCCAAGTCATGGTGTCAGCAACATGGGTGACATTTGACCTTCCAGCAGTCACACGACCCTGCCCTGCTGGCCTTGAGGCAGGGACAACTGGGGGCGGAGTCAATGACACCTGTCACAGTGATATGATCTGAATGCTTCTGTTCCCCAAAATATGTGTCTTGATACCTAACGCCCAAGGAGACAGTGTTAGGAATGGAGCCTTTGGGAGGTGATGCAGTAACAAGGGTGAATCCCTCAGAAAGGGGGTCAGTGCCGGTGAAAATTAATGTTGCTAAGTTGATAGACTTTGTATCACCATAGAAGTAAATCTCTGGACATGTCTATGAGAGAGTTTAGGTTAACTGAAGTGGGAAGACCCACTCTATATGGATGACACCATTCCATGGGCTGGGGAACCCAGCTGAATAAAAAGGAGACATCTCCTCTCTCTGCTTCCTGGCTGCGGATACAATGTGGCCGGCTGCCACAGGCTCCTGCTGCTGTAACTTCCCCGGAACACTGAGCTGAAACAAGCCTTCCTACTTCCGCTCTTCGGGCCACAGCAGTGTCCTGACAGAAGGAAACTACGGAGTTCCCGTCTCCCTCCAGCATGTCAGGACGCAGCAAGAAAGTGTCATCTGTGAAGCAGAAGGTGGTCCTTCCCAGACACAGAACCTTCTAGCCCCTCGATCTTGGACTTCAGCCTCCAGACCATGAGAGACAAAGTTCTCACATGCTGCCTGTTCATGGCTTTGTGTGTGTGTGTGTGTGTGTGTGTGTGTGTGTGTGTGTATAAGTGTATTTTCTGCATGTATGTAAGTGCACCCATGTCATGCAATGCCCTCAGAGGTCAGAAAAGGGCATCAGATCTCTGGAACTGGAGTTAGAATAGCTGTTAGCTGCCATATGGGTGCTGGGAATCGAACCTGGGTCCTCTACAAAAGCAGCCAGTGCTCTTAACTGCTGAGCCATCTCTCCAGCCCCTGTTCATGACTTTTGCTACGGCAGCCAGGATGAACTCTAACATCCAATGAGTAGGCAGAGCCTCTCTTATCGCAAACTCCCTATCACTACATGGACCAGACAGACCCTACAGGAGCATCAGGGCAAAGTTGCTTGCTCAGGTTCTATTCTTGGGGCTCAGCTGCTAGTGACTCACGCCTGCACTGCACCTGTCAACGTGGGACATGACTCAGCCAGTGTCACTCGGCCGGTCCAACCCACGTCACCTGCCCAGAGACCAGCTGGGTGTCCCCACACCCAGGCCATACTTGCCTCCCTCCTTAGCCTTCAGCCAGCTGCTTGGCCCTGCCTCCTCAGTCATCCCCTCCCGCTGGGCCCTAATGAGCATCCTCTCTCTCCCTAGCCCTCCCCCATTCCCAAGAGATGAACCCATTACAGATGACGGTATCTTAGGAGCCAGCAGCCCCAGTATGGAGCCAGGACCAAGGCCAGCCACGCAGACCTGGCAGGCCCAGGCAAGCTTGCTGCCCCTTAGGCTGGCAGTAAAATGATACCACCATCCCCTCAAGGACAGTCCCCTGGCCAGCTTGTGCCCAGTTCTACTGGGAGAAAGGAACGTCTGCCCAGCCTCAAGTACACCCCCAACCCAGCCTCCAACTGTTCCTTCTCTGGGCCTTGTCTCTGCTCTCAGGAAGCTAGACCCAACCCATAGCAGTGTCTCTCATGGTGGACCCTGAACTCAGCTTCCTCCCTCCCCCAGGCTGGTAGGGAAGACAATTCCTGATGAAAGGGGCCCTCTGGCACTCACAGGGGACCTCCTCCTCCTCTTGTTTCTGGTCCTTTCAAATGGTACAGTGAACAATGAACAGCCCGGGATGATTCCTAAGCCAGCCTTGACCAGACAGTCTGCTCTGGATACATGTGTAGGCCCGGGTAGAGAGGCAGGGAACAAGAGCCCCACATAGTCACACTGTCTTCAGGAAAAAAAAGAGCTTTCCACACGGCAGTAGAGCTGCAGAGGTAGAACCAGGAACCAAAACAGAGGCTCTCCTTGCTAGCCTTCGTCCTGCAGGCTTGGGGCCATCCTGACACCCTCAGCAACAGCCTCTGTGACATGTCTACCTGCACCTCTGCTGGCTGTGTAGAATGCTTGGAGAGCTGGCTGCTTGGGCCACAGGGCCCTCAGCCCCCAGGCAAAGGTTTCTGTGAAAGTGGTGGGGACCCTTGTCCCTCCATGCCCAGCTAACACCTCAGCCCCTGGAGCAACCGTTCTTGTCCTCGGAAGCCCAGAGTACCTGGAAGCTTCCATGTCACCCCAGGTTTGGCGGGGACACTCCTATGATCGTGGTCCCTGGGGTGGGGGATATGTGCTCTCTGATGACCCAGCGCACTTTGGGATCGTTTCCTTGGAACACCTCTGTTGGGGCTCTAGACGGGACAGCAGGTACCAGAGCAGGTGACAAACAGTCCAAGGGTTCATTCACTCATTCCTGGTTCTTGCCTGGAAGTTCCATCAACCAGAGATTTTACTGCCACGTAGCCTCTAGGGATGCATCTAGGGGCCTGTAGTCGGCCTTTCCAACTGTAACAGCTTCTGGGGATGTGGGGCCTTTAGGAAGCCATGGGCTCTGTCTGCCCTTCCTTGTCCCCTCAAGTCCTTTGCAGGGTGGACCTTCAGATAAGGACCTATTCAGATCGGCCTTTCCTTCCTATGCACATGACTCCGGCTCCCTGGCAACAGTCCAGAGGGAACTGCCATCCTGCTCGGAGGGACTGCTGGCCTTTCAAAGCCCTCTGGTCACCTCCTGCCCCCAGCCCTGCAGCATCCCCAGAGGGCCTGTGTCATCACAGCAGGGCTCTCAGACCCCAAAGGGAAGCAGGTGTGGAGGTCCCGGGCTCAGCCCCCTCATCCATACTCCCATCCCTTCCTCGGCACAAGACCCAACAGAAGCACTGGCCAGATGGAGCTGGTACGGCAGAGGCTGAGGAGAGGCTGGCCTGCTTCCACCTCAGGAAGGGAGGCACTGATGACTGCCACCACTGGTGACTGGGGGCAGCAGGTGCTTACTGGGCTTCTGATACAGGGAAACACAGAACTCTGGCAAGGCCCAGGCTAAAGGAGAGCACTTACATGTGTTTGGCCTTGGTTCCCGACAGATAGGAACTCAGTGAGTCCAGGAGGGGCCGGGCCAAGCTGGCCGGACTCAGTGTCATCCTGCTCCTTCCCATGGCCCTACTTGCCCTTCAAACAAGGCACGCACGCGGGACAGAAGGAAACCTTATTTGCAGCAGACATCCGTGAACTGTATTGGCCCTGGAAGGTGAGGTCACAGCAGGAACGTTCACCGAGTACACAGCGGACTTGAGGTTCAGCCAGAGCCTGAGCCGAGAACGGGTTAACAGCAGGAGAAGGTCTCACACGTTCAAAGAACACATCACAACGGGAAATGAAATAAAGGCAGTGATCCTTGGTGTGTCTGGTTTGTTCTCCCGGCTCTGGCTCAACACCAATTTTCTCAACAAACATTAGGTCACATAAGGGTCCTCCTCACGCTGACGCCCCCTCCCCACCAGCACACTGGACAGGCTGGATTCTGAGACCAGTGTACCCCCGCCCAGTCTCTTCCACAGGCAATGAGGATGAAAGAGGCAGCATCCTCAAGCCCTCCTAGAGCCAGGAACCCGAGTCAGGTTCCCCCACCCCGACACCTTCCCCAGCTCTTGGAAAGAGACCCAATAATCAAGACAGCAAAGGCAAAGAGAATTCAGGCAACAGGGGACTTTCTATAGGTGGGGAGGGTGGGAAACTTAGATATTTCTCACCAAATAGTCTGACAAGTGAAATTTGAAGTAAAATTATAAGCAAATGTTTATAAAGGTTTTTAAATCTGCCTTGGGATGGGGTCAGGGATGCCACGATGGGCAGAGACCACATAGGCGAGGAGAATTAGGTACGGTTAGTAAAGATGCAGGATCAGCTGCTGTGACCAAACACCAGTGACAGTCACGTAAGCATGATAGAAGTTCCCTGTTTTGTATAAATGTCCCAAGACCCAGAAGCCCTCCATCCTGTGGCTCTGCCATCTTCCCGATGCAGTTTCTCCTTGAGGCCCAAAATAGCTGCTCAGGCCCCTTCCCTCATGTCCACCTTCCTTGACTGTCCTGCTCCAGAATTTGAACTCAGCCCTTCCGCTCATCTGTCATGGAAATGAGGTGCTGTGGAGGTAGGGGGTCCTGCCCACCTCCCCTATCACAGAGAAGGCCATCCTGCCAAGCACCCCCAGCCCGGCCTGTGCAGCCTCGCCTGCCCCAGGCTCTGCTCGTGACCACACCCAGGTACCCACTGGTTCTCTGGCTCTCTCTCTCTCTGCTGCTCTTCTGAAACCAAATGGTCTCCTCATCGAAGATGGGGAGGCCTCCTTCCTGGTGAGGAGGGAAGGAGCGACTTCCTCGCAAAAGGATTAACCCACCTTGTGCGTGGCTGGCCCTGTGACTGCGTGAGCCTGGTGTGAGGCTGAGTGACCATGTACTCGGCTGCTCATGAAAGCACAAGCTGATTATGTTGCCAGACAGTAATCAGTCTCTTTCCCTCATTTAACTGATCAGCCATCAAGTGACAATCAGTGTCTGTCCTCCACACTGTGCCACCGAGTCACCAAGATGCTTAAATCCCAACTCCAAGGTCAGAAGCCTGGTGTTCTCGCTGCCCTTGGAAGATGCTGCTGGGGCGTGGTCACTCTCAGATAGCCTCGCCCCATGCCCCCTCGTCCCTGTCCCTGTCCCAGACCCAGGATGCCCTCAGAGTCAGAGCAGGACATGACCCAGGCAGCAGGGCTGACAGTGGCATGTGACCCTGGTTGGCCCTAGAAGCCTCATTCACAAACCCCTGCTGCTGTGACTCCTAATGACACACGATGACAGGCCACCACCTGCCTGCGGCACCTGACGGGCAGCCCGTGAAAAGGAATGAACGAGTGTCTCTGAAAAGCCATGCGCAGAGCCCCTGCCAGGCACATGCAGAAACTTGTGATTTTCTCTCTTATGAGCTGAACCATTTAGAAAACCGCAGCCTGTTAATCTCGCACCGACAGGTCCCTGAAAGGCACCTCCCTCTGAGAAGCTCCGTGCACATGGCTAAGGACACAGTGCCATCCCTTCGCCCACAGCCCTCCTGCCGGGACCTTCACTGCACGTGGAGCTGCTGTGTGCCAGGAGCAGGCTGGGTTTGCAGAGGGGTTACCCACGTGGGGGATGGAACTGCCTGTGTCAGGAGGGAGCCGATGTTTTTCCTCCTGGTTTACAGGGGCCACAGCTCCTTTTGAGGCGTGGTCTTGGATGTCTCCCCCACAGCTGAAGGATCCAGAAGTGGAACAGCTTGGAGAGCAAACCCTGTTAAAATAAGGGGAGAAGGAGTCTCTCCATGATGGTCCTAAGGGGGCTTGAGA
Organism: Nannospalax galili; assembly: GCF_000622305.1. Lineage (NCBI taxonomy): Eukaryota > Metazoa > Chordata > Mammalia > Rodentia > Spalacidae > Nannospalax > Nannospalax galili. The sequence continues at coordinate 1,461,659 of NW_008332152.1, read as the reverse complement.
AGTCCCCAGGACTGAGCTGGGACCAAAGGCCAAGACTAGCTGGGACTCCCCAGTGCTCTGCTAGGACCAACCGCTGACCCACACACACTCAGAGTGACTCTGGAGGACGTGAGGGGCACAAGCAGGAAAGGGAGGATGGAGAGATATGGGCAGCCCAGTCTCCTTCATGAACTTCCAAGACCCCTGAGCTGCTCCTAATCTTGAACAAACCCCAAATCTAGGTGATGGAATAGAAGTGGGGCTTGCGAGCCCGAGGTCAAGAAGAGACCTTGTTCCCTGGGAAAGGCAGGAAGTGGCTGTAGACTGGGGCTTAGGCCACGTTCCACTTCCTAAGCCCCTTCCTCATCTGTAACATGGTCATCAGGTAACCAACAGCAAGGATGTCAAGAGCGGCCCCCGGTGCACAAGGACTTAAGGGCCATCTACAACTACATCCGAAGGACTCAGGAAGGGGCTGTCACTGGGTGAATCGTGGCCCTGGGTGTCTGATAGCATGTAAAGTCTGGCCAGGGAGAGTCAAGTAGTCCCCATAGCCATCCTGTCCCTCTAGTCAATTCTTAGAAACAGCCAAGGGTTCTGACCAGCTGGAAGCAGAGCTTTCATATACAGCCAACCTACCCTGCCTCTGCTCTGTCCTGCTCCTTTACCTAACTCTGACCCAAGTCAATTTCCTGCCCTAAACCCTTCCTGGAGACCTCCCCCTGACCCAGCTCCTTCAAGTGATCCTCCTCAGCTGTCACCTTGCTGTCCTTCTAGAAGCCTCTGCCTCTGCATGGCTCCTTCCTGACCTCGCTGCTCCCCCTGTGGCCCTATGTGGTGTGTCAGCCCTCCACCACCCAGACTCCCTCAGAGGCCTGCTGGGCTGGCCCCTCTAGGTCGTCCACACCTGATGAATGAGTCCAACCTCCACCCCAGAGTGAGGATGCCCAGCTGAGCAGTGACACCCACAAATGCACATGATCTCCAGGCCAGCCCATGTTGGTAGCTCACTGGCTCTGACAGAGGATATGGCCTGATTGCCACCAAGGCCCAACCTCAGTCCCTTTTCTTGAGCAGGCTTGAGCTAGCTCTTTCTGCTGAGCCTCCCCCACCAAGGTATCCCTAGATGTCGTGGACATGGACATCCAGCCTACCCAGGGGACCTGGGGATCCCCATCTGCTACTCTGACTGTAGCAACCGCATCCCTGGGCTTTGGGTCAGCTAACCAGAGCCAAAGGGCCTGTCAACAGCAGCCTGTAACACTTCTGTGCTCTGAGAACACAGTATCTTGTGGAGACCGCCCCCCCCGACAGTGATGGGAACAGGGTGCTGCTCACGGGGAACCTCCTCTACCCTTTGCTTCTGATACAGGGATATCGGAGTATCTTTGAGAGTAACGGAGCCTTTCTCAGCTCTGGTTGTGTTAGGGTCATAGAAACCCAACTTCCACCAAAGCCACCCAAGCCAGTGGCTTTCGGGTTCTTGTCTTGTGAATTTAAAGAACGAGATTCATAGACCATAGAGGGTGAGTTTTAGAGAGAAGCTTATTATAGATTCATAAGTGGGTTCTTTAGAGGAAGAGCAAACAGACCAGGACTCCTGCATAGCAGGAAGGATCCTGGAAAAAAGGGTACCGTCAAGCTGCTACTCAGGGGCTTTTTAAAGGACTTATGGGAGACACTGGGGTGAGGCATGGGGAGGGGTGAGCTGGTCACTCCAGCTGGCACAGCCAGGTGTCCCTTCTCTGTTTCGGCCATGCAGCCACGTACGGCATTTAGGAGATAACAAAGAAACAGGCCCCAGAACTCTCCTAGCATTCTTGGCCCCCAGCAACAGCATTCTCAGACCCATTGCTTTGGGGTCCCTGCCTAACTCGACCAGTTTCTGTCTCCTGGTCTTATCACTTCCATGACAGTTACCTTTTGGTCCCCACCAACCCCTCAATGAATCGGGGATATACACCCCCATCCTAGCTTACATAGCAGGAAGCTACGGTGTCCATGGCAATGATTTGATGATGTGGGGTTAGATGGGGCAGGAGAGAGGAGGTCTCCGTGTCGGTCCAGAGCATCTTCTCCTGGCCCTCTGCGTGATACCAACATAAAACTGCACCCTGCCAAGCTGTGTAGGGCTGAGCACCAAGAGACAGGAGGCCCCGGGGACAGCTATGACAGCCACAGAAGAACCAGGTGTCTGGCTGACACACTAGGTAGGGAAGTCCGATCTCCTCATGAATGCCTGGTCAGGGAAGGAGGTTGCTGGTTCTCCACCAGTATACCTGGTCCCTCAGACACCAGCCCCAGGTAGGACCAGCACAGTCCTCCCCGGGGGGGAGAGCTGTCCCAGCTCTCTGTTTCCAGCAAACAGTGTGGTCCCTCAGGGAGACCACGGTGACCTGGGGTACAACTGTAACAAGCTCTGGGAGGTGACAGGTGCATGGGGTGAGACATAGGCTCCAGCCGGACCCAGAGGCCAGCCTTTGGTACTGAACTCTCTTTCTCAGCCTGTCTGGCAACCATGCTGTTGAGAAAAGCAATCCACCAGGAGTGAATGACACCCATGAAGACAGAACAGTCCACACAGGGACTAGACAGAACATCTAACAGGGACCGCCTGCTAGATGGGGCTGACAGGCGACAGCTCGAGCTACTTGCTCCTTCCCCCGAAAGATGGCTTTCCAAGCCTGTAGGCAGGTTCCTGTCTTCAATCCCCCACCCCACCCCCACCTTCTTTCTTAGCCAGCGTGTCTGCACTCCCTAAAACAGCCAAGTCCATGCAGCAAGATGGTCTCCTGCCCCTCTTATACCCAGTGTGGTCCTGTGTGCCAGTTTCCCTGCAGAGCCTCAAAAGGCCTGAACAGCTTCTCTGTGGCCAACGCCCTGCCTCTGCTAACAATACAGACAGATGAAGTGGACACTTGGTTTCCCTTGGAAAGCTTGGCTTACAGAAGAGAAACAAAACGCCTATTTGGGATGAGCCCACCAGTGAGGGTGAAAGGGGAACCCGGAGCACAGAGCTAGCTAGATGTAGTTATTGATCAGCAATTTGACAGGATCTATAACCATCTAGGAGACAAACCTGCGGACAGGTCTGAGGAGTTTCTAGCCTGGGTTAATTGAGGTGACAAGATTCGGAAGGTACCATTCCACTAGCTGGGGCCCCATCGTAAATACAAAGGAGAAATCCACCTCGCCCTGCTTCCTGACTATGGATGGAACGTGACCAGGTACCTCGTGATCCTGTCCACCACATCTTCCATTCCACAACGGACTTTACCCTTAAACTGTGAGCTAAAAGAAATCCTTCCTTCTTTAAATTGTTTTTGTCATGTGTTTCGTCACAGTATAAGAAAAGTAATGAGGGGCTAGAGAGATGCTCAGCAGTTAGGAGCACTGACTGCTCTTGCAGAGGACCCAGGTTCGATTCCCAGCACCCACATGGCAGCTATGTAGGGCTGGAGAGATAGCTCAGCAGTTAAGAGCATTGACTGCTCTTGCTGAGGACCTGGGTTCGATTCCCAGCACCCACATGGTGGCTACAAACTGTCCTTAACTCCAGTTCCAGAGGAAATTGAAACTCTCTTCTGACCTCCACTGCTTTGCATGACATGACATGGGTGCACTCACATACATGCAGGCAATACACTCGTACACATAAAATAAAAATAATAAATAATTTTTTTTAAAAAAAGTAGCCAGGTGTGGTGCTGCACACCTTTAATCCCAGCACTCAGGAGGCAGAGGCAGGTGGATCTCTGTGGGTTCAAGGCCAGCCTGGTCTACATAGCTAGCTCCAGGACAGCTAGGGCTACATAGGGAGACCTTGTCTCAGAAAGACCAAAAAAAAAAAAAAAGAAAGAAAAGTAACTAATAAACAAGATGCCTGTCTGTGTCCTGCAGAGCTAGCCACCCACCCAAGGCAGAGACTGCCCACTCTGGTCTCCCAAGCTCTGGTCCCAACAGAGTCACCCTTTGCCTAAACAGTGGGGACCAAGACTCTGGGAAAGAAAAAGCAGACAGGTTAGGTCCTCAGCTCAATATTTCAACCACTTGCCTGAGTGCCCCCACCCACCGCTACAACTCAACCTAGTCTGCCTCAGGGTGGCCCCAACCACAGCAGAAGGCTAAGTGTGAAACAGTTGCTGTTGCCCCCTGATGGCCCACCAGGCAGGCCACGAGTCCACTCAGCCTCTAGGGTTGCAAAGGCCCATGCTGAGCTAGATTTTGAGAGCAGGCACTGATGGACACTATTCCTCAACACTAAGGTCCTCGCTGCCTGGCTGCCCAGTGTGAGGCGGGAACTCAGCCACTGCAACTTCCCTCTCTGCTGATTAAGCTCCAGAAAGCTGCCATGGGTAACCGAGTCACTATTAAGTGGACTGATTTCCCTGATTGGAAGGAGGGGGCAGCCATGGACCCCTGGAGATCTCATTGACTTGAACATCTGATGTGAGATGCTGAGCAAAAGCCAGCAGAGATTTTCCAGTTTCTGGTCCAAGTGAGGCCGTGGATGGGGAGTCTTTCGATGAAGAGCATATTTAACTAAAGCAATGCCTTCCCGCACACAGGAAGCCCCAGGGGCATTTGGGTAACCCTAAGAGAAGTGAGCTCTGAAACGTGTGCTGGGGATGGCTGGCTATCTATGTATGAACCAACAGAAAAGCTTACTTTTTTTTTTTTTTTTTTTTTTTTTGGTCTTTTTGAGACAGGGTCTCCCTGTAGCCCCAGCTGTCCTGGAACTCACTATGTAGACCAGGCTGGCCTTGAACTCACAGAGATCCGTCTGCCTCTGCCTCCCGAGTGCTGGGACTAAAAGCATACACCACCATGCCTGGCTAAGGTAAAAATTTAAAAAGCCATTACTGGGGCTGGCAAGATGGCTCAGCAGTTAAGAGCACTGACTGTTCTTGCAGAGATTCCCAGCACCCACATGGCGTCTAACAACCGTCTGTAATTCCAGTTCCAGGGGATCTAACGCCCTTTTCTAGTCTCTGTAAGCACTGAATGACATGGGTGCACTTACATACATGCAGGCAATGCACTTGTACTCTAAAAAAAAATTAATTAATTAATTAAACGGTAATGATAATAAATTAAAAAGCAGTGACTCTTTAATCGCTCGTTCATAAGAGCATTCCAGACTGTGTGCCCAGCCCTGCTCTTGCCTGGCCCCATGCTTGGCTGAGAGGGACCAGCAAGAGTTCCCACCACAACCTTCCTTCAGCTGTTGGTCCCTCACCCATGAGGCTCTATGCCTGCTGAGGATGCAATTGTCTCTAAGCAAGGAAACTTTCCCTTTGTAAGTTCTCCTGAGAGCCACCGACTTCGCCCTGTAGTGTGATAGCCCCTTTTCCCTTTTTGGAGTGAAAATTGTTTTCCTCATAATACAGGGGCACCAGGAATACACTGAGAGAGTAACAGATTTCCCTCCCTCCATGGCACATGTATTTTGTGAACAGCCAGAAACACATTGTACCCAGACAAACAGATCTGAGAACGTGGGTCCTGGGAGGGGACCTTCGCCTGGGAGAAATAGGAACAGCCATGGGGTTGCTGGAGGCCACTGCACATGTCACTTTCTCTGGGTGAGTATTGGCTTTCATTCAGTTCTTATGACAACGGCCAAAGACCCAGCCTCGCCTCTCATCAAGATGCTCTTCTGCCAGTAACCTGACTGTGTTGATCTCTTTCCCCATTGGACACAAGCTGTCTCTTCCATACCTGGCCAGGTGACAGGCTCAAAGGATTGGTTTGTTTCCGCCCCCCCTCGCCAACTGAGGCTAGTAAGCTCCTTGATGGGGCTGAAAAGTCTTTAGGGGCTGCCTGAAAAAGGCTGGACTGGCAAGAGCCTGACTTTTCAGACTGCTGGGACAGACCTGTAGAACTTCCCCTTTGTATCAAGCCCCTGAGATATCGGTGATCACTCTCTGCACTAGCCTTGGGAACAGGGCAGTGAGACACCGTCATCGGTTTCACTGGAGGGCAGGTTGGCTTGCGGTGCAGACTAGTGGGGATCCCTGCAGCAGGAAAACCTCAAGACAGGCCTCCTGCACCCAGACACTGAGGCAGGAAGCTGGAGTAGCTGTGGAAATCAAAAACCAAGACAGTGGGGAGAGCCATGGCAGCAGGGGAGGCCGCAGCCTCGGGGCTGGAACAGGAAAACACAGGCTTGCCAAGGTCAGGGCTTTGTCCTGAAGAACCCAGAGCCCTCTTCTCAAGGTCAGGGTGGACTTGGGGATCAAGTTGCAGGCTGGCACGGGATGGTGCTGCCCACCATGACCAAGGGCAACAGAGGCCAATGTTAGAGTGTCAAATTGCCAGTGAGAGCATTGCAAGGGGAGGACTGAGGACATTCATCATGGAATCACCCAAGCCAGCGCTTCTTGGTGGTGGACTCTACATTTTAAAGATCAAGATGTGGCAGAGCTCAGAAGAAAGTAAACTTCCTGGAGACCCTGAGATGGAACAGCCCTTCAACAGGACATCTCAACAGCAGTCACAGGCTCGGGCCTGGAGAGAGGCAGAGGGAAGGGGTACCCCTTCTCCACCAGGGCATGTGGAGGCCTCTGACCACGCGGACCAGGGGCTTGTGGTGGCAAGGGCTGGACGACTGTGTGGCTTGTCTGCCTGTGAGTTGGGGACAAAGAGACCTGTTACCTTTGGGAGACAGAACCAGCCACAGAGCCAGCATGAGTTCCAAGTCAACCTCACAGCTCCTGTGCCCCAGGGGAGATGCTCCCATCTGCAGAGCTAAGACTGGTCCTTAGTTCTGAATGGTGAGCCCACTACAGGAGGCACTAAAAATCACGCACATTCGAGAACACCAGGAAAAGATTAAGCGAAACAAAACAGAAAACACCTATAGGAGAGGGTGCTATGGTCTAAATTCCAAGAGCATGTGAGAAAAATCAGCATTGTGAAGCCTCCTGACCAGTGGGAGACACTGGAGCAAAGAGGTCCTGAGAAGAGACGTCACAGAGTTCAGCATGCCGAGGTGCTGCACGCCTTTGATCCCAGCAGTTGGGGGCAGAGGCAGGTAGATTTCTGTGAGTTCCAGCCAGCTTGGTCTGCATAGTGAGCTCCAGGCTAGCCAGGGCCACATAGTGACTCCCGTCTTACATCCTGAATAAGCTGGTGGCATCACAATGCCCAACTTCAAATTATACTACAGAGCTGTAGTGATAAAGACAGCTTAGTGCTGGCATAAAAATAGACAAGTAGACCGATGGAACGGAACAGAGGACATGCGAGGACCTGAAAACACCGACAAAGTTGTGCCCACCTAGTTTTTGACAAAGGAGACAAAAGCATACACTGGAAAAAGAGAGCTTATTCAATAAATGGTGCGGGCAAAACTGGATTTCTACCTGCAGAGGAATGAAATTAGATGCACAATTTTCACCTTGTACAAAAATCAATTTGAAAAGGATCAAAGATCTTAACTTAAAACCTGAAACCCTGAATCGTCTACATGAAAATATGGGAAATACCTTTCAGGCCGTTGGGGTAGGCAAGAACTTTCTGAATAGAACATCAACCCCACAGGAATTAGCCCCAAGTATCAACCGATGGGGCTATATGGAATTTAAAAGTCTCTGCACAGCAAAGAAAACTATCAGCAGAGCACAAAGAGATCCCACAAATTGGAAGACAATCTTTACCAGCTACACAGCAGACAGGGGGTTAGTATCTGGACTTCATAAAGTTAAATAAAAAGAACGAAAACTACCAGTCAACAAAGGAGCTAACAAATTCAATAGGCAGTTTCAGAAAAAGAAATCCAAATGGCAAACAATTATTTTTAAAAAGCATTTAACATCCCTAGTCACTGGAGATATGCGAATTGAAACTACTTTGAGCTATTACCCTGCCCCAGTCAGAATGGCGAACGTCAAGAAATGTTAGAGAGGATGTGGAGAAAGAAGAGACTTTGTTCACTGTTGGTGGGTGTGTGAACTAACACACCCATTATGAAAGTCAGTTTGGAGGGTCCTCAAAAAATCAAAACTCGGGGCTGGAGAGATGGCTCAACAGTTGGGAGCACTGACTGCTCTTACAGAGGACCTGGGTTTGAATCCCAACACTCACATGGTGGCTAACAACTGTTCATAATTCCAGTTCCAGGGGATCTGACACCTTTTTCTGGCTTCCATGAGCACTGCACAACATGGGTATACTTACATACCTGCAGGCAAAACTCTCATACACATTAAAAATAAATCAAAGCATATATTTTAAAAATAATAGACCTACCATATGACCCAACTATGTCACTCTGGGCATCTTCCCAGAGAACTCCCATCTTCCATAGAGATATTTACATCCCCATGTTTAATGCTGCTCTGTTCACCATAGCAAAAAAATGGAACCAACCTCATTGTCCGGTAACAGACAAACGAATAATCCAAATCTGGAACATACGCAAAATGGGATATTATTTGGCTTTAACGAAAAATGAAATCACAAAAGTCACAGGAAAAAGAACAGATCGAGAATGTATAATATTAAGTGAGGTCACCCAATCTCAGAAAGTAAAAAACCCACATGTTCTCCCTCATATGTGGATCCTAGCCTATAACGTACATACTACATATGCAAACCAATGCGTGTGCAGACACTGTAGTATTTGGAAGGGAGAACAAGGAAGGTCCTTTTTGTGCCCATTAAGGAACACACCAAACACAGTAGCAGCAAACGACAAAGACCCAGTTTACCAGCTTTTTAATTTTTTAATATTTTATTTATTTATTTTTATTTTATGTGTATGAGTGTGTTGTCTGCATGTGTGTAAGTGCACCCATGTCATGCAATGCCCAGGGAGGTCAGAAGAAGGCGTTGAATTCCCCTGGAACTGGAGTTAAGGATGGTTCGTAGCTGCCATGTAGGTGCTGGGAATTGAACCCAGGTCCTCTGTAAGAGCAGTCAGTGCTCCTAACCGCCACGCTGTTGCTCCAGCCCATTTACCAGCTTTTTAAACATAAGGTTAACATTACATAGTTAAACAGCTGACAGAACTGAGTTACCAGCATTCATGTACAACTAGGAAATGTCCTTAATTTATACTAAATCAGAAATTTACTACATTGATGCAGCAATAGCTGCCGTTACTAAACACTGAAAAAACTGAAAGACTTCTCTAGAAGATTCATTCTGGCAATATTAACTTCACTGTAGGTGGACACTAGGGCTCACATCTCAACACAACAGAAGCAGATCCATGCTGATGTTAGAATACAGTCTTCTCCTAGCACTACTCAAGAGGCTGGAGAGATGCTCAGCAGTTAAGAGCACTGACTGCTCTTCCAGAAGACCCAGGTCTGGTTCCCAGCACCCACGTGGCAGTTAACAACCATTTGCAACTCCAATTTCAGGGAACCTGATGCCCTCTTCTGGCCACCATGGACTTTGCATGACAGGGGTACGCTTACATACATTCAAGAAAATAATCATAACACATAAAATAAATAAATAAATAAAAGGACCACAGACTCACTTTGGATTACATTTTTCTTTAAGGCATGTCAGAATCATTGTAACAGGCACAAATTACCTCTGTTCCTAAAAGTAGACAGATGATTGAACAGTGTAGTGTTTTTGTTTGCTTGTTTGATTTGGGGATTTTTTTTGACTCTTTGTGCAGGTTCTTGTGTAATCCTGGCTGGCCTTCAACTCACTATGCAGCCTGGGATGACTTTGAACTTCTAATTTTTCCATTCCCACCCCGAGTGCTGGGATTATAGGTGTGCACCACCACACCTGGTTTATTACGTGCTAGGGATCAAACCCAGGGCTTCGTGATAGACTCAACAGACAGATACATCCCCAGTCCCTGAGCAGCACAGTTCTTGAGGCCTGACATCCATGGCCACCTCAGTTCTCCAGGGCCAGAGGCTGCACTACAGCAGATTTGATCTTTTTAAATGGAAGTGCTGTTTGTTCAGAATGCGGTCTGCTTTGGTAAATATCCCAGATGCACCCGCAAAGGATGTGAGTTTGCTTTGCTGGGTGGAGTACTGTATAAATGTCAGCAAGAGCCTCGGCTGAGGGTACCGCTCTAGCCGCTGCGCTCTCAATGCTTTTCTAACCATTTCTGTTAATTATTGAGAGAAAAATGTGGAAATCAACAGTATGTAGAGACCTGTCTGTCCCATCTTCTTCCTGTATCCTGAGGGTCTGTTAGGGGTTTGGACAAAGTCAGGGTTGGCCCTTCTCCCTGGTGCACTGATTTGTGCCTCTGTCATCACACACGGTCCCTCTGGATCTGTGGTATCGGGTTCCTTCCCAAAGCGCACTTGGCCCACGGGCTGACTTGTGATCAGTGTTTATGTGCTATGTCATTTTCCATCCCTCACGTCTAATTTCTGTCTTTGCATTTCAAGTTCATTTTCTAGAGTTGGCATATACTTGGGTCTTGCCTTTTAATTATCGTACTTAAACCACTTATGTTCTGTGTAACTGTTGAAGGATTGGTGAGCCTGCACCAACCTGCTCTTTATTTTCCTGCTGACTCCTCTTCTTCTCTCATGTCCCCTTCCTAACTTTTTTCAGACGGAGTTTTAGGGGTTCCACTTTATCTCCATTATTACTCAGTTCATTACCAGCCTTTGTTTCCTGGGAAGCTGCTTTCCTTTACTATATGTATTTTTTTAATTACTTTTATGTATTTGCATGTATTGCCTGCATGTAGGTAAGTGCACCCGTGTCATGCAATGCCCACAGAGGACAGAAGAGGCTGTCGGATCCCCTGGAACTGGAGTTACAGACAGTTGTTAGCTGCCATGTGGGTGCTGGGATTCAAACCCGGGTCTTCTGCAAGAACAACCAGTGTTCTTAACCACTGAGCCATCTCTCCAGCCCCTACGATATGTATTTTAACTTGTTGTCGCCAACCGTCCTGAAACACTCCTACCTGCCATCCTCGGGCCCCACCACTGCCCTCACCTCCCTTCTGTGTGTTTTTAACCCACAACCCTGTTGCTACTCTTGCTTTGTGCTGTTATAATTTATTAAGGATTTTTTTATTTAATAAAAGAAGCTATTTAATACTTACCATTACTTTCAGAAGCAACTTGGAATCACCAGCCTTCAGCCTGAAGAAGTTCTTTAAATATTTACCAAAGTGCAGGTGCACTCTTGAAAAATTCTTTCAGCTTTTTTGGGGTGGTATCTGAGAGCGGTTTACCTTGGCTTTTGAGAGCTAGCTTTTACGAAATATAACATTTTAGTCTGTAGATTCCCTTCCTTCATTCAGTGAGGCCCCTCCTACCTCTCCCAGCTGGCACCGGGCTCCATGTGACCCTTTTGTGACTCCCTGGGAATAGGGGTTTCTCCCCTGGGATTTCTGCAGCCACAGGTGAAGGAGCAGATAAGTTGGCAGGAACTCCCACTAGTTTTCCCAAAGAACCAAAAACTGGGCAGAGCGTGTGAAGTAGACGCACAGTGGGGGCTGTGGCCTGGGGAGAACTGAGAGCGGAGATAAGAAGTGAGCATACAGCGAGCTCTGCTTTCTCTCTGTCCCAAGTCTCCAGCGCCTGAGGACGCCGGGCCCTGGTGTGCCGACAGCCTGTCCTGTGTGTGGTCTCTCCCTTGGGTCTTTGGAAGCTTTGGAACTTTTCATCAAATTTGGAAACTATGATATTTCTGCAAATGTTCTGTCTGCTGCCTGAGTTGCTCTCGCCCTCCCCTTTCTGGAACTCCAGGAGCATGTGTGTGAGCCAACAGCCCAGGCTCTGTTCCTTGTTTCCTCCTGAGTTACCTTGCCTGCTTCCGTTCTGACAGGTCGATCGCCCAGGTCAAGTTTGCTGGACTTCTGTGCTGAATCCCATGCTCAGTCCAGCAGTGATTCTTAATTTACAGCATTATTGCCATACGTTACTGTAACGGTTGTTACCAACTGTCCATTCCACAGGTTGTAGAATCACCTATAAACCTGAGTATGTCTGTGGGGGGTTCTAGATTAGGTTAATTGAGGCAGGAGGACCCACCTTGTAGAATCACCTATAAACCTGAGTATGTCTGTGGGGGGTTCTAGATTAGGTTAATTGAGGCAGGAGGACCCACCTTGTAGAATCACCTATAAACCTGAGTATGTCTGTGGGGGGTTCTAGCTTAGGTTAATTGAGGCAGGAGGGCCCACCTTGTAGAATCACCTATAAACCTGAGTATGTCTGTGGGGGGTTCTAGCTTAGGTTAATTGAGGCAGGAGGGCCCACCTTGTAGAATCACCTATAAACCTGAGTATGTCTGTGGGGGGTTCTAGCTTAGGTTAATTGAGGCAGGAGGGCCCACCTTGTAGAATCACCTATAAACCTGAGTATGTCTGTGGGGGGTTCTAGCTTAGGTTAATTGAGGCAGGAGGGCCCACCTTGTAGAATCACCTATAAACCTGAGTATGTCTGTGGGGGGTTCTAGCTTAGGTTAATTGAGGCAGGAGGGCCCACCTTGTAGAATCACCTATAAACCTGAGTATGTCTGTGGGGGGTTCTAGCTTAGGTTAATTGAGGCAGGAGGGCCCACCTTGTAGAATCACCTATAAACCTGAGTATGTCTGTGGGGGGTTCTAGCTTAGGTTAATTGAGGCAGGAGGGCCCACCTTGTAGAATCACCTATAAACCTGAGTATGTCTGTGGGGGGTTCTAGCTTAGGTTAATTGAGGCAGGAGGGCCCACCTTGTAGAATCACCTATAAACCTGAGTATGTCTGTGGGGGGTTCTAGCTTAGGTTAATTGAGGCAGGAGGGCCCACCTTGTAGAATCACCTATAAACCTGAGTATGTCTGTGGGGGGTTCTAGATTAGGTTAATTGAGGCAGGAGGACCCACCTTGTAGAATCACCTATAAACCTGAGTATGTCTGTGGGGGGTTCTAGATTAGGTTAATTGAGGCAGGAGGACCCACCCTAAGTGCGGCCAACACTTTGAAGATCACAAAGGGGAAGCGAGCTGAGCACTAGCACTCGCCTCTCTCTGCTTCCTGAGGGTGCAGTGTGACCAGCCGCCTCATGCTTTGCCACCATGACTTAACCCTTCCTTCCATAAACTGCTTTCCTCGGGTGTTTTGTCATAGCAATGAGAAAAGTAACTGATCCAATGTTTTTCCTCCTCTCCTCTGTTCCTGTTCCAGTGATGTTCTTGAGCGGTTTTAAAACAGGATAATTTGTAATCTCCATTTAAAGTCCAGCAACTATAATTCCATCAGTGCTGTCATTTCTGGCTCTGTTTCATGTCAGTCTCCTGACTACAGGTCACCATTTCAGCCTCTTCACCTGCCCTCTAATTATTTTAGCTGGTGCCAGGCAGTTTCGGTGCGATGATGACTTGTGGGCAGACTTATTCTGCTTAAAGAGTGTTGACCTTAGTCCCCATAGGCCAGGTTCATCCTTCCGATGCTTCGTCTTAGGGTTTCCCGGGATGAGTCTGACATAACTTTTACTCCACGGTTGACTTGTTGCTGCTACACAGGTGTGATCCTTTGTGGTTTGTCCTTGACCCCAGTGCTCTGTGATCTCTAGCTGAATAGTCAGAATGCAATTGTCACCCAGCCTGGCGTGAGTCCTGGACTTGCTCAGCTCACACCTCACCCTTCCACGTGGCGTCAGCTGTAGATATATCCTCTGCAGGTGCAGAACGGCACTAAATAGAGTCTCAAGGGCCCTCACACAGAACCCGAAGTTCCTTACCGGAATGCCTTTCCCTCCCATTCTGCCCACCTCAGCCTCTCACAGCCCAGTCTCTCCCCCCAGCGGAAGACAAGCCTTCCTCTGTGGATGTGTGGAAAAAGGCCTTCACAGCCTGCTCTCCTCAGCCAAACTCACCTGCTCCACACACCTTGTCCAGTTTGCTAGTTCCTTAGGGGAATTAAAGAACCAGGGGTCCAGATGGCTCAGTGGGTAAGGCACTTGCTGCATAAACAATGAGGACTGAGTTTCTGGCCCCAGTACCCAATGTAAAAAGCCACGCCCAACAGTGTGGTCCTATAACCCCAGCACCAGGGAGGGACATAGAAACAGGGAGGATCCGTGGAGCTCACTGACCAGCCAGTCGGCCAACCTGGGCTCCAGGTTCGGTGAGAGACCTCACTTCAGAAAATGAGGTGGAAGGCCGGAGACAGGGCTCTGCAGTTAAGAAGGGGTACTACTCTCACAGAGGACCTGAGTTCAGTTCCCAGCATATGTCAGGTGGTTCATAACCACCTGTAACTCCAGTTCTGGGGGTGGGAGATCTAATACCTCTGGCTTCCTCGGGCATCTGCACTCACAGGCAAGCACACACACAATTATTTTTTTTAATTTAAAAAAAAAAAAAAGGTGGAGCTCAGTTGAGGAGGAAGACATTGGACATCTCTGGTCTCTACACACACACAGACAGACACACAGAAGCAACTCTGAGACCATTTTCCAAATATCACTGCAAAAATAAAACAACATGTTACATAGATGGGCCTGTCCCAAGAGACAGCAAGGCAGTGCCCTGGCTCTATTTAGAAAGACTCACCAAGGAGAAGAGTCCTTGAGAAAGCCCTGGCCAAAAAGTGCTGCCAAGGCTAGTCTCCCCCACTGCCAAGGCAGTGCCACAACACACACACACACACACACACACACACACACACACAGACTCACCAGACTGAGCTCCACACCACTCACTCCTTCCTGGGCGGTGGTAGGAGTTCCAGTGTCACTTTCTTGACATCCCTTAGAATTGTGGCTTGAACAGGTTCAAGCTACACCTTCACTTGACTGCTTCAGATCTTGGTCAGGTACCTGCCAGTGCCTCTTCCCAGGGAGACTGACTGGGAGGAATGGGAATCCCCTGGCTAAGGTCATCCTGGAAGAGGAGCTGAGCCGTGCCCTGAAGCACAGCACATGGGAGAGTCCTGCGACGCTCCTAATTCTGATGATCTGTGGCTTTTTACTTCATATGAACACACTTGCTCACCTTCAAAAATGGGGAATGTGAAATGCATTTGCCAGTACATGACACTATGTAAAGTGGGGTGGGATTCCCACCCTTTGATTTCCACTGCATTTCTGAGCAAATGACTGAGGTCACTGTCAAGCAAGCATCCACCATAGCGTTTCATAGTCTCAGGATTAAAATTTTCGGCTGAGGTTGGACATAGTGGTGCACGCCTTTAATCCCAGCACTCAGGAGGCAGAGGCAGATGACTTCCTGGGAGTTTGAGGCCAGCCTAGTCTACATAATGAATTCCAGTCAGCTAGGGCTACACAGTGAGACTCTGTCTCAAACTTCAGGATACAAAAAAGTTAGGGAACACCTTCACTTGTAACTTCCACCTTTAAAACTTTTTTCTTTTTCTTTTAAAATTTTATGTGTATGAGTATATTGCCTACATGTATGTAAGTGCACCCATGTCATGCAATGCCCATGGAGGTCAGAAAAGGGCATCAAATCCTCCTGAAACTGGAGTTACAGACCATCGTTAGCCACCATATGGGTGCTGGGATTCCAAACTAGGTCCTCTGCAAGAGCAGTCAGTGCTCTTAACCACTGTTGACATTTTTTGTGTCACCTAAAACTCTTATTTTTAACTCAGCAAAAGGCATGGTGGGGCAGGTCTTTAATCCAAGCAGTTAGGAGGTTAAGGCAGGAGGATCTCAAGTTTGTGGTCAGCCTAGGCTACATAGTGAGACTCTGTCTCAAAATAATAATAATAATAATAATAATAATAATAATTCAGAGTACGTAGAGCCTCATACAGCCAAGTTTCTGGAAAGTTCTATTTGATTAAAAGTGACTATGTTAGACATTTGCCTACAAACTGGCTCTTCTTTTTTTATTTATTACATTTATTTGTGTGTACGCATAGGGAAGGTCGGACATCTCCTTCCATCATGTGAGTCCTGGTGATTGAACTTAGGTCATTAGGCTTGGAGGCAAATGCCTCTCCCCACTGACCCATCTTGCCAGCCCCAACCTGGCTCTTTCTAAAGGCAGCTGTCCAGTGGATAGAACTTTGGCTGCCACATTCTATGCCTGGTGAACCCTACCCTCCTCTCCAGCCACCTGGACAAGAGCCGACACCTGCATACCAGCTGGAGAAAGTTCCTTTGCCTAAAAAACACCCTATTAAACACCAAATAAGACACTTAGTGGGGAGAATTGAAACTCAAAAAGTGCCTGAACAGTTGGACCCTAAGGGACAAGGAGACATAAGAGCCCATTCCACACTGAAAGCTGTTGGAAAAGTGAGATGAGGTGTCCCCAATGGTAGCACATGGACATGCTGGTGCGGACACAAGAAGATGGCCTGAGCCCCTTGGTACAGAGCTGGCAGCCAGCTGAGGTCATCCCACAGTCAGTGTTCCTGCTCTGGATGCCCTTGAATCTCCAACCTTTACCCTCTCACACAGCCACTCAAAGAAGCCCTCACCCAGAACAGAGTGATCGCCCGTCAAGGACGCCGTGCTTCATGTGGCTGAACCAACTGTGATTTAACTGCTGGTAGAAAGGCCTTAACCAAAGCTGGTAACTCCTTACCCTGCTCGCCTTGGGACATCAGAAGTTGCAGTCTCATCAGGCTTGTGTCCCCAGAACAGCAGCCATCTGGGGCTCAGAGGCAGTCCCCTTCCTACAGGGTAGGGTCTGTGTGGTCCACTACTCATGCCCCCCACATCCATCACAGGGATCCCTGGGTGGGCCTGAGCAATTCCCCTGGGGGAGATCCAACCCACCCTGTTGGCTCAGGTGACTGGCTGAAAGAATGTGCTAGAAAGACACCATGGGGCTGCTGGTCCCATTGGCCCAAGCCAAAATGGCTCCTACCAGTTACTTAGTGCAGGAGCGCTAAGTTTCTCTATCAGGAAACCCTGATAGCGAGCAGCTGGAAACAGCCTCCCACAAGCAGCACCCTTCTGTGACAATTTAGACAGGACTCACCTACATCGCACCACTTACCTGAAACGTGGCCAGACCACTGAGCCACTTGTGCTGTAGACCAGCAGGACCCAAATCTTCCTTAACATACTGAATTACCTGTCTCTCTCCTCCCTCAGATTGAGCTGGGGGGATGCCCCCAAGGACATGCCCTCTCTTGTCGCCTAAAACACAGCTGTTGTCTGTGAGGGAGGGATGGACACCCCACTAGTGTTTGGAAGCAGGAGCTAAGGGATGAGACATGGAGGGACAGAACCTGGAGACCGTGACCAGTGCCAGGCCAGAAAGGCAGCAGAGACACCGAGACTTCGCAGATGCACTGCTGGGGAGCCCTCTCCCCAGAAAGTGGGGAACAATCAAAGCTCGTACGAAGACCTGGACTCTGTCTCCACCTGCCCCTCTCACATGGTCTTGTTCTGCTGTTTTGAAGGGACAGACAAATTCCACAAAGTGACCATATAACCTCTCTGTTCCTTCACACCCTCCGTAGCAAGCATACCCCCAAAATCTCCCCTGGCCCATCAACCTTTGTTTCCACTGAGCCCTGCTTCTTACCTTTCAAGTTGTGCGTCGGGCCCCTCCACCACCAGGACTGAGAGGTGAGGAGTGGGAGGGCCCCGAGTGGAGCAGGGCCCATGTCAACCCCTCAGCAGTCTGTCTGCTTGGAGTTCCGGGCCCAGGAGTGTCCTCCGTGCCTTCGCATCTCCATCCCTGCCCTGTGTTCCTGCAGAGGGTACCAGGGTTACAGATCTGTCTTTGGGATACAGTCGGCCCTGCTTTTAAATACTAGAAGGACACTTCTGTCCCCGCCTCCCTCAGGGGACTTGGGCACTGCCCTGTGGAGCTGGTCACTTTTGAGAAATGCCAGACCTGGGTCACTCTGGATGCCCCCCTGTAGGAGGGGGCCGGTGAATATCTGCCAGAATACCGGATCTGGTAACCTCTGCGCAGGCGTGCTATCATTTCATAGCCAACTTCCTCAAACTGCTAACCTGATATCTGCCACCCCGGCTAGAGACAGATGACGTGACAGCCACGCCAATAGACAATATACAGCTCAACCCTCAGGGCCAATGGGGGAGGTTTGGGGGGTATAAAGGGAAGCCCTTTGTATGCAATAAACGAGCTTGCTGGCAGCCCGCTACCGAGCAGCATCTCCCGGAGGAGTCTGTGTCGTCGGAGGTCTGACCACCACGCAACCCAGCAACATCTGGCGGCCAACATGGATTCCAGACCGCTCGCTTCTCACGTCGGCCGCGAGTGGCCCCCTTTGGCTGTTCTTTCCATGCGTGGCCCCTTTGTCTTACATTCCACGGTTCCCGTTTCCAGCCTGAGCGGCTGACTGTCCTACTTCGCTTTCTTCTCGCACTCATTGTTGTCCTCCTAGCCTCTTATTTTTGTGGCGAGTTCCCCTTCACCCCCTCCAGCTCCAACTCCTCTTCTTCCCCCTAAAATGGGTAACTTTCCCTCACACTGTAAGGAACCCCAACTTCAGGCCCCAAAATCCCTCCTGGTAGCCCGTGGCCTCAAGATTAAGCTTAACGATTGAGAAACCTTCTGGGCAGAGGCATCTACTCTCCTCCCCTGGATCTCCCCGGAAAACGTCTGGGACCCAGATCTCTGGATGCAGGTGCTCTTTCTAGCCCGTAAACGGGAAATACAGGAAGGTACAGCGCCCACTGCCCCTTTTGTTCCGATTTTACTGTGTATCCTCGGTTGTATTAAATCCGGCTTTCCCGAGGATATCCTAAAATCCTTCAATGAACATTGCCAGGGACAAAAGATGCCCATGGTTTCTATTTCAACCCCCCAGGCTGCAGTGCCATCGTGCAACCTTGAGACCCGCCCCCCGACATAACCCCTCCAAAAAAGTCCCCCCTCCCCCCCCAGCTCACCCTCTCCGCCTCACGCCAAAACACCACCTCCCATCTATCCGTGGAGCGAAATAACTATGCCGCACCACACGGACCCTCCTAAACCCGCCCCTCCACCCCAGCCATGACTCTCAAATCCTCAAAAACCCCCTACTTTCTGCTTTTCCTGTTAATATGGGAGCAAATGCCACTCAACAACCCTGGGTACCGACACCCCTGACGGACCTTTCGCTTGTCCACAAGGCCGCCAACGAACCAGGCCCAGACTCGCCCTATTTTGAACAGGTCCTGTGCCAATGGTCCATGCAGCTTCAAACCCATTATGACTGATACAATTTATTAAAAGCTGTTCTCGAACCTTCTGTGTTTTTGAGCTGGCGGTCAGCCTACGATGACCAGGCTGAGAATCAGGCCCATCTCAATCTGCAGTACGGCCTTAATATTACCATAGACATGCTCACTG
Organism: Nannospalax galili; assembly: GCF_000622305.1. Classification (NCBI taxonomy): domain Eukaryota; kingdom Metazoa; phylum Chordata; class Mammalia; order Rodentia; family Spalacidae; genus Nannospalax; species Nannospalax galili. The sequence continues at coordinate 1,442,452 of NW_008332152.1, read as the reverse complement.
GTCGTGGTCAATTTATTGACCCTGTGTCTCAGGCCACAATTGGGCTATATGCAAACATTTTATTATACGGCTAAATTTGACTACAGCTTTAGTCGTACCATTGCAAACAGGCCTAATAACAAAAATCTGGGAAAACCTCAAAAGACTTTTTGCCCCATGATGGTCACTCACCTATTTAGAAGTAGGAGGTGCACTCCGCCTTGTGGGGTTCATCCTCAGGCGCCTACTGTCACACATTTGTCGCCAATGGACCATCAATAAGATGACTCTCTAGGTCCTCTTGGCCCCCACAGGAGGTCATAGAGACTTGGCTAACTGAGATACAAAAGGCCTCCTCCTAGACTAGCCCCCACCCTGGCAGACACCCCCCCAAACAAAATCTCCCTCAGGGTTGGCAGACAAAGATGGGTAAGATTCCACCGGGATAAGTCAACCTAAGACAGGACATGCATAGGCTAGATGCGTGCTCCCATGACGGGTAAGACTTATGCCTCGAGTGAGAACAACTTCAGACAGTGGCAACCCATACCTCAGAGGCCATTTTGAGGCGGGCACAATAATGTCAGGCAGCATCCTGACTCCCGCTGGGCTGCCTTTAAAAACAGAAAGGTGGAAATGTAGGAGAGGGCCTGTGAGTATCTGCCAGAATACCGGATCTGGTAACCTCTGCGCAGGCGTGCTATCATTACGCAGCCAACTTCCCCAAACTGCTAACCTGACATCTGCTGCCCGGGCTAGAGACAGATGACATGATGGCCACACCAGTAGACAATATACAGCTCAACCCTCAGGGCCAATGGGGGAGCTTTGGGGGGCATAAAGGGAAGCCCTTTGTACACAATAAACGAGCTTGCTGGCAGCCTGCTACTGAGCAGCATCTCCTGGAGTCTGTGTCATTGATTCCACGTCTACCCATCCCCTCCCCCCCCCAAACGGAGGTCCGACTACCACGAAACAGCAACACCCCCCAGGGACAAGGGAAGCCCTTCAACAGGTTTCACATAGAAGACCTGGGTCACTCTGGATGCGCCCCAGGGACAAGGGAAGCCCTTCAACAGGTTTCACATAGGAAACAGTTCTGCTGTTGAATGGAAAGGCTCCATCAGGATATGACGTGAAAGGGAGACTCCCAGGGAGACTGCAGATGTCTAAGAGGCTAGCTAGAAGACTGTCCTTCCTGGGGAAGGACAGAGCAGGGAAGCCTCCAGTGTCCTTTAGGACCTAGAGAGGGACCCGGGGCTGTACAGGGATGGGTTTCTGTGTGCTTGGTGGCTCCTTGGGGTCCAGTGGTTGTGAGGAGTTCACACAGCCCTGCAGACTGAGCAAAGCTGGAGCTGGATACAGCAGCTGCTTTACAGGTGAAGCGCTGCCTCCAAGACTCGGTTCAAAAGCATGGGGGGGACAAGCTGCCTGCACCCTGCCCTGCAGGGTAGGTGAGCGTATGTCTCCCCAACGTGCCTTGAAAGGGGTTTAGAGATGACCTGTGAGGAGCTGATGCGGTTAAGTAAGGTCCTGGGGTGGGAGGACATGGAACCAGTGTCCCTATGAGCTAAGGAAGGCTGTAGGGCTGGTGCCCCCCTCTCCCTGCCTGAGGACACAGCCAGGAGGTGTTCGGCCACATGGAGGCTGGGCATCCCCACCTGGGATGATGACCTTCGTCACCAGCACCTTCATCTTAGACACCCAACCTCCAGAACAGTGAGTGTGTGGTATGAGTGTGTCTGCTGTCTGTGTGATGTGTATGTGGTATGAGTGTGTCTGCTGTGTGGTGTGAGTGTGTATGGTGTGAGTGTGTCTGCTGCCTATGTGGTGTGTGTATGGTGTGTGTGTGCTGCCTGTATGGTGTAAGTGTGTGTGGTGTGTGTGTGGTATGTGTGTGGTGTGAGTGTGATATGAGTGTGTCTGCTGTGTGGTGTGTATGTGTGGCGTGAGTGTGTCTGCTGTGTGGTGTGTGTCTGCTGCCTGTGTGGTGTATGTGTGGTATATGTGTGGTGTGAGTATGTCTGCTGTCTGTGTGGTGTGAGTGTGTGTGGTGTGTGTCTGCTGACTGTGTGGTGTATATGTGTGTGGTATATGTGTGGTGTGTGTGTGGTGTGTGTCTGCTGCCTGTGTGGTATATGTGTGGTGTGTGTGTGGTGTGTGTCTGCTGCCTGTGTGGTGTATATGTGTGTGGTGTGTGTCTGCTGCCTGTGTGGTGTATGTGTGGTGTGTGTCTGCTATCTGTGTGGTGTGTGTATGGTGTGTGTGTCTGCGGTCTGTGTGGTGTGTGTGGTGTGTGTCTGTGGTCTGTGTGGTGTGTGTATGGTGTGACTGTGTATGGTATGAGTGTGTCTGCGATCTATGTGGTATATGTGTGGTGTGAATGTGTGTGGTGTCTGCGGTCTGTGTGGTATGAGTGTGTATGGTGTGAGTGTCTGCGGTCTGTGTGGTGTGAGTGTGTATGGTGTGTGTGGTGTGTCTGCGGTCTGTGTGGTGTGTGTGTGTGGTGTGTGTGTGTGTGGTATGTGTCTGTGGTCTGTGTGGTGTGAGTGTGTGGTGTGTGTGTCTGCGGTCTGTGTGGTATGAGTGTGTGGTGTGTGTCTGTGGTCTGTGTGGTTTTGCTAGGGTATGGCAGTGGCACCAGTCCTCATCTTGTGTTTTCTCTCTGGAAGGCAAACACAGCCCAGCCATAGTGTCTTTTCAGAGCTCTTGGCCTGAGCAACCACATGCCATCATCCCAGATGAGGGCGCCCCCTCAGGACCACCCCCCAGTCTGTGTGGTATGAGTGTGTGGTGTGTGTCTGTGGTCTGTGTGGTTTTGCTAGGGTATGGCAGTGGCACCAGTCCTCATCTTGTGTTTTCTCTCTGGAAGGCAAACACAGCCCAGCCATAGTGTCTTTTCAGAGCTCTTGGCCTGAGCAACCACATGCCATCATCCCAGATGAGGGCGCCCCCTCAGGACCACCCCCCAGGATCCTGCCCACACACACACACACACACACACACACACACACACACACACACACCCCCCCCTCTCTGAAAGAATCTCTGCCCCAAGGTGTGG
>NW_008332152.1:1417174-1438366 GCF_000622305.1 Nannospalax galili | reverse complement strand
GGAGGCTGGAGAGATGGTTCAGCAGTTAAGAGCACTGGCTGCTCTTGCAGATCTGGGTTCGGTTCCCAGCACCCACATGGTGGCTAACAACCATTCATAATTCCAGTTCCGGGGAATCCAACACCCTCACAGATGCACCTACTACACTCATGTACATAAAATAAAAATATAATAAAATAAAAATGTTCATGAGGAAGGGCTGAGCACCAAGGCAGACCCTCCTAGGGACAGCACCAACATAGGAGTGTTCAGAAGACTTCAACCTGGGTCTGACAGGCAGAGTGCCTGGCCAGGCAGAGTACCTCCCATGGGGTAGGTCGTCCCTGCCAAGAACCATCTGTATAAAGAATACCCAAAGTCAAGAGGAAGGTCATCACTGAAAGTCACGGGCAAAAAACGCCATGAGAAAATGCTAACCCTGTGAGGACTCTGGGTGCGTTAACCTCCCTCTGGCCGTTGCTTAGACAGACCTGAGAGGCAGAGCTGGTGTGCGAAAAGCATTCACCAGATCTGGTGCAGAGGAGAGCAAGCAAGATCCAGGATGTGGTGTGTACGCTCCAGCATGTGGGATACACTCTCCAGGATGTGGGGTGCACTCCTGGAAACAGTCCAGATGGCCAGACTGTAGAACTAGACGGAATGTTGTTCAGAGACACATGCGAATGTGGACATCACAAGAAGTCGGGCAAGGTGGTGGGTGTCAGCCACACAAAGCACGGCTTTTATCTGTGTTGTTCACTGCTGTGTCCAAATCCTTAGAATGAAGCCTGTCACATAGCAAGGAATGAGTGAGTGAGCTGTGACCATGGAGGGCCTTAGGTCGGATCAGTGCTGCTCCTCCGTCTGGAAAGAGGCTGTTCATTCCTTAAACTGAGCAGTCATTGTATGTGCTCTTCTGTGCACCCTGCAGATTTTACAATAAGGGAAAGATGTTTCTAGAAGCAGCAATGAGGGGAGGAGCTGTAGGTCTACACTGTTGGCATAAAATCAGGAAACATGGCAAGTCAGAAGAGAATAGCACATGCGGGGTGGTCAGGGAGCAGATAAGGCAACACCGCTCCTCTTTTCTGGTCTTCCAAGAGGCCAAGGAGCCCAGCTGGACAGTGATCCACTTCTTGGCCATGTAGAGAGAGCTTGGCTTGCCAAGGGAGCCTGGCACAGCCACCCCATGTGCACTGCCAGGTCCTCCCAGGCCCTGTGGTGGCAAGGAGGAGCCCAGCCAGGCCGTGGAGAAAGAAAGGCCCTCCAGAGCCAAGCCTCCCACAGGGATGCAGAGTCCCCCAATTACAGTGATTTCCAAAGGGGAGCCGATAGGACTTCAGGTGAAAGAGAGGAGGGGGGGTCAGGGAGGGGAGAGAGAGAAGGGGAGAGAGAGAGGAGGGGAGGACAGGGGAGGGGAGGTCAGGGGAGGGAGGACAACAAGAAGAGTGAGCAGTGGTGATGGTCCCATGACCTGCACATCAGCGTGCGCACACTCACGCAAGCACACACGTGACAAGTGTTGGACCATAGCATGAAATGGATTTCTCACTGTGATTCATGATCACTGAGTTTGAAACATGGCGCCAGTGCATCAGCGTCTCCAGAGCCCCTCGAGGTATGGGCTGGGTACCAACCCAGCACTGCCTCAGAGCTAGGCAGGGGCTGCTGGAGGCCCCTTGGCACTGGGCAGAACCAGATGAGTGGGAAATTCACGCTCATTTCCTGGGGCTTGAGGCCAAGTCGTTCCTTGCTACTTCTTGATTTTATTTTTCTAATTAGTCCGTTTGAGGCTGCCGAGGTCTCCACTTTTCACTCCTTTTTAACACTGGTAGAGATGCAATTAATTTCATGAGCCACTCACAGGATGTGCCAACGGCTTGAAAGCATTCGTCTGGTTTTGGTCTTGTTTTTTCCTTGACAGAGGGCCTTGCTTTGTGGCCCAGGCTGGCCTTTGACTTGTGATCCTCCTGCCTCTGCATCCCCAGTGCTGAGACTACAGGTATGCATTACCACACCCAATGAAAAAGCCAAATTTTGCTACATTTATGTGTGTGTATGTGTGTCTGTGTCATGTGTGTGTATATCATGAATCTTGGTATGCATCACATGTATGCACATGTGCTCCTGTGTACATATGTGTGTACACAGGCAAGTTTCTGCTCTCCTGGTTACAAGCCCAGGTCTTCACACCTTCAGAGGTATCCTTGGTCTTCAGACTCCTCACTATAGTCCATTATGTCATAGATGGGGAACTGAGATCCAAACCAAGTCAGAATTTTCACTTTCCAACTCCAGCCCAGCCCTGTGGCTCAGGAAGCCAGTTAGGTCCCTGCAGAGGCATTCCAGAGCTCTAGAGCCCCCTCAACCCAGACAGGACGTGGCCTGGAAGCCTGAGCTTTACTTGCAGGCTGCAGGTCTTTGGTACGAACCACACCTGCCCTGCCAGGGTATTGGGCAGCAGCCCTGATGACCCCAGGGCTGTGAGGGGAGGGGTCTCTATGATTGGCATAGCCAACCTTAAAGCATTGAGAAGCCCTGGGTCCAATCCTAGCCACATGGCATTAATTCTTACCCAACAGCTGTGAGCATCACACAAGACCAGAAACATCAGGGTGCAGCACTCCACCAGAGTGATGTGCTGGGGGGGGTGGTGAGAAACCATGATGCTGAGGGCCGACCCAGTGAATAACGCATAAAGGGCCTCATGGAGCCAGCCCTGCTGCACCACAGGCTAGGGATGCGAGAACCCACCAAGGGAAGACACAAAACATGCATGAGTACTTAAATGAGTCTCACAGGAAGCAGCCAGAGCCCCTGACCCCCTGTGCTGAGTTGCAGCTTGACATCTTGCAGCTTAACAGCATGCATGTCACAGGGGTGACTCAGTGTGATGGCTAATCTTGGTTAGTAACTTGACTCACCTGGGAAGAGGGAACCTCAATTGAGGACTTTCCTCATCCGGCTGCCCTGTGGGCATGTCTGTGGGGCATTTTCTTAATTGGTGATTGATGTAGGAGGGACCAGGCCACTGTGGGTGATGCAGTCCCTAGGCAGGTGGTCCTGGGCTGTATAAGAAAGATAGCTGAGCAAGCCAGCAAGCAGTGTTCCTCCATGATCTCTGCTTCAGCTCCTGACTTGACTTCCTGCCTTTGGTTTCTGTCAATGACAGACTAAGATCAGGACCTGTCAGCCAAATAACCCCTCTCCTCCCCAAGATGCTTCTGGCCAGCGTTTTATCACAGCAACAGAAAGCAAACAACTAGTCTGAAAGTGCTCTGATATGTATGTGTGTGTGGATGCATGTGCATGTGGCTGTGCACCCACATGTGCACATGTGTACAGAGGCTAGAGGTCAACGTTGGTATCTTCTTCAATCCCTCTCCACCATTTTGGCAGGTTTGAGACAGAACCTCAATATGCGGCCCCAACTGGCCTGGAGCTCAACATGTGAGACCATCCCAGGCCAACCTTGATCTCACATGGACCTGCCTACCTCCACCTCCTGAATGCTGGGATTTAGGGCAAGCACCACCACACCCGGCTTCAACCTTATTTTTTTGAGACAGTCTCTCACTGAACCTGAAGCTGGTCAATTTAGCTAGGTTGGCTGGCCAGTTAGCGTCAGGGATCCACCCGTCGGGGAATCTCTGCACTGTTGTAAGAAGCCAGCAGCACCATACCTGGCTTTTCCCCTGGGCACTGAGGATCTGAACTCAGGTCCCCACGTTTGCACAATGGGCATTTCGTCAACTGAGCCCTGCTATCATGATTTTAATGTGTTTTTTTTTTCTACCTTCAAATTCTATCCCAGGAAAAATGAGATTCTTGAATTAAAGCCAATCACCTAGTAAGGTAGAATTTCCACGCTGGTGGCCCTGCTTACGGCAAATATGTGTGGTGCACACAGGCACGGACAGTCTCCATCTGAGACTACACTCTCCACAGACACCTTGCCCTAGAAGCCCATTCAGCCACAGTTCAGCCAGTCCTCCAGGCACCATTCTGTTGCTCTGCTGGGGTGACCCAGGCCTCCTCCAGAAGCCACCTTGCACTGCTCCAGGCAAGCGCTCCCTCCCTGTGTGCACAGAGCAGCCTTGTGAACATTGTTGGATGGGCGAGTCAGGCTCCAGGAAGCAGCGGAGCCAAACCCCCTGAGAGGGGAGTTAAGACACACTAAAGACCCCGGGGAGGGCTGTCGATGCAGATGAGGTGCCCCGGGCATCCAGAGGAAAGCAGTGTAGAATGGTTGCTCCCCTACCCCGAATGGCGTTATTCCCAGCGGGCCCTTGGTCTTATGCCTGCTGCGGGTCATGAGACACAGGCAAGAATCAGACTCTGCTGACCTATGGCCTTGCGTTTCCATTGCCTCTTTGTGGGTTCATCTGTGTGCACTTTGTAGCTTTAAAAGCTTACGGAGCCAGTGCCACACACAAACGGAGCCCGGCAATTGTTTCCTCCCCACCTGTGACCACAGGTCCAGGACCTTCCCTTCTCCATCTCCGGCAAGTTCAGGCTCCACCCAGCAAAAGACTTCTGGAGTTGTGTTCAGTTGTAGGTCAGTCCAAGGCCGTGCAGGGACAGCCCCAGGCTCTCAGGATGAACAAGCCAAGCAACTTGGTCCCCATCAGTGGGAGGAGAATCAGCAGGGAGGTGTTGATCTTGGCTTGGCTTTTTTAGGCCACCTCAGAACTCAGTGTAGCTGAAATAATTCCCCCTTAGGAGGAACCGTGGAGAGCCCCGTTCACTCAGCAATCAGCTAGGCAACGGGTCCCTTCCTGAGCCTCGCCCCCACCGCTCACTTGCTAATTTGCCAGAAAGCTCCAACTGTATTTGCATGTTTTCCATCTAATTTAGCCTGATCACAATTTGGAGCAGGTGCGACTCCAGCATGCAACTTGAGCAATCAGCCAGACTGGCGGCTGCGTTCACAGGGCCTCTGCCTACCACGGGTCAGCATGAGCTGGTACACACTGTGACTGCCCCATCACCACCTCCACACAGTAGGCACACAACCCCTGAAGGCCACAGGGTGCCTCAGAATGTCCTCTCTGCTCCCACCCAAGCTAAGACTCAGGTTACTCTAGTGCTCCTATGGACACTCTGAGCCCTCTGGGGACCCTATGGAAGCAGCCCAACCCGCTCCAGCCCAGGGTAGCCCTAAGCCCACCCCGCACTGCTAGGCACCCTATACCTGCCGAGGTCAGCACTGCAGAGGAAGCCAGTGGGGCCAGAGTCAAATGCAGCACTGGGTCTCCGAGCCACCCTGGGAACGGCCTCCGCATGGCATGCCTGCCCTGCGGTTAACCTTCATGACATTGTCCAAAATGCATGGACCACTGCCGTCAGAACCAGCTGCAAAGAGAACCTTCCGCGGTCCCCCCCAACTCATGGTGCTTCTCCCCCACTCTTCCTCCATGCCGCTCCTGTGGCACCCCTTCCCCAAGGGGCTTCTCAATTCATTCCTTACAAATCTGCACATCAAGTGACTGGGTGGGGCAAGGGTTATGACACACAGCCAACCTTGTGACATCAGACCAAGCCCTTAAATGCACCTTACAAGGGACAGGACCTGCCCAGGGGTGGCCCCAAAACAAAAAACCTCCCCACTGGCTCCTGCACAGCCTGTCTTGGTTAATCTGGGGTACTCAACACCCCATGGAGCAGGGCTACTCCCCATCAAGATCAAGTGCCTGGACTCAGGACCTGCCCACAGATATACACAGCATAAACACACACAGCACACACATACAAATACACAGCATAAAAACACATACAACGCATACATCAGATACACAGGATAAACACAGCACACACATACAGATACACAGCATAGGCACATACAACACACACAGATACACAGGATAAACACACAGCACACATACAGATACACAGCATAGTCACACACAGCACACACACACAGCATGAAAACACACACAACACACATATGGATACACATCATAAACACACAGCATACACATACATACAGCACACATATATTCAGGTACACAGCATACATACATAAATTCTGGGCTAGGTATCATCAGCACACACATACAGACACATACACCATTTGGATCCACTTCCCAAGCTATGCCCCATCCTCGTCCCCCACCCCCACTCCACCCAGCCCAGTGTGTGCAGGGCTCCGCTCCTCTTACACCCTCCCTTTCTGTGACTGAGCATTCGGGCTGTGTCTCCAGTAGTGACGATGGTGGTGATGTGGAGAAGAAATGCTGGCAGTGGTCATGGTTGGTGATGGTGATGATGGTGGGTGATGGAAGGATGAAGGAGATGGGGTGATGGTGATGGTGACCATGGTGCTGATGCTGACAGTGATGGTGACAGTGATGGTGACCATGGTGCTGATGCTGACAGTAGATGGTGATGTCACAGTTTATGCTGACTTACTCTGGGCCAAAGCCCAAGTGTGCTGAATATTTCTCATATTCTGCTCATGAGAAAAATCTTCTGGGCCAGGTGGAGGCAGAGATCTCCAATCCCCACCGGGCTCCTCAGCCTGCGAGGGCTCACGGCCCCGCCTGCATACACTCACAGCAACTTACTCCTGAACCAGCACTGGAAAGGTTTTTATGGGAGGGGAGATGATGGGCAGAGGATGGGAGGGAGAGGGATAACCCACAGCTGAGGCTGCTCAGGGGATCCTTCCTGTTTCAAGAACATACCCTGTGTCCCTTTCTGTCACATGGACCATGTCCTGCCCCCAGTGGGTGCTGAGGAGGCATTGCCAGACTGGAAATGAGTGTTCTGCAGGGCCGAGGGTAAACAGGACAGCCACAGGCCCCTCCTTGGGCAGCCACTGACTCTAGCAAGGCCAGCAGGGCCACTAGCTGGTCGTGGATTGACTTGTCATGGACATCACAGTCTCCAGGAACACACACAGGATACAGCTGATGGCTGTGGGAAACTTGGTGAAACACAGTATGCCCTCGGTGTCGTCTGGGACGAAGCACTGGGGAAGCCAGACAGGGCAGGGCAGGAGCTGGCCAAGAGCAGGGCACAGGTAGGTCTCAGACAAGGGGGCCTCAAAATCTAAGTGTCTCATACAGCAAGGGTCCTCAAAACATGTTTGCCTCATGCCCCACCGCCGGTCACAGTGGCCCTTGCCTCCCAGGGCTGTGGTGAACATACGTCCCAGCGACCAGTGCAGACTGAGGCAGTGGCCACCTTCAGAAATAGGACATGGCTTCGGGGGACCCAGGAGCTGTGGACACTCCCTGTGAAAACCAGACTGCAGTCTCTCTGCCCAAAACTCCAAGGGGTGGTACACATACATGCACACACGCACACACACCAGCATGGACATACACATGTGTGCACAGGTACAGAGAGGCACACAGGCATGCACTCTCATCCATAAACATGTGTGCCACGGACACTTGTGCACACACACCTTTGTGTATATGCATATGTTTGGGGACCTATGTTCACAAATACCTGCACACATGCAGGTGAGTGCATCAGAGATTTGGATGCATGTATGCAATGCACATACACACGCTCTGGACCCCAGTCATAAGCAGACACAAAGGTCTGGCCTCTTCTTGTTAATAGTGTGTCTGAGGGCTCTGGCCTCTCCATCTCCTGCTTTGCACAATGCTGGCAAGCTGGGCTCAGGTGGCTGTAACAGATGACTTCCCTCTTTCTGTGAAGAGCCCTCCTCTTCATCCACAGTCTGCAGCGTGTGTGTGTGTGTGTGTGTGTGTGTGTGTGTGTGTGCCTGCATCTACTGCACCTGATCCTGTCTGCCTTCTGCTGGTAAGAGGTATAAGGCAGGACACAGTAGGGTGCCCATGGGGATGGGGTTCCACCCACAGCACAGTCTCAGGGGCACTAGCTTGGGGGCATCTACACTTGTAGGGTCATGGGTTCTAGTGAAGTTATTCCATGCCTTGCCTATGGGTACCCAGAACTCCCCACTGTCTGTCTGTCCCCCTCTTTCCTGGCCCTAGGAAACTCACTACTTCTTTATGGATCGCTATTGGCCGCCTGAGTTCCATCTGGTTCCTCAACAACCCTGTAAATGAGTACTGGGTACTGGAGTCCTCACTAGGGAGATGGAGAGACTGGAGCTCAGAGAGGTGGGCATTTGACCTTGTACCAGCAGGAGGAAGGGGGATGAGGTCACCGCTCCTCTAACCCGAGTTATTCTCGTCGGTGTCACGGTGACATTCAACACACAAGTTTGAGTCACAGCGTGGGCATCAAAGAGCTCTCCCTGTGGTAGGGAGGGCCCCTTTCCAGGGTGCGGTCATGACCTCACCTAGGCGAGGTGACCAAGCAGAACTGGGCTGCCTCACCACCCACCCCAAGCTGTCATCTCTCCATCCCCCACCCTAGGTCCTTCCCCTCACTCCCACACACAGCCCACACCCCTAACCCTTCCTCCCCACAGCCAGTGGCCCACCTTTGTGTGTCAACCCCAGTTCGGCTGAGGCAGCTTGGGCTGTGAGCCCTGGGGGAGGAGGGGAGCCAGCACCTGCTCCAGACTGGGAACTGGGTAAAAGGCACCCCCGTTGAACATGTGAAATCCTGAATTCTGGCAGAAGCCTTGGTGGTGCTGAAAGCCAGTTCCCAGGACTGGGGATCCCAACACTCCAGGGTCCTCTCCCAACCTCCAGGGTCCAGTCGGGGAGGTTGTGGGGAGTCAGTCTCAGACCCTGTTAGAAAATGAAGCTCATCCCTGACACCTTTCTGAGCCGCACGCTCCATGATCCTGGTCACTGCCTGAACGTCCTGCTCTGCGCCAAGGGGCAAAATGCCCATCTTCCAGCCCTGCTTGTCTGAGGGGAGTTAGTCTCACAAGAGCCAACAGCTTCGTCTACTCCCCACCCCCAAGCTCCCTGCTGTGGACACAGGACCTTGTAAAGTGGTCAGCTGGGCATCCGGGGGCCCAGGGCCCTCTACCCCTGGGAGTCCACACAACTCAGCACAAGCACTACAGATGAACTAGCTGGAAATCCAAAGCCCAGATGGAGACTCTGCCACAGCAGCGACCACTGTGCTACAGCAGACTCACCCCAGCTCGGCCGGGCCAGGCTCACATCCATGGCCTTCGTAAGTCCTCCAGCTTGATTCACAAGCAGGCAGCAAGCCCGGGCCCCCGTCACCTGCTTGAGATGGACGAGGGCCCTACGCCCTGAAAATCACGAGGTCTTTGCAAGGCTGCTAACATGAAAATACGAACATTATGTGAGTTTAGAACACTGAAACCCAGTGCCCACTGCATCTGTCACCTTCAGACTCCAGGTAACCGCTCGCTCTTGAAACCAGTCAGTGCCTCACACCTGAGTTTTCTTGCTGATAGTGACCTTGTAGTCTGCCCAAGGTCACCACCTCTAAGGACGTGAACCCAGGCCCAAAGCTCTTTGATGGGGGTCCAAGGAACCGGGTGACAGCTGGAGCAAGGCCAGCACCTAGCCAGCTTTCTCCAACAGCAGCCTCACAGTGACCCAGCGCAATGGCTCTGGCCCCCAGGGGATATGGCGTTGGGCAAGTCATCCTGCCAGCCCTCATTTCCCTCTTCTGTGAAATGGGGCATCAGTGGCCCCTTCCTAGACAGAGTTTCAAGCCCATCGGGTACCAGAGCCACCCACAAACTTTGTGGCAACCCAGGGCAGTGTCGGCTGCAGTTGGAGAAGCCTCCTGACTCAGATGCTGCTATCGCTGGTGTTGGGCTGGCTTTGAGAGTCACAGGGCCAGGTCACTGGGAAGCTCAGCCATGGATGAGGTCACTGTGAGTCCCCTGGGTTAAAATGAGCCAGTAAACCTCTGTCACCGGCCCAAAGGCCACCCAGGGGTCATCTACCTGGGCAGGAGGCTAGATAACCAGCGCTCCCCCGAGAGGTATGTCTGAAGTCAGGCCTTTCAATGAGAACCTTAGAAATGAAAAGCAACCCCCCGTCTCATGTCCCTCCTTCCCTTCCTCCTCTCAGACCTTCAAATCATCCTCCCTCCCTGCCAGACAAGGGGCAGGACCGCTCTCCCTACGCCACCTTTCCTTCTTTTCTCCCTCTCCTTGGAAAATGCTCCACTTCCTCAGGCATACCCAGACCACTGTTTGAAATAAGCGTTAAGCGTCTACTGATTCACACTCAAGGGTGAGCAGCTGATAGCTGCCAGGTAAGGCTCCTCTGATTGGTGGAGAATTTAACTGCATGATAAGCCAAACTCAGGCTGTACCAGAGAGTCACCTGGTACCGTTGTTTAAACCAACTGGGAAGGTTGGCCAGATCACAACCAAATGAGGAGCGGGAGTTTTTTCCGCAGTTTCAAGAGCTCCTCGGTGAACCTAACATCCAACCAGGACTGAAAGCCACCAAGACGAACGTGGAGGTTGGGGACAGGCTTATAGCATGCGGAGGAGCTGCTCTTTCAGGATGTTGACTGCGCTGTCTCCTCATTCCTTCATTCACTCCACAGTGCTCATGGAGTCAGGATGTAGGAAGAAATGAGGCAGACCCAGCCCCTTCCTTGTAGGCTGTCATTCTCCTAGGAGGGGGCAGAAATGCCTGTACACACGACCCTAAGAACCCCAGAGTGTGAGTGCTATGGAAGGAGAGCCACCTCACGCGGCCCCTGTGCAAAGGCCCTGGGCCAGCAGAGTGCACAGCCAGCTGCGGACAGAGAGGACATGGGGTCAGACTCACTGGCACTGAATGTACAGGTGTAGACTCCTTCCTCCTCAGTCAGATGGGACCATGAAGGTGTCAGGCTGGAGGCCCTGTCCATTGAGTCTCCTTTATTGACACTTGCTATTTGGGAGCTCTTCCCAGCACTTGGGTCTGGGAGGGAAGCTCCCCCAGACCAGTGGTTGGCCCTGCTCATCCCTGAGTCCCTGTGGTGAAGGCACGGAGGATCCATGTCAGAGCACAAAGCCCCCATAGTCATGAGGTGTTGAGGGCCAACCATGGGCTTCTGGAGTGGGACCCCAGGCCAGCTCTGAGATGCAAGGAGGCTCTTGAGGTCAGGGCCAATTCCACATTACACATGTGAAAATTGAGACCTGGCACTCCAGCCTGTGATTTGGTCCAGACCCCATAAAGCCACTGAGGGCTCCAACATCCTAGCAGAGACCCGGCCCCAGACCCCACCTCTCCTCCCAAAGAGCCAACAGCATAGACTGACCCAGCCATCCACTGCCACAGCCCCCAGAGACAGATCATAGACAAGGAGCCTGAATGTCCCCTCAAGGAACTGCTGGAAGGGGCCCATCACCACCCATGAGGCTCTGTGGCTAGGAGGCCAGAGTGCCAGCCACTCAGACAGAAAGTGTACTGGGCACAGTATGGCTACCCTGCCAGACCAGGAAGGTGATAAGAGATCATTCCTTTCAGGTGGCTTCTCTCTCAGGGCTCTCCTTAGAGACAGACGGTGAGGCAGCCCCTGTGCCCCATCCTCACTCTCCGCACACTCCGAGGGCCTCCCTTTGGGTACTCTGCCTCACCTGAAGACCTGCCACCCCATGACAGGGTCCTGGGGTTTCTCATCAATGCCCAGCTAAAGTCATCTAAACTGTCCCCAAGTTCAAAGAAGAGATTAGTCTGGAAGGGACTCTGTTCCTACAGGAGGCCCCAGGCATGGAGGCAGCAGGAGCTCCAAGGTGCAAGCCACCACCTAGGCACCCTCATGCCCAGGTGAAGGAAATGCCCAGGGCTGGAGCTGGAGACCAAGAGGGAGAAGCTGGAAGGCTGTGTGTCCATCACTCCCACTGGCACTGAGAGATGTGAGGAGCTTACCAGTCCGAGATGGAGACTGTCTAGCTGCCTACATGTCCCCACGGCAATGTCATGCCCCAGGAGCTGACTGCAAACCCCTGTGTCTGTCCTGCAGCACAGGAGACCCCAGTGACTCTCACAGAAGGACAAGTCCAGGGCAGTGCAGAGGCCAAAAGACAGGACAAGGTACATGATTAAGTACCCTGGCCCTGGGTCTTTGGGGTCCAGAATGTCCAGAAAGGCCACTGCCTCACCGGATGTGGCCTTGTCCAAACCGACTCAGTGGGTGCGATGTCCACAGGGGATGTGTGGATGTGGTGGTCGTGGAGCCGTGCATCGTCCATGCTCATACCTCTCTGGGACACGACTGCCGCCCGGCAGGGAAGGCAAGGCTCTGAGCAGGCAGGCGCCTCAGCCGCCTGGGCCAGCTTCTCTCCCAGTACTGTCTGGCCATCGGCTCTGTTCCTCTCTCCTCACAGGGCAGCAGGGGTTCAAGTGTACTTCCTCCATTCTTGCCACCTGAGACTTTCCAGGGACACCCATCCTCATCTGAGCTGGGAGCCTGTGTCCCTGCTCATGACTTTGCTGGTCAAGCTTGCGCCCCAGCCATCTTCAGGCTCCTAGACTCACAAGAACATGTGGAATCTAACCACAGGGACCTGTACTCCACTCTATTTCGCTGCTGGCCAAGAGGCCCACATGGAAGAGTAGGGATTTGGTAAAAGTATATACTCCTCCCTTCCTTCTTTCCTTCCCCCCTCCCACGGCCACTACATCCACACATCCCCTCCCTCCTTCCCTCCCTCCCTCCCTTCCTTCCTCCCTTCCTTCTTTCCTTCCTGATCATGTATCCTAGGCTGGTGGTGAGTTCTCTCTATCTGAGAATGACCCTGACTTCAGATCCTTCTGCCTCCCCCTCCCAAGTGCTGAAATTACAGGCATGTGCCACCACACTGGGTCTATGAGCTGCTGGGAATTAAACCCAGGCCCTCATGTATACAAGACAAGCGCTCTGCCAGCTGAGTCACATGCCTGGCCCTGGTGCTGGTTCAACCCCTCCCATCACCCCGTAACTGCAGCCACCCATACCTTCCTGTGAAGATAAAACCATGCATACCATGGGGACTCCTAAATGTCCCCCTTCTCCATCCCCACCTTCAGACCTGCTCCCCATCCCAGTGCCCAGCGCTGGCAGAGGCTACCTTTGTATCTGGCCTTGTGGCAAGGGACCGGGGAGAGGTAGGTGGGAGGACAGGGGTCCTGAGTATGGTTTGAAGTCCCACTTTCCTCTTGGCAGGACCCATGACAGCGAAGTCCCTGTTCCTGGGGGAGGCTCCCACACATTTCCTGGTTCCAGCCAGGCACAACTGTTTGGACCAGACAGTGGCGGTACCCCAGACCGGGTCAGCAGCTGCCCTGAGAGTCTGTTAATAGGTGACTCATGGATGGACACTAGACAGGGGTCATCTGTGGGCAGTCACCATGGATTGCCATAGAAACATTTAGAACAGAAACACAGGCTTTTGCAGCTTGACTCTCGGGAGTCAGAAGTGGGAGGCTGCTGTCTCAAGCAGACGTGTCCACAGCCAGCTCTGCAAAGGGGGAGAGGCTGGGGTGGTTTGTGGGCTTATTTTTAAATCAAATGCATCATAAGCCACTTGTTTCAATTAGTGAAGGAATCCTGGGATCTTCTCGCAAAAGACTCCAGGAACTCAGAGCCCTTCACTTCCTGGTCACTGTGTTTGCATCCAGTTTGGTTAGCTGGAGGCTGAACCACTGCCCAGGTCTGCTGTCCTCCACCCTACACATTTCTGGGACTCAGTTTCTTCACCCTTAAACATGTTGGTACCTGTACTCTGGCATCATGGACTTCCTAAGAGGACAGGCTCAATGGTATATATGCTGTGGCTTCAAAGGCAAGGACAGGGTGACCCAGGGATGTCATCCATACTTGTGAGTGGTTTCATGTTTTCAAGAAGGTATGTCCAACTTCTAAACCACGGACTCCAGATGTGTAACCTTGTAAAGAGAAGAGTCTTCACTTGATAATTAAGTTGGAGTCCTGATCACCTGGGTCAGGTGCCCTGAGCCCAGTCCCGGTACCTTGATAAGAACACGCAGTGCTCCGTCATCTTACAGCGCTGCGGCCACGGGAGCCGAAGAGGCAGGAGGAGTCCTCTCAAAGCCTCAGGGAGGGAGTTGGGTGGGGGACTTCACAGAAATCCAGTTCACAGCAGCCATGGGTGAGCGGGTAGGTCCCGAGAGCAAGCCAGTGGTCCAGAGCAGACAGTTGGGATTCATGTGCCACAGGCCATAGGTGCTCAGGCCTCACATTTAACTCTGTTGTATATCACGCAACCAGCAGCCCACCTACTGGAGGACTCCTGAGTGGACCCCTGTGTGGAACGCCAGCACTGTTCTGCAGGTTCAAATCCATGTAGCACCCCCGAGCCACTGCCACTTGTCAGTGATGACCACCGAGCAGCACGGCCCCTTCCTCTTTAACACCATCAGGGAATAGCACCAGGGTTGGAATGGAGCCTGGGGACCCCCACTAACTGTGGTGGCATCTGGGGTGTCCTTTCTACTCACCTGGCCCTCCAGATCTAATGTGCTTTCCTATGATCGTGTCCCCGTTCCCCAGCCATCCACTTGTGAGCCTGCAATGCCAGGAGCCCCGTGTAGACACCAGCACCACCTTTGCAAAGCTGGGTTCTGAGCAAACAGCTTTTTTTGTTTTGTTTTTAATTTTATTTATTATTTTTATTTTATGTGTATGCATGTATTGCCTGCATGTAGGTAAGTGCACCTGTGTCGTGCAAGGCCCACAAAGGTCGGAAGAGGCTGTCGGATCCCCTGGGACTGGAGTTACAGACAGTTGTTACCTGCCATGTGGGTGCTGGGATTCGAACCCGGGTCTTCTGCAAGAACAGCCAGTGTTGTTAACTGCTGAGCCATCTCTCCAGCCCGCAGATGGCTTTTTAACTAGAGTTCTCCCTCACAGTGGAGGCACAGGCACCAGCTCACAGCTTGGGCCAGAGTAGCTGGATGGTAGCCACCTCTGCCCTCGTGTCCCTTCCTTTCCAGTGACTTTCAGATGCCCTTGAGCATGAGGTAGAGGTTTATTTCCTCAAGGCAGAACAACAGGAACAAAGTGATTATATGCTGCAAGTTCAAGGACAAATCAGACATACAAGGAGCCAGCTAAATAAGAGCCGAGCAACAGAACATGGCCATAGCCATAGTGGGGGAGGGGAGCTCTGTGTGCCTGTGCGTCTGTGCTTGTGAATGCATGCGTGTTTGTAGACACATACACATGTGCACCTGCATGATTAATTATCCCCTCCCCTCCCCCGTTCTGATGGCAGCCAGAACACACAGGTTTGGGGTCTGCCTGCCTCTCCAGTAAACTGGGTCCCCAGCCAGGAATCTTGGAGGAAATCCCGTGTCCTTGGGCTCCCCACCTCTCAGATGGCCAGCAGCTGCGGAGGGACCTCCTGATAGCTGCAGCCTGGGGCTGAGCTGCCTCTTGTTCAGCCTCCAGCCCGAGTGGGGCTTCCTTCACAAGCATCCCTAAGGGAAGAGTATGCTGGGGGGCCTGGGGAGGAAACTGCTATCCTGCAGAGAAGGCTGCTGTACTCGGGGCAGACCCTCCCTTGATACCCTTCCTTTTAAACTGGGACTGTCCCACATGGGAGCAAAGGTCCCTGTGGGTCCAGCACTCTTGTAGGCAGCAGCATGCCCTCTCTGGCTGGCAAAATCTCTCACCCTGTGGCCTCAACACCTGTGTTAGCTGGTGCTGCCTATTAGGTCCTTCCTGCCCAGCCCCCACGGATCTCAGCAGCTGTGGCCCGAAGAAGGCTGTTCTGACAGTCTCTGCCAGAGGCTTCCTAGGAAGAAGCTGGAACCCCTGGGGCCCAGCCCGGCTCACGTCACTGTGCACAGAAATCATCACCAAGGCAGCCCAGGCCAACAGTGCTGGCCTGCATCTGATGACCTCTCCTTCAACTGATTGTTTTCAAACAGGCAGATAATACATAAAATGCTTATTGTAAGGAAACAGGATGGGCCCCCATAGGGCCTCTGTGTGACCCCAGCTCAGGCTCCAGGGCTGGCCATGACTCTTGAGGCCAAGGACATCTCCAACAGCTCCTTGTCACATAGCCCAGAGGCTTCCAGAACCAGGCCCTGCAGTTGTTTATGGAGGTGCTCTGTCTCCTGGACCAGTGAAGGTGACCTTTAAGGCTGGTGCTCCAGAGCTCATGTGGGCCAAGGACTGGTCGCTCAGGCACGGCCTCTGCTGCCACCTGGTGGTGAGACTGAGACTCAAAAGTGGTTGGAAGACCAGAAGACTGTAGTGAGGATGCCCCCGGTCACCTAGTCCAGCACCTTCCTAGGACCTGGCTTGGGAATCTGATCGGCAAGGGGATTGACAGATTAGCCTGCAGCCATTAGCAAGTCCCCAACAGAACAGGGCAGGATCCTCCTTCCTGGAGCCTCCCACCAGCAGGTTTCCCGTGACTGTAATATCCCACCTGGGGATCTGGACTCCTGGCTTTGAGGGCAAGCAGAAGTGGACTCCAGCTCAACCTTCCCCAGGGGACAGGAGGCAAGTGACTAATTACTAAACTAGGGCTCTCTCACTCACATGTGTGACCAAGCCAAGGCTGCCGGTAGGTTGCCTCAGAGCTGCCGGTTGCCGAGTAGCAGCACTCTGTCAGGTGTAGCAGCTCCCTTGATGAGTTTCCAGGACTGCGGCGATGCTGCTGCTGCTGACGATGACGTCATCATGATGGTGACTGTCCCAGTTAGCATTCCCTATCAACTCGAAACAGCTTAGACTCACCTGAAAAAAAGAGGCATTTTCTTTATCAGATTGGCCTGTGGGCACGTCTGTAGGGGGTTGTCTTGATTATTAATTAATGTAGGAGGGCCCACCCCACTGTGGGCAGTGCCATTCCCTTGGTAGGTGGGCCTGGGTGGTATAAGAAAGCTAGTTACCAGGCTGAGTGTGGTGGTGCACACCTTTAGTCCCAGCACTCTGGAGGCAGAGGCAGGTGGATCTCTGTGAGTTCAGGGCCAGCCTGGTCTATATAGTGAGTTCTGGGACAGCTGGGGCTACAGAGAGACCCTGTCTCAAAAAGACCAAAAAAAAAAAAAAAGAAGAGAAAAAGAAAAGAAAGCTAAGGGCTGGAGAGATGCTCAGAAGTGACGAACACTGGCTGCTTTCCGGAGGACCCACATGGTGGCTAATAACCATCCTTAACTGGAACTGACTCCAGTTCCAGGGGATCCAACGCCCTCTTCTGATCTCTGTGGGTGGTGCACTTCTATACATGCAGGCAAAACACTCATACACATAAAAATAACAAAATATGTTTTTTTAAACTGGTTAACTGCCGAGCGTGGTGGTGCACGCCTGTAGTCCCAGCACTGGGGAGGCAGAGACAGGCAGATCTCTGTGAGTTCAAGACCAGCCTGGTCTACAGAGTGAGTTCCAGGACAGCTGGGGCTACAGGGAGACCCTGTCTCAAAAAGACAAAAAAAAAGCTGGTTAATCATGAACCTTCAAGTTCCGCTTGAGTTCCTGCCCTGACTTCCCTTGGTGATGCACTGTGATCTGGAAGTGTCATCCAGACACCTTTTCCTCCCCAAGCTATTTTTGTTCATTGTTATTGAAACAACAGAAAGAAAACTAGACCAGTGAGAACAGTGGTGGTAGCCAGGCGTGGTGGCACAGCCTGTAGTCCCAGCACTCGGGAGGCAGAGGCAGGTGGATCTCTGAGTTCAAGGCCAGCCTGGTCTACATAGTGAGTTCCAGGACAGCTGGGGCTATAGGGAGACCCTGTCTCAAAAAAAACCAAAAAAAAAAAAAAACCGGTGGTGATGGTGATGATGTCATCATGATGGTGGTGGTGGTCACGATGATATTTTCATAGTAGTGGTGTGATAGTGATGGCATAATCGTGGTGATGATGATGGTCATGATGATGTCATCATGTGTTGGCAATGACAAGATGATGATGGTGATGATGGGGGATGATGTCATCATGGTGGTGATGATGACAATGATGATGAAAATGAAGATGATGGAGTGATGATGTCATCATGGTGGTGATGATGATGATGGCATGGTGACATCATCATGGTGGTGATGATGGGTGATGATGTCATTATAGTGATGGCAATCATGGTGGTAATCATGGTAATCATGGTGGTGATGATGGTGATGATGGAGCATGATGTCATCATGGTGGTGATGATGATGATGATAGTGATGACAGCATCATGGTGGGGGTGATGCCATTGTGGTGGTGATGTTGACATCATGGTGGTGATGATGATATGAACATGAGAGCTAGAAGCTGAGGCAAAGCAGGGTCCAGGGAGACTTCTCAAGCTCCCCCACTGGGGAAGCAACCATTGGTAACTCAGCATCTCCCCCCTGGTTGGCCTTGGGGGTCACCAGGAGGGATTTGTCCTAGTTTGTTCATTGCTGTGACAAAACACTCTGACCAATACCAACTTGGGGAGGAAAGGGTTTATTTATCTTACAACTCCCAGGTCGCAGTTCATCCGGGAGCCCAAGGTAGGAACTCAGAGCAGGAACCTGGAAGCAGGAGCCGGAGCCCAGGCCATGGAGGAACGCTGCTTACTGGCTTGCTCCCCTGGCCCCTGCTCAGCCTGCTTTCTTATACAACACAGGCCCACCTGCCCAGGGGTGGCACCACCCACAGTGGGCTGGGCCCTCCCACATCACTCAATATCACTCAACAATCAAGAAAATGCCCCACAGATATGGCCACAGGCCAGTCCAATTGAGGCAATTCCCCAGTTGAGGCTCCCTCAACCCACGTGTGTCAAGTTAACACTAAAGCTATCCAGCACAGGATTGTAGAACAGGCAGGTCCCTGGACTCTGCCCACCAGACTCTGATTGGGAGAGTGTGGGCAGGCTGGATTTGCAAAGTACTGTGGGTGGTTCTTGAGTTTCAGACTCAGGGATACTGGCTAACCCATCCTTTTGTAGGTCCCAGAGTGAATAATTCAGGCTCAGGATGCCTGGGACTGTCCTGGGAAGCTTCCTGACCTGACACACTCCAGGAACTGAGGGGGCAGGTCAGGAAAGAAATCAGGTGCAGTCAGGATCAGGTCTGGTTCTGCCTGAGGCCTCTCTCTGACTGTGGGTGGTATCTTTCTGTGTCCTCTGGGCTGGCTGGCTGTGTGGGCCTCTGTCCTGCTTTTCCTCTTCTTAGAAGGACACAGGCTGGTCAGGGCTGCCATGATCACCTAATTTCACTTTAATCACCTTCCTTAAAGACAGCCATTCTAAAGTATAGGCTATGGTTCAGCTCATCCAGGAAGAGGATGCCGGCACCATCCAAAGGCCATCCTGCTGAGCCTAGCAGTGTGTGGGGTGGGGTGCATTTATGATGTGTGATGTGCATTAGTGTGTGTCGTGCATGTGGTGAACAGTGTGTGTGTGCTGTGCATGCGCAGCATAGTATATGTGTATGCGTGTGTGTGCACAGTGGTGTGTATCATGCCTGTAAAATGCAGTGTGTGTGTTGAGCCTTCTGGGCACCAGGGCATCCCCAAGGCCTGACGGCATTGGCAGGGACTGTGTGGTCATGGTGCCATTCCTGGAACCCCCTGGCTGCTTCCTCGATCCCAGTGTTAGGCAGTGCTCCATACAAGCCCCCCCCCAACGGGATCCTGGGTGGGGGGCAAGAGGTGGCTCTGGGTAGAAGTTCTGATTCAAGGTCCTGTGTCTGTTCTGATGAGGGAAGCAGGAGCCTGGCACCTCTAGCACCTCTAGCACAGGCTAGGACGCAGCCTTCAGAGCCAGCCGTGGAGGGGACCATGGGCTCAGGAGGAAGGACGGGATACCCAAAACCCTCTCGGGGCAGGTAGGAGATGTCCACCTCACCCTCCCAGGTGCCCCCCTCCCATCCCTCCACCCCAAAGTGCGACAACACAAGACCAGACTGCAAGTTGCTTCTGTGCGTGCTCTTTATTGTCTGTCAGGGGCTGCATCCTCGTGGGAGACCGGGGTCCCCAGGAGCAGTACTACATAGAGGGACCAGGCTGCTGGAGCCCCGTGCATGGAACTACAGTCAGGCGGCAGGAGGGGCGGCCAGGGGTTGGCGAGGGGCGTTCTCAGCCCTTGGAGCAGAGCTCGGGTGCTACATGCCAGGACAAGGTCTTATCTCAAGAGTGCCATGCAGTCCTTCCTTCTGACTGACTGGTGCTGGAACTGGGCCACCCTGAGCCTGCATCACCTCAGACCAACACCCCTGGTTCACTGAGCCACTCTCTCAAACCCTCACCCATCTGAAAAGATGGATGAAAGGAAGGAAAGGAAAGGGGAAGGAAGACCCTTTGCTGTGGTCCCTGAGCTTGATGGGTCAGTGGCCTCAGGGGGCAGCTAAGGTGAGGCCTGCTTAGAACGAGGGTGCCGAGCTGGGCTTCTCCTCCTGAGACACAGGAATGGCCCTTTCACTGTGGCCAGCATCCAGGCCAGATTGGACTTTGGGGCCAGAGAAGGTCAGCATGCCATCTGCAGACAGGGAGCAGGAAAGGGCAGACTGGTCCACACTGGAAGGCAGGCGGTATCGGCGGTGGAACTCACGGGAAATGTAGCCGTGGTCGTCCTGGGGACAACCAGGGAAGAGCATGGTCAGGCATGATGAGACAGCAGGGACTGCCATCCCACACTGGAAAAAGACCTTCTCAGACGGCATAAGGTGGCTGTGCCGCAGGTGTTCTCAGCGGCTGCAGGTATTTGAAGGGCCCTGGCTCCCTCAAACCCTAGCATTTCAGCTGCGCCTCTGAGAACTAGAGGCCAGACCTGCCCAGGGCCTGTGCTGTGAAATTGGCTCTTAAATGAGACTCAATCCCAAATCCAATGGTTCCTGGCTCCACCTCGGTTCCCCTCCCCTTTGACCCACAGGGACTGCTGAGGACCAGGTATCTACAGTCCAACCAATAGGTCAGGAAACCTTGCTCAGGCAGAAAGCCCACATCTGGAAGCTCTGAACCCCCCGATTCAGCTCCCTGGGCCCAATTTCTTCCTCCTCTAAGGGCAAATAACAAGAGCTAAAAGGAACGTTCCCGGGGCTAGAGGGGTGACTCAGCAGTGAAGAGCACTGACTGCTCTTGTAGAGAACCTGGGTTCGATTCCCAGCACCCACTTTTCATCATTCCCTAACAACCATCTGTAACTCCAGTCCCAGGGGATCCAATGCCTTCTTCTGACCTTTGCAGGCATTATGTGACATAGGCACACTTACACACATGCAGGCATGTATTGCCTGCATGTGGGTAAATGCGCCCATGTCACGCAATGCCCTTGGAGGACAGAAGAGGCTGTCAGATCCCCTGGAACTGGAGTAACAGCCAGTTGTTAGCTGCCATGTGGGTACTGGGATTCAAACTTGGGTCCTCTGCAAGAACAGTCAGTGTTCTTAACTGCT
>NW_008332152.1:1408300-1417115 GCF_000622305.1 Nannospalax galili | reverse complement strand
GAGAGCTTCGGATTCCTGTGGAACTGGAGTTAAGGACAGTTTGTAGCCACCATGTGGGTGCTGGGACTCCAACCCGGGTCCTCTGCAAGAGTGGTCAGTGCTCTTAACCGCTGAGCCATGTCTCCAGCCCCAAATAAAATGTTTTTTAAAGGGACGTTTTCCAGACTGGCTGAGCCATAAGCAGGGCCTTGGCTTGACTTCCGCACATAAGGGGCTTGGTTCACCCCACCACCACCTTCTCCTGCCACTGTCAGAGAGGCCCAGCCAGGAGTGGCTAGGACTTGGGCTGAGAACCTTGCTCACTGTCTCTCTCCACTATTGGCCCACATGGGTATGACAGTTCCAGTGCCTGGGGCTTCTCACTCCCAAGGGCAGCTCCAAAATGAACAGAAGCCATGGGCAAGGTGGGTGACTGCCAGGGAAGAGGCCTGCCCTGCCTGGCAAGGGGCCTCCTTGTGCCTCAGCACTGCCACTCACAGAGATACCAAGGGCTCTGCTCAGCTTTGGCGCATCCATAAACGATATCTCTACAGTCCACAAGGCTCACCCTCCCCAGCCAGGCTTCATGTGAAAACAGCTCAAAGTGCCCACCTTCACACACTCCTTTCCTGAGGCCCTTTCTAATCCCCTGCCATCCAGAAGGTCCGGGGGCGCCATGACAGATAGGAGTCGTGCCCAAGGTGGGGTCTGCATCCTGCATCCCTGAGACCATTAACCCTGCAGCCTGGCCCTTCCAAGGCTAAAGGCAGTCACCTCCATGGACCTTTGTCTAGTGCAGGGAGGCATGGCTCCTTCTAGCAGGAGCAGCTGAGCCAGTGCCACCTCCCCTTGCTTCCTCTCAAGGGATACAGGATGCCCGCAGGTGTGAGGTCCCACTCGAGCTCACCTGCCTCTCGTTGTGCTTGCCATGGATCTCCACGAAGTCCTCCAGCACCTTCACGGTGAGGTCCTCAGGAGAGAAGTGCTTCACATCCAGGAAGATGACAAATTTGTCCCGGTCGGATCGGACCTGAAACCCAAACCCTCATGTGGAGCTCCCAGAGGGCTAACAGCTCCAGGAACGGGGGTGGGAGGGGCAACAGCATGGTCCCTGCTGGGTGGATCAGACTAGCCAGGGAAGTGTCCAGTCAACAGAATAGACGCTCAGTCACCCCTGTGCACCAACCGCCTCCTCTCCACAGGCCAAGTGGGCCTGCAAGTTCTGGGGCTAGTTCTGGACACCTGACCCCACAGGTACCACCTGCACTGACCTCCGGACTCAGGGATTAGGCTGATTCACTGTTGGATGGTATTGGGTTAGCCAGCTGATTATGAGGTGGCTGGTTAGGTGTAGATTAGATGAATGGTTATCAGTTGGATGGCTGGTTGTGAGTTTCTTGGCTGATTCTAGGCCAGGTTGTTGGTTATGAGGTATCTGGCCAATTGGTTACAGCTTGGGTGGCTAGGTACAGGTTGACCAGTTGTTTCACTATGGTCAGGTGACTGATAATGGGTTGGGTGGCTCTTTAGAGGTTAGATAGCTGGTGGGTCGGTTGTGAGCTGGTGGGCTCGTTAGGGATTATGTGCCTGGCTGGTTAGGAACTGGCTGACTGGTGGGACTAAGGATACATCCACATCCCCAAAAACCCACCTCACCCGTTGGCACCATGCTGCCGAGAGCTTTGCAGCACCGCTGGCTGCCAGCGCAAAACCATCCACACCCTCTCTCCCCTTGCCCTGGCTCAGAGCCTGCATTTGGGCAATTTTCTCCCTGGAGTTGGTGGATCAGCTCGGAGAGCCTCCTGCTTTTGAGGCAGAGGGTGACTTAGCTCCTGCAGAATTGTGGGTAGCTTAAAGGAGGAGGCACGTGACCCCAAGGCCTTTCCTTGGCCTCAGCTGAGCCAGTAGCAAAGCTGAGAGGAGCCCCTTCTGCAGCTGGCAAAGCTCTGCGGTGAGGAAGTGCCCTCTGTGCCTCGGGGCAGCGCCGCCTCCTCTGTGGGCCTCAGGGCAGCGCATCACCGCACCCGCACCCGGCAGAAAAGCACAGGGAGCAGCGGGTCCAGGACGCTCGCCTTTGCCACGAAACTTGCCTTGATGGGGTTGTTCTCGGGGGTTTCCAGCATGTGGTTGGTGCGGTACAAACCACCTATGGGTCATGAGCTGATGGGAGGAAAAGACAGCAGTCGGGCCTTCTCTTCAAACCCCATTCCCAGTCGGCTGGGCGGGCGGACTTCCACCCAGCCGCAGCAGGGTCCAGGGTCCGAGGCTGGGAGAGGCAGGGACGAGGCAGGTGGCCCCTCAGGAATCCCTAGCTGACCTCTGCCAAGGCCCTGAGCCCCTCTGACCAGCCGCATCTTACCTCAGAGATGCAGGAGTCCAGCACTGTGCGGAGGAGGGTCTGGCGGTAATAGGGGCTGATGGTGGAGGACAGGAAGGGCAGCAGATCGTACTCAAAGAGGCCCTGGCCGAAAAACTGGTCGAACAGCCGTCTGGGATAGAAGGGACCCAGGGCGTGCTTGAACCAGGGGTGCTGGATGGTGACGTCCATGTTCCACGTGGCAACGCAGGGACTGAAGGCTGGTGGTGAGTCGGGCAGGGGCCGCTGGACAGTGCAGTGGGGAGCTCGTGTGCTGGCCCTCCCTATATACGCCGGCACAGAATGGAGGCATTAAGGGATTTCAGGAAATGCCTATGCTCAGCTCTGGAGGGAGGCTGCACGGTCAGCAGCAGGGATCTTACCCTCCACCCCAGCCCCAGGGACACACACTGAGCAGCAGGGGCCAGTACTCCTTCCAGATGTCCCCCAAAGAAGTGGAGGGCTGTGGAGAGTCTCATCCTCCCCACCAGGGATGATGCTGGTTTTTGTGCTTTGTCCTGAGGGTTCCTCATGGCTGCCTGCCCTTAGAGTTCAGTGCCCTGTTCCACAGATGTGCTTTGCAAGCTGTCCCCAGACCTCACAGTTCCCAATCA
The DNA here is from genome assembly GCF_000622305.1 of Nannospalax galili. Taxonomy (NCBI): domain Eukaryota; kingdom Metazoa; phylum Chordata; class Mammalia; order Rodentia; family Spalacidae; genus Nannospalax; species Nannospalax galili. The sequence continues at coordinate 1,414,166 of NW_008332152.1, read as the reverse complement.
GAGTCCTGTGTGTCTCCAAGCAGAATGTCTTCCGTTTCTTGTGATGGATGACAAAGATCACACAACCCACAAAAGTCTCAGAAAACAGAGAGAAAACTGAAGGTGCTGGAGCTCCTGCCCAAGGCCTGCTCCAGTCCCTGCTCTCCCCCAGGGGTCTGTGTTCCACCGGTCTACCTCACTGAGATTCTGGGCATTCCTCTGGGCAGCTCCCCCTGTGCCCTCAGCTCTGTGACCATAGTCCTCTGCAAAGCCTTGAGCCCCCACAGCACGACCTTGCCACAGGTGTGAAGCCAGCTGCTCTGGCCAGGCCCAGGGCTCACCCACATCCCCCACACGTCTTCCAGGGTCTCTTATGCTCCCCGACCTGGGGCCCTCATCCAGTTACCGCCAGTTGTCAGGCATCTCTGAACACCAGTTTTGTGTGTGGCACTGGCCGATAATAAAAGGCCCTGGAAAACCTCGAAGGGCCACTTTTGTTCTGGAGGTGTGAAATCCCCAATGGAGTTATTTCCTGGGCTTCCAGAAACAAGTGCCGATTAGTGTGTATGTAATAAATGCTGCAGAAAGAAATGGGCATGTCCCAGGTCACACACACACACACACACACACACACACACACACACACACACAAAACACTTGCTAGGTGTGCGGACCTCACCAGGAGCAGGCCCCAGCATCACTCAGCTTTATAGACCAGGAAAGGGGCCTAGGAAGGCTGACCTGCATCACCAGGTCACTCCACTTGCAAAAAAGGAAGGCATCTGATACAGAGGGTTCCGCCTCCCTGTTGAGCTGGGGCCAACGCCTGAGCAGTGTCAGGAGGTGAGAAGGAGTATCCCACAATCTTGGGTGTTTGACTCGGTGAGCTAAGAGGGGGCTGCCCCAGTGGAAGAGTGCTGGCTCTCTACCCCATGGAGACGGTCAGTCAGATGGTCAGGGCTATGTGGAGTCATCCCAGAAACTGAGGCGTAGACAGTAGTGACAATCATGTCTTCATTTAAAGCCTGGTATTTAGGGCCAGTGAGATGACTCAGTGTGTAAATGCACTTGCAGCACAAGCCTGACCATCTGAGTTCAATCCCTAGAACACATGTAAAGGTAGGAAGGGAGAACTGACTCCACAAAGTTATCTTCCACATGCCCACTGTGGCATATGCATACACACACACACACACACACACACACACACACACACGCACGCACACACACACACACAAATAATAATAATAAGTTAAAGTCTAGCATTTGGGGCTAGCCTGGCAGCTACTCCACAGGCTGAGGCAGGAGACTCTCAAGTTCAAGCCTATTGGGGCTAGAGTGAGTTCAAGGCCAACCTGAGCAGCTTATTGAAAAAAGGGGGGCGGGGGGGACTACAGATGTGGCTCAGTTGATAGAGTGTTTATGTAACATACACAAGGCCTGGGGTTCCATTTCCAACAGGATTCTCCTGCCTCAGCCTCCCTGGGTACTTTATTCATTCATACAGGCAATATGGTAGAATTACTCCACCAGGGCTGGACAGATGGCTCAGAGGATAAGAGCACAGGCTGCTCTTGCAGAGGACCGGGGTTTGATTCCCAGCACCCACATGGTGGCTAATAATATCTGTAACTCCAGTTCCAGGGCAATCCAATGCTCTGTTCTGGCCTCTTCAGGCATTGCAGAACACAGGTGCACTTACATACATACAGGCAACAAACTCATACACATAAAATAAAAATAATAATTAAATATTTAAAAAAAACAAATTGCATCACCACACCCAGCAGCACACACTTTTAGCTCTTAGAAGAACCTGTCCCTGCAGGCTTTAATACCAACTTCCTGGGCAAGACTTCCCTACTGGCGCAAAAGCGGCATGACTGTTATGGGGGTGAGAAACCACTTTCTGCTTGGATTTAAGGCCTGCTCCACAAGAGAGAATTCATGCTGGGCACTGTAAACCTGGCCCAAAGCCTGTAGCTGGGAAGGCCAGGGGCCCTCGCTGGGAATGTAAGTCCCGCTGTAGTGGAGCAGATCAAACACCGGCACATAACTACATGCTACGGCAGGTGGTAAACATCACGGAAGATGTGTCCCATCCCCCGTCCCATCGTGTGCACCCCCAGCACTGAGATGGGAAGAGGAAGTCTCTTCCAGCAGGTAGATGGGCATCTTGTCCCGCCTCCAGCCTGGGCCTCAGCAGTGCTCTGAATCCACTGATCTGGGAAAACAAGCCCCAAAGTCATGGAACCACTTGACTTGGACTGGAGCCTCCAACATCGTGAACCAAAATGAATCTTTCTTTTTCATTTTGTTGGTGATGGAAAGCTGCACTGTGCACTGGCAGTTGGCAGAAGGCACTGGTGGCTCTAAGTACCAGCGCTAAGGATGCTGTGTCTGGGGATACTTTTTTAAATTATGTATAGGGGCAGGGGAGATGCAGGGGTATATGCACATGAGTATGGGTGCCCTCAGAGACCAGAAGGAGCCATTGGATTCCCTGGAGTTGGAGGTTGTAAGCTGCCCCATGTGGGTGCTGGGAACCAGACTCAAATCCTCTGCTAGAGCAGTAAGCATTCTTAACCTCAGGGTATTTTCATTATTCCTGTGAGCTACCAGTCTGAATGTGTGAACCCCAAATGCTCCTCTCTTTGATTAGTGTATGTTCTAACAACCCCTGCTTAAATAAGTCAACTCTGTTGTTCGAGGTGCCGATATCTATAAAGCTATGAACACACTGCAAAGCTACATCAGGGGCTGGAGAAATGGCTCAGTGGTTAAGAGCACTGGCTGCTCTTGCTGAGGACCCAGGTTTGGTTCCTAGCACCTACATGGCATCTAACGACCATCTGTAACTCCAGTTCTAGGGAATCAAACACCCTTTTCTGGCCTCCAAGGGCATTGCATGCACATGGTAGGCTTACATGCATGCAGGCAAAACACTCATACACGTAAATTACAAATAAATTTTAAGTTTAAAAAAAGAAAAAGCTAAATATTTGGTCCTGGGGAAAATCTGAGGTGAGGGTCCTGTGAGCCACCAATCACCAGTTTTTCATGGACCCATCGGTGCCTGACCAGGGATGATGTGCTTCTGTCTGGAGAGTATCTGCTTTGTGTGGATTCGTAAATGCCGACCTAGCTGCAATGTCTCTGTCATGTGTCTCTAGAACATTTGTTGTCTCCATAATATACATCACAGCCCTCTGTGCACAGGATGGATTTCATCAGCACCACACTTGGGGACATTTTAAACTGATAAAACACAAATTTCACACTTAGAAAAAAGAGGCATTATATAAACCTCAGAGAGAGAGATCTTTGTCCATACCGTGAGAGCTGAGAAGCTACAGCCTGGCCTGTTCAACCTCTGCTGGGACAAAATGTCTCCGTCACTCTGAGTGCATCATAGAAGATGACAAAACTCCATATGAGAGGATTCTGGAGCCACAGAAGAATTTGAGCACCTGAAATCCGTAAGCTGAAGTCGTAACTCCCAGAACCACAGAAGGTCTATTTGGGGCAGGGCCTCTAAAGGGCTAATTAAGGATGAGTTCACACAGGTAGGCCCTAATCCAACCTGTGTTCTCGTAGGATGAAGAAATTTGGGCACACAGAGAGACACAAGCGGGGACTGTGTGCACAGAGGAAAGACCACACAAGATACTCCACAGGTCAGAGAGGTGCCTTGGGAGCCACAGGCTCTGCCGGTGTCTTCAGCTCAGACTTCGGTCAAGAAATGACTTTTCTATTCAGTCAGCACCGCAGTCATCTCCTCTTACCCCAGGTTTCGCTTTCTGCAACAAATCGTGTTTAAAAACATTACATCAAAAATTTCAGAAACAAGCAATTCATGTGTTTTAAGACTTTACATGCTGTTCTGAACAGCGTGAGCCTCCTGAGCTGTGTCCCTCTGTCCAGTGTCTCCATCTACTCTGCGTGCTGCCAGCCTCCGGTCACTGAGATCAACCGTGGTCAGCCCCACTGCTGTGGCGTCTCGTGCCCATGTCCCCATGACCGTTTTACCTAATAACGTCTCCAAAACAAGTGGAACGATGCTGGCGACTCAGATAAGCCAAAGAGAAACAGAGAAATACTTCCTCTGTGTGAGGCAGGGAAAGCTCCCAACTTAAGAAAAACGTACCCTACTAGGATTGCCAAGATCTGCCTGTAAAACTGTGACGAAAGTGCAGGAAATTCATCCTGTCACTCCTCACACTGCAGAGAGTGCTGATTGCTAAGTGAGGATACAGTGAGTGCTGAGTGCTAAATGAGGATGGAAATGGCACTAATTACAGGGCTTGCTGCATGCTCCAGAGGCCTTGGAACTATGTACATCCTGCCCATTGGAGGAATGGAGGGTCTCTGACCTTATGCAGCCCTGCAGACTCGCTGTATATAGAGCTCATGAACTGCACCGCATGAGCAGTGGCTACAATGCTTGCTTGAGATAAATCTGAAGGTCCAGGACTGAGATGCTGTGCATTTATATGCATAAACAGATTTCAAATTATCTTGTTGGCATGCATAAACAGATTTCAAATTAGCAGTGACTGCACCGGAGGAAGCAGATGCGTTTGTGTGGATTCCGTGGTCTGTGGGACCTCCTGGAGTTTTATAAAAGTTCATGTTTAAAACTGTGACACTGAGCCCAAACCAGTCATGGCATTTAAGAGCAAATGTCAGCCAATGCCTGAAATATGTCCCTGAATAGGAATGTTTTCCTCTTTTTAATTGCTAATCATTTTAAAGAACAAATCGAGAAAATCATGATTATCATGTGATTACGCTAAAACTAATTCTGTCCTGTGGAGGGCAGGGTGTTCAGAAAGCAGCCACTCTGGATGTGGCCGTGAGTTCTGCAGTCTGAGGTGTGACAGCGCAAACTTCCTGTGTCTTAGTCACAGTTTCACAGGCAGACTTGGCGATATTGGTAGAGTGCGTCTTTATTAAGTTGGGAGACTTCCCCTCTTCAATGAGAAGATATGACTCTCCACAGAGTCGCCAGCATCGTTCTGCTTGTACTTGGGAGATTTTATTAGGTAAAATAGGAGTCCCAGGAGCATGAGCTGACTGGCGTCCAGCAGCTCCTGCACAGCCCAGGCCCTGGCCAGCAACCTCAAACTCCCTTTACTGGGACCTGGGAAGTGGTGGGCCAGCATGTCTTGTTGGCTCAGAGTGACCCACTTGCAGGTTAAAAACAAACCAACAAAAAAAACTCATCAAGTTCCTAAAACTTAAAGAAAGGTAAAGACTGATCTCCCGGAGCTGAGGGAAAGGGTCTGGACAGACAAGTCCCTGTTCCACAGCCCTCCCTGGGGACCATCACAGCGGCTGGGTACCAAGGCTGCCACAGGCTTGCCTGCAAATGACTGTCCACCGCATCCTGTGGACCCAGGCCACAGAGAAAGGGACACCAGCAAGGGGGCCAAGGTCACAGGGACACTGGTCACTCTTGACCAGAGGATGGGGCGTGTGTGCTGGTTGTGAGGTAATTCTGAGGGCCGAAGAGGAGCCAGGGCTTAGGGGATGTTCGGGAAGGACACTAGTGCACTGTGTATTTGGGAAGGGCGTTCATACTGTCTGCCGTGTGTGTGTGGTGTGTGCCGTGTGTGATTGTGTCTGTGGTACAGTGTGTGTCGTGTGTCATGAGTGCGTGTGACCTGAGCAGCGTGTGTGTGACTGTGTGTCTGTGGTGTGCGGTGAGGTATACATAGTGTATGTGTGTGTGAAAGAGTTCACTTGTTGGGGTGTAAGCCTCCACCTTGAAGATCCGTTCTCCAGTGTTTAAATCGGCCACAAGCAGGAAGGCCCTAAGACACCCCTCCATGTCCTCACCCTGGGGTTTGGGCAGTGGCATTCACCCAGCTTCAGTACCCCCCCA
>NW_008332152.1:1390106-1408287 GCF_000622305.1 Nannospalax galili | reverse complement strand
ACCACCCCACCCTTGCTCCGCTCGCTGCACACAGCTTAGCCAGCCCTGCCTGTGCAGAGCCCAGACAGCTGCTTGATCCTGAGGATTCCAGTGCTGCCAGCAGTCTGCTCTGCAGACACAAAGCCTCGCTCGATTTTCCACCCCAGGGCCCAGGGTTCCCAGTGTGCCAAGCGATGGGCATTGTGGTGAAGCAACAGGAATGTGCCTGGCTAAGCCCTGGCCCCAGCTTCAGGGATCAGCAGGTCAGACAGGACGGGCCACTGCTGACGCCACCATGCCCTGGAAAGGAGCGAGGGCCAGTCTCACTTGCCAACCTCTCCCAGGACAAAGCCACTGACTATGCATCAGCAGAAGACCCCCACAGAACATCCAAAGGGGTCATCCTGGGAGCTGACCTTCCAGGGACTCAGAACCCTGTGCCACACACTCCCAGCTCGCGGCAGTCACCGCAGGCAACCATTTCCGCCCCTCGTGCTCACTGACACTTGGCATCAATGATCACTTTGACCATAGATGTAAAATGCTGTGGGCTTATTTTCGTCTTTTTTTTTTTTTTTTTTTTTTTTTTTTTTTGAGGTCTCCCTGTAATCCCAGCTGTCCTGGAACTCACTATGTAGACCAGGCTAGTCTTGAACTCTCAGCGACCCGCCTGCCTCTGCCTCCCGAGTGCTGGGATTAAAGACATGCGCCACCATGCCAGGCCCCCTTATTTATTTATTTTAAAGGAAAGCCCAGACATCAAACCCTTTTGTGCTCCAGATGCTTTTCTTAAAAATATGTACATTTAGCCGGGCGTGGTGGCTCACACCTTTAGTCCCAGCACTCAGGAGGCAGGGGCAGGCAGATCTCTGTGACTTCAAGGCCAGCCTAGTCTATATAGTAAGTTCCAGGCCAGCTGGGGCTACAGAGAGACCTTGTCTCAAACAGTCCAAAAAAATGCACATTTGGGGGTTAGAGAAATGGTTCGGCAGTTAAGAGCACTGGCTGCTCTTCCGGAGAACCTAGGTTCAGTTCCCAGCACCCACGTGGCAACTAACACCCATCCATAACTCCAGTTTCAAGAAATCCCATGCCTTCTTCTGGACTCTGAGGGCACCAGATACGTGGTGCACTTCCATGCAGGCAAAACACTCAGACATGCATAATTTAAAGAGTAAAATTTAAAAACCGGGCGTCATGGTACATACCTTTGATTCCAGCGCTCGGGAGGCAGAGGCAGGCAGATCTCCATGAGATCTGTGGGAATACAGGGCAACCCTGTCTCAATAAATAAATAAGTAAATAAAATATTTTTTTTAAGTATGCACATTAAGGCTGGAGAGATGATTCGGTGGTTAAGAGCACTTGCTGCTCTTGCAGAGGACCCAGGTTCAGCTCCCAGCACCCACACAGTGATTCAAAACAGTCTATAACTCAAGTTCCGGGGATCCAACACTGCCTTCTGGCCTCCTCGGGCACTGCACACAAATGCCGTATATACATACAAGCATGCAAAACACTTATACACAAAAATCACAGAGAATTTCTGAATATCACCTAGAACTAGTCCCTCATCAAATGGTCCTGACCGTTTCAAGTGTGGCCTTCTGTAGTTGATCTGTTAGGACACCCCCCATGTCTGCTCCCTGCCCTGGTTGTTAGGTAAGACCTTTCTTTTCTTTCTTTTTTTAAAAAATATTTTATTATTTTTATTTTATACGTATGCATGTATTGCCTACATGTAGGTAAGTGCACCCATGTCACGCAATGCCCACAGAGACAAGAAGAGGCTGTCAAATCCCGTGGAACTGGAGTTACAGACAGTTGTTAGCTGCCATGTGGGTGCTGGGATTCGAACCCAGGTCTTCTACAAAAAACAGCCAGTGTTCTTAACCACTGAGCCATCTCTCCAGCCCCAAGCCCTTTCTTTTCTAAAGCTGCTTCTGCATCCTGGAAAACATCCTGTGTGTTCTTCTGTCTGCTGATGTAATGAGATATAAATTAATTTTCTAACACTCTGATCTGGCCTCACTCAATGCAATTAGCCTGGCTTAGCCATTGTCAGCCCAGGTCCCCTGAAAACAGAGCCTGAGGCGAAACTTGGGTATGGGTGTGTCCTGGGGAAGTCTGAAGAGCACCTGGGGTAGAGGTAAGGGAGGAAGCCAAGGATGCAGGCGAGAACACATGGGCTGGCACTAGCTGAGAACTCTCAGAGCATCACTGCAAGGCTGCTGCCTCCGACCTCCTGCGCCAAATCTCCGCAAGAACCGCCCCACTGCTACCCCCACCTTTCTGGTTCTTCCCTGGCCCCTTTGGGCAGTCTGAAATGCCCCCTCTGCCCCCTGCGGCTGGAGAGATGGTTCAGCAGTTAAGAGTGTTTGTTGGCTGGGCGTGGTGGCACACGCTATTAATCCCAGCACTTGGGAGGCAGAGGCAGGCAGATCTCTGTGAGTTCAAGGCCAGCCTGGTCTACATAGTGAGTTCCAGGACAGCTGGGGCTACAAGGAGACCCTGTCTCAAAAAGACAAAAAAAAAAAAAAAAAAAAAAAAAAAAAGAGTGTTTGTTGCTCTTGCAGAGAATCCAAATTCAATTCCCAGCACCCACATCAGGCAGCTTACAACCACCTGCAACAGCAGCTCCATGTATACACAGTCGGGGGGGGGGACTTAAAAATAATAAAAATAGGGGCTGGAGAGATGACTTAATGGTTAAGAACACTTGCTGCTCTTCCAGAGGACCTGGGTTTGATTCCCAGCACCCACATGATGGCTAACAACCATCTGTAACTCCAGTTCCAGGGGATCCAACACCCTCTTCTGACCTCTGCAGGCATTGCACAACACAGGTACACTTACACACATGCAGGCACTCATATACATACAATACACTCATATACATAAAATATAATAAGGCGCTAAAGAAGCTGGCTCATCTGTTAAAGAAGCTGGCTCATCCGTTAAGAGCACTGACTGCTCTTGCAGAGGACCTGGGTTCGACTCCCAGCACCCACATGATGTCTAGCAACTGTCCTAGCTCCAGTTCCAGGGAATCCAACACCCTCTTCTGACCTCCATGGGCATTGCATGACATGGGTGCACTTACATACATGCAAGCAATACACTCATACACATAAAATAAAAATAAATAGTTTTATTAAGTTAAAAAATAAATAAAAGTACATCTTTAGGGGCTGGAAAGATGACTCAGTGGTTTAGAGCACTGGCTGCTCTCACAGAGGACCTGGTTCAGTTCCCAGCACCCACATGGCAGCTAACAACTGTCTGTAACTCCAGTCCCAGGGGATCCGACAGCCTCTTCTGACTTCCTCAGGTATTGCACAACACAGGTGCACTTACCTACATGCAGGCAATATACACATACACATAAAATAAAAATAAATAGTTTTATTAAGTTAAAAAATAAATAAAAGTACATCTTTAGGGGCTGGAAAGATGACTCAGTGGTTTAGAGCACTGGCTGCTCTCACAGAGGACCTGGTTCAGTTCCCACCACCCACATGGCAAGTCATAACCATCTGCAACTCCAGTTCCAGGGAATTAGATGCCCTCTTCTGGTCTTCTTAGGCATTGCACACGTGGTCCACTTACATACATGCAGACAAACAGCCATATACATAAAATAAAAGTTAATTAATTAAAGCCGGGCATGGTGGCACATGCCTTTAATCCCAGCATGTGGGAGGCAGAGGCAAGTGGATCTCTGGGAGTTCCAGGCCAGCTGGGGTACAGGGAGACCCTGTCTCAAAAAGACAAAAAAAAAGAAAATCCTGCCGGGCGTGGTGGCGCACACCTGTAGTCCTAGCACTCGGGAGGCAGAGGCAGGCAGATCTCTGTGAGTTCAAGGCCAGCCTGGGCTACATAGTGAGTTCCAGGACAGCTGAGGCTACAGGGAGACCCTTCTTCAAAAAAAGACAAAAAAAAATCCTTGAATTTTTCTCCATTTGTGTGAATAACTTTTTAATTCCTGCTTTGAATTCTTTGATGTCCATTTACTCGTGTTTATAATTTGGTAAGTCTCCGTGAACTCTTGTATTTTCTGAAAATTTTTTCTTGTAGTTATTCTTAATTTCACATTAAATTTCATCATGGTCAAAAATAAATAAATGAATCTTTTTTTTTTTGGGGGGTCTTTTTGAGACAGGGTCTCCCTGTAGCCCCAGCTGTCCTGGAACTCACTATGTAGACCAGACTGGCCTCGAACTCCCAGAGATCCACCTGCCTCTGCCTCCCGAGTGCTGGGATTAAAGGCGTGCGCAATCACGCCCGGCATATAAATGAATCTTTTTAAAAAATATATATGTGGTGACACACACTTTTAATCCAGCATTCAGGACAGAGGCAGGAGGATCTTTGTAAGTTCAAGGCTAGCCTGGTCTACATAGTGAGTGCTACATAAGTAAGAGCCTGTCTCTATATGTATGTATGTATGCATGTGTGTGTATAAATAAAAATAAATGAAATGTCTCCCCCACGCCCATGTGTTTGACCCCTTGGTACCCAGCTGTTGATGCTGTCTTGGGAGGATGTAGAACTTTGGGATGTGGGCGCAGCTGATAGTGAAGTCTGGCTCTCTACTTCCTGGATGGGCAAGATGTGAATTGCTGCTGTGCCCCAGACTCCCTAAGCATGCCTTCCCCACCAGGATAGCCTGAAACCCTGGCCAAAACAAACCTTCCTTCATTCTGTCAGGTGCTTTGTCACAGTGAGAAGCGTCAAGACAGCCTCGCGGGAACCAGAGCCCTGGGACCCAGGCAGGTTATGTGGACCTGATGGCCATGCAACAGCCTGAATGAGGTTACAAAGGAAACTGCACATTATGTGTGTGCTGGATAGCTTTAGTGTCAACTTGACACACCTGGTTGAGGAAGCCTCAACTGGGGAATTGCCTCCATAGGACTAGTTTGTGGCCATGTCTGTGGGGCATCTTCTTGATTGCTGAGTGATGTGGGAGGGCCCAGCCCACTACAGATGGTGCCAGTCTTGGGCAGGTGAGCCTGGGTTGCATAAGAAAGCAGGCTGAGCAAGGGCCAGGGAGCAAGTCAGTAAGCAGCGTTCCTCCATGGTCTGTGCTCCAGCTCCTATCTCCAGGTTCGTGCCCTGAGTTTCCTACCTTGGGGTCCCTGATGAACTGTGACCTGGGAGATGTAAGACAAATAAACCCTTTCCTCCCCAAGTTGGTAGAGGTCAGAAATCTCGAGAATCCCACCACAGCATTTTCAGACCCTCTTCTCACTGATTTTCCTGGAGGCTGCTTGTTGAAGCAGTGCACCCCAATGATGATAAAAACTGGTCAGGTAGTCAGGTAGGGCAGGGACCCCAGAGCAACAGTTCCAAGATCGTCCTTACTAGAGGCCAGGGAGGCCAGAAGAGAGTTCTGGTTCTTTGTTATCTCCCTGCACCTCTGCCTAGAGACTCCACAAGAGCACATGGCTGAAACTGGGTGGAGACATCTGGACACCTCGTGGCTGGGCCAACTGGACTGACCAGCTCCTCCTCTTCCCCTACCTCACCCCAGTTTCTGCCACAAGTCCTTTAAAAAGCCTTCAAACTTGCAGTTCCATGATACCCTACTTCCTGGGACCCCTCATGGATAATAGAGCTCTCTCTCTCTCTCTCTCTCTCTCTCTCTCTCTCTCTCTCTCTCCCTCCCTCTCCCTCTCTCTCCCTCCCTCTCCCTCTCTCTCCCCTATGAACCAGAAAACCACTAGCTCCCAGTGACTCTGGTGGCTGTTGAGTCTTCTGGTATCCTAACCACCTACCCAAGCCAAGCTCACCAAGAGCTAAGAAAGCCTCATCTGTTCTCAAAGACATCCCCAAATTCCCATATCACTAAAATGTTCATGAGCTCATCCCCAGAGCAGCCAGGAACTCTGGCTTTGCTTAGGTTCCAGGTCCTGCCCTGGAAAGACCATCCCAGACCATGCAGGTGGGCCTGGGGCAGGACAGCTACAAAGTCCTCGAAAGAGAGCAGCTCAGACACCTGGCTTACTCAGTAGCAGTTGCACTTGGCCATGGGTCAGGACCCTGCTTCATGGGAAAACCCTGCTTGTCCCACCATGGACTTGGACAAGTTTCGCCCCCCAAGTTCCGTGAGTTTCTGACTGACAATCACTGAAGGAAAGAAACCCTTCAGCTCCATCTTCATCTGATTGGCTTGTCTCGCTGAACACAAAGTCCTTGAGGCCCGTTCGCGCTGTAGCCTGGATCAGAATTTCCTTCCTTTTCAAGGTCCTATCTGTCCCTGTCCATTTTAGGAAGATCCCTGAGAAGCCTGGTGGGAAGTAGAAAGGTTAAAGTCTGTTCCTCAAGGAGCTCACAGGAAAGGGGAAAGCTTAGGGGTCACGTGGGAGGCCCCAGCTTTGTGGCCACACACCTTCCTTGTCACAGCCAAGAACAGTGGTTTGGTTCCAACCCTGGCGGCCGTGTCCCTGCCTAGGGGCCTCAGATGCTCTAGCCAAATCTGTACCACAGCGACCCAGGTAGATTCCTGCCAAAAGGTAGAACCTAAGTGAACCCAAACCCTTACCTGTGGGAAGTGATGCAGGCAGGGAAACAGATCAAAGGATGCGGCTTCAAGGAGCCAGAAGATGCACCCATCCACGCTGTGCAGGCTCCATCCTCCCAAAAAAGACTCAGGAAGTACCTGACTCAGGGATCCAGCAGATGGGGGGATCCTAGTGCTAGGGGTGGTGCAGGATCCCACTGTTCACCGGGAAGGCCAGTGTGATCACTGTCTTCAGGGAGTCCCAGGCCACCTGCAAAGACATGCAAAATGTAGCCAGGCGGTGCACGCCTTTAGTCCCAGCATTTGGGAGGCAGAGGCAAGTGGATCTCTGTGAAGTCAAGGCCAGCCTGGTCTACATAGGCCAGGTGGGGCTACAGGGAGACCCTGTCTCAAAAAGACAAAAAAAAAGTGCAAAATGTAACAACCAAAGTCAGGTGTGGGTCCAGATGAAATAAGCCCACCACGAAAATGTATTTTTCAGATAACTGGGAAATCAAACCTTATTTAGAAGCCATCACTGATGTCGTCAGGTATGACCAGATGGCCATTTAGTCTGGAAGAATACCTGCCTCACATTTTGCAGAGGTATACCTAAAGCAGGCGGGGTAAAATGTGTCGCGTCCAGACTTTAATCTGAGATACTTTGAAATGGGTGGGGGAGTTAGGGACACAGGACAGCTGCTGCGAGCACGGCCCTTCGTGGCTGTGGGGTGCGCATCGTGATTGCACGAGGCCTCGTTGGGCTGTTAGCTCTATGAGACTGAGGTTGGGACTGCATCATGCACGACAGGTACAACAGGCCTCTGATGCCATCTCATTTAGGTGTCTTTGCATTAGGCCTTTGAGTAGTATTCCCCAGGGAAACAGAACCAAAGGGAGATGATAGATAAGCAGGTAGGTAGACGGATAAATGTTTGAGAGAGAACAGACAAATACAAGATAGATGGGTGAGCCTATCCACGCGGATGAGGGCAAGCTTCCCTCGCCGGTCCACCAGTTCGCATTGCTCTCCTCCGGAAGTGCCCTCAGGGCACAGCTGGAAGACACACTTCACCAGCAGTCCAGCTAGCTGGGCGTCCCCTAGTGCAGTCACAATGTCACATAAACTGACCATCACACCCTTGGGGTCACCTTGCTCTTTCAAGTTGCTGAAAGAGACTCTGCACATGGGTGAACAAAGGCCCCCAAGCAATGGTCTCGTGCTGGACACTTGGGTGTCTCTGCCAGATTATCAAAAACAGTGTTACAGTAGCTGCCCCTGCACCCACCACCCTGAAAGAGGATTTCCAGAAATAACTGTGATCAACGTGATCAGTTGTTGCATTGAATAATCGGACCCCAGCCAGATGAGAGCCCCGTGCCTTCTTCACCCTCCCAACAAAGCATGGAAGTGAGCAACTGCAATGCTTATATGTGAGTTTCTCTACATTGACTTAGAGGAGCATGGGAAATCCTCATATATGGAAACAGATGAGAGTCGCTCCCTGTCAGATGTTCCTTCACTCATGGCATGAAGCCGGCATCTCTCTTCTGCTTTTGTGACTCTCTGAGGGGTGAGGATCATTGGGATGGTCAGTTGCCTCTGACACTCCCCAGGCACTGCCTAGGTTATGAGAATCAATGAGATACTCATCTCTAACTTTAACACCTCAAACACCAAGGAGGGGAGCCCCAGAGGCCTGGCCATGATGAAGGGTCTTCCCTGCTCCCTGGTTAGTCCGAAATGTGTGCATCAGTGAGTTTAGACACAGAAATTCAACTGGGCCCTGTCTCATTCACATTTCCATACTGGGGCCGGCACATGGAAGGCGTCGGTAAACCCACTGTGGATGGACGAGCGGATGCTTTCTCATTTTCTTTGCCCTGAGTCCCTTTCATCCAGAGCCCTCCCATGAGGCCAGGAAAGCAGGAAGAGAGAGCTCTGCTCCAATGGCCACTGGCAGGTGGTCACTTGGTCAACAATCAAGGACACAAATCTGGTTTTATCCTTTGGACCCCACTTCTCTCTGGGCTCTGATAAGAGTCTCCTATACATCTCACTTAGTCAAAAACTTCCAGAACCCCAAGGTCACAGCACCTTTCCTTCCCAGCATCCAGACCCACCAACTCCTGGCATTCTATGGGATGGGTTGTTCTTAAAGCTTAGAACTAGAAGGAAGCCAGAGCCCAGCCCCTGTTCCCTGCTGAGTCGTCCGCCAGTATCCCACCACTGGACAGCCCGGGGCAGGCACTGTCTGCTCGGTGCTCTCTTTTGTCTCCCTCACAGGGTTCTCCTTCCTCTCAGTTTCCATGTCCCACTCTGAGAACCCACAGAAGTGTACTGCAAAAATGATTGCCTTTTACATTGGTCAGCTTTCCTTCACTGTGACAAAATGCCTGAATAAAACAACATAGAGAAGGAAAGGTTTGTTTTAACTCGCAGTTCCATAGGTTTCAGTCGGTGATCACTTGCTCTGTGTTTTGGGGCCTGTGGGGAAGCAGAGCATCATGGTGGAGAACATGTGAACAAATCTACTTATATGACTGACGGAGGAGTTAGAAAGGGGAAAGAGACTAGGGACAAAACAGCCCCTTCAAGGGGCTGGAGAGATGCTCAGAGTTAAGAGCACTGGCTGCTCTTGCAGAGAACCTGGGCTCGATTCCCAACACCCACACAGTGGCTCACAACTGCTTATAACTCCAGTTCCAGGAGATCTGATGCCCTCTTCTGGCTTCTGTGGGCATTGTACAATATGGATGTGCTTACATACATGCAGGCAAGACATTAATAACACATAAATTAAATAATAAAAAAATTTTAAATACATAGGGCACTCCCCCAATGACCTACTTTCTCCCACCAGGCTCCATGTCTCATTGTTCCCACAACTTCCTAAGACCACATTATGATATGAATCCATCAATGGATTTGACCCATCCCTGAGGTCAGAGTCTCATGATACATTTACCTCCCCAAATCTACACCCTAAGTGTGGCTACATTGGGGACCAAGTTTTCCACTCCTGAGCGTTAGGGGACATTTCAGATCCAAACTATAACCCCAGCTCTGTCTCAGGGTGTGAGGCTCTCTTAAGCCCATCACAAGCTCCCCACAAGATCTTCATGAAGGGCCTGCACCTGGTTGCATTATGACTTCAAAAAACTACATAGAAGACCTAACCTCCAAGCCTATGAACGTGGCCATATCTGGAAGAATGGTCTTAGGAGATGTAATTATGATAGAGGGCCACATGGAGCAGAAATGATATAATGGCCATGCCCTTGTAAGAGAGACATTTGAGTTCAGAGACATACAGGGGAGACACTGTAAGAACAGGACAAACAAGGCTGGAGAGATGCTGCCACAGGCGGGTAAGGTCAAAGACTGCCAGGCAGAGCCAGAGGCTTCCAGAGGCAGGCAGGCCCCTCCCCCAGAGCCTGAGAAGGGGGTCACCTGACCTCACCTGGATTTCAGACTTCCAGTCTCCAGCTCTGTGACCCACACATTTCTGTTGCTTAAGCCGCAACACTGTGGTGCTCGGTAGGCGCTGCCCCAGGACACCGTTCCCAACCTCTCCCCTGACCTCTCTGTGATGATTCATCTTCATTGTGAACTTGATGGGATTCAGAATCACATGCACACCTTTGGGTATGTTTATAAGGGTCTTTCCAGAGAGCTCTAACTGAGGAAAGCAGACCCTCTCTGGATGTGAGTGACACCACCCCAGACTGAATAAGAGGGAAAGGAGGAAGCCAGCTGTGCCGGAAGCTTTAGTGTCCACTTGACACGCCTGGGTAGAGGGAGCCTCAATTGGGGAATTTCCTCCATTGGACTGGCCTGTGGCCATGTCTGTGTGGTATTTTCTTGATGGTTGAGTGATGTGGGAGGGCCCAGCCCACTGTAGGTGGTGCCACCCCTGGGCAGGTTGTTCTGTATTATATAAGGAAGGAAGCTGAGCAGAGACCAGGGAGCAAGCCAGTAAGCAGCGTTCCTCCATGGCTCGTGCTCCAGCTCCCGCCTCCAGGTTCCTGCCCTGAGTTCCCACCTTGGGCTCCCTGATGAACTGTGACCCGGGAGATGTAAAACAAATAAACCCTTTCCCTACAAGTTGGGAGGTCAGAGTGTTTTGTCACAGCAATGGAGAAGCAAACTAGAACACCAGTTGAGCACCAGCACCTCCCTCTCTCTGCTTCCTGACTGCGGACACAGTGTGAGCAGAGCTGTCCCACCCTCTCACCACCACGCAAACTGCACGGCTTCTTTTTTTACGTTTTATTATTTTTATGTGTATGAGTGTTTTTGCCTGCATGTATGTAAGTGCACTCATGTCATGTAGTGCTCCAGAGGTCAGAAGAAGGTGTTGGATCCCCTGGAACTGGAGTTACTGATGGTTGTTAGCCACCATATGGGTGCTAGGAAGCGAACCCAGGCTCTCTGCAAGAGCTGCTGGTGCTCTTAACCTCTGAGCCCCCGTATCTCTTCTTGAACCTCAAAGACAATAAGTCTTTCTTTCCTTAAGTTGCTTCTGTCAGGCATTTTATCACAGTAATGAGGGAAGCAATTCATAGGGCATTTGCAGCAGGAGTCAGCCCTGCCAGGACACCTGGGTCCCTGCCCAGCTCACACATTCCTGGGTGGTCTGGGCAGGTGACTCCACCTCCATGTCTGATCTCATTGTCCTTGTTTATGAAGCAACAGGCCAGGACAGCTGCCCCATGAGTCCCATTCAAGCTGGGCATGATGGTGCATGCCTTTAATCCCAGCACTTGGGAAGCAGAAACAGGGCCAGCCTGGTCTACATAGTGAGTTCCAGGCCAGCTGGGGCTACAGGGAACGCCTGACTTAAAACAAGGAAATAAGCAGCAAACAAGTTGCATTAACCCATAGGGTGCCTCCTGTCTTACCTAACCTAAGTTTTGAGACTGTTTAGCACTGTCTATTCAATCTGCCCTCCTACTGTGTAATCATCTTACTTAATCCTAGCCCTACTGTGTAATCATTTTACTTAATCCTAGCTCTCCTTTAGGAAAACAGTGTAAACCATCCTACTAGGGCTTGGGCTCCTCCTGTAATCAACTTTTACAAGCTAAACACATAGTTTTAATCTTTTTTAAAAAAAATATTTTGCTATCTGGGCATGGTGGCACATGCCTATAGTCCCAACAATTGGGAGGCAAAGGCAGGTGGATCTCTGAGTTCAAGGCCAGCCTGGTCTACATAGTGAGTTCCAGGACAGCTGGGGCTACAGGGAGACCCTGTCTCAAAAAAAATTTTTTTTGTTTATTTTTATTTTCTGTGTATGAGTATATTGCCTGCATGTGTGTAAGTGCACCCATGTCGTGTGATGCCCGCAGAGGACAGAGAGGGTGGAACTGGAATTACAGACGGTTATTAGCCTCCATGTGGTACTGGGAATCAAACCCGGGTCCTCTGCAAGAACAGATAGTGCTCTTAACTGCTGAGCCATCTCTCCAGCCCCACATAACTTTAATCTTAAACTATGTTCCCTGTCTTCTTCATGACCCAAAATAGTGTGTGTGTGTGTGTGTGTGTGTGTGTGTGTGTGTGTTGTGAAAATATCATATCCGGAAGCAGTGAATGGTCCACACGAACAACATGTGGGCTTAGGTTGGTAACATCTGTTTGTGGTTTTGTCTGCTTTTCTGGGTCAGTAGGGGTCAAAAAAGCCCCTGAGAAGACAAAGGTCCTCATTTCTTTCCCATACCATACTGGATGTATTGTTTCAGTAAAGAATGAGAATACCCCTTGGGGACAAACAGTTCTGATAGAAGTCAGAAAGGAGTAGTTCAGTGAACAGATCAGGCTCACTCTCGGTTTAAACAACTCCAGGAGTTGATCTTTTGAGAATCAGGCAGTGCTACATTGTGGCATTTGCCACACAGCCCCTGTTCCCCATAGCCCCTGTTCCCCATAGCCCCTGTTCCACACAGCCCCTGTTCCCAGATCTAAGCTGCTTCTGGGCCTCAGTATGTTGGAGCCCAACACCACAGACATGCCTCACCCTCACCCTGCAACACACAGGACCATGTCTTTGCCACACTATAGGCTGGGCAGAAATGTGGAGGGGATGGCCTCGTCCTGTCAGGATGGTGCTGCACAGCACAGTTCACACTGTCCCCAGTGCTGCCCCAAGCACATGGGCTGGCTTCTCAATGGCTAGGTAGTAGAGGCAGCAGAGGAATCTGTGGGTCTGCTGTGTGGCAGGCTGGTGGGCAGCACACTGCAGAGCTTGGCTCGGTGCCCAGCACATGCTCAGGACTCAGTGTCAGGTGACAAATGGCAGCGGGTGGGGAGTCACAGATGGCTGCTTGGGCTCCTGTGCATTACAACTCAGTTTCTAGTTCCTCCTTCCCTTAACCCATTTAGTGGGTGACCTCCTAGTGGGGACAAGATAGACACATCATTGTCACCACCGAATGATGCACAGCCTCAAGCAGACTAACAAGGGCTGCGTTGGCTGGGGCTGGGCTTCCATTGGCCTCAGGGAGGTCTGAGAGGCAGGAGAGAAATCAGCTCCTGCTGGGGGGATGGTGTGATCAGTTTGTCAACTTGACACAATTTAGAATTGTCTGGCAAATCTCTGTGAGAAATTGTCTAGGTTAGGTTGGCATGTGGGTGTGCCTGTGAGGAATTTTCTTAATTGGTTTAGCCAAGGTGTGAAACTCCTCCTGAATGTGGCTGGCACCCTTTCATGGGCTGAGCCCTCAACTGAAGAAAAAGGAGAGAGTGAGCTGAGCACACTGGCATGCGTGAATTCACTGCTCCCTGTTCCTGGTTGTGGATATGATGGGACTGACTCCCTCAAGCTCCTACCACCATGACTTCCCTTCTGTGATGGGCTGGAACTAGAACTGCGATTAAAATAAACGTTTTCTCCCCCAAGTTTTTTTGGTCAGGGTTTTTTGTCACAACAACCAGAAAAGAAACTAAGGCAGAGAGTCAGAGAGACACCTAGCAAAACAGTACCTGGGACTCGGGCAAGGGAGACTACAGTGGGTGGGCACTGCCCAATAAGGCCTGTGCTAGCAGCCCAGGGAGGCCCTCTGTCCATCAACATGCCCAATTTCTCACAGAGATTTGCCAGACAATTCTAAATTGTGTCAAGTTGACAAACTGATCACACCATCCCCCCAGCAGGAGCTGATTTCTCTCCTGCCTCTCAGACCTCCCTGAGGCCAATGGAAGCCCAGCCCCAGCCAACGCAGCCCTTGTTAGTCTGCTTGAGGCTGTGCATCATTCGGTGGTGACAATAATGTGTCTATCTTGTCCCCACTAGGAGGTCACCCACTAAATGGGTTAAGGGAAGGAGGAACTAGAAACTGAGTTGTAATGCACAGGAGCCCAAGCAGCCATCTGTGACTCTCCACCCGCTGCCATTTGTCACCTGACACTGAGTCCTGGAGGCATCAGGGTTCAACACCAGAATCACTCCATTTATAACCCCAGATTTCTCTGGGCTTCTCCAAACACCCTGCCGACCAAGGAGCTCAGCATACTCAGGACTGGGAGTGGCCCCATCACTGCTGATAGGAGACAAGGAGAGGAGTCTACCCTGGACCCCAGGGAAAGGGTACCCGCCCTTCTCAGCCTCTCTCACAGGGGATATGTCCCATGAGATAGGTCCCCAAACCAGCTACGTACCTGGGGCCGCTGCCTAGTACAGGGACAGAAGCCACCTGCCCACAGTCACAGGGTCCTGGTGAGTGGACTGAGCAGGAGAAGATGCCTGGGGAGGGACCACTGTGAACAGAAGGCTAGGACCACTGGAGTAACAAAGAAAGTCACGCACTATCCTCTGTTTCAGGGAAAGCCATGGGGCAGGAGCTGGTGGCCTGGGGCGGGGATGTGAGGAAGGGAGCCCAAGTCCTCCAGATTTGTTCCTGGCCCCACATCCCTGCAGGGCCTCTGAGGAAAAGCAGGGACTCCTATTTGGAAAGCAGACCTGGGTGAGTCTCCCAAAGTTGCAGAAAGGGAGAGCTGGGAAACACCTCCCAATGCCTCTGAAAGAGCCTCACACCCTCTAGTGGCCAGCGCTGAACTGGGCCTCCCAGGGCCTCAGCACAGGGGCCGCACTCCCAGGGGCTTATCACTGGAGCTGGAGCCTCTGTTTCCAGAATGGCAGGACAGCTCGTTCAAAATCTAACTCCTAGTACAACAGAACTCTGAAGTTTGCAAATTATGTACATGAATGACTGCCGCCCGGTAAACACACACACAACCCCCGCCCACCACTTGCGAGACAGCACATCTGAAACCAGCTTCCAACAGTCACCAAACTAAAATGAAGGCAACTTGTGAGGGTAGCAAATCACAAAAGCACACTGCATCTGAGCAGCAATTCCCCTTCTAGAAAGGCATCCTGCAGATATAACCTGCAGCTGTGTGTTAGCAGACAGCTCACATGGTCTGCTCTGCATGCACATCAGTAGGGACAGGTGTGTGGTATGTGCGTCTTCATGCCCCCCCAAATTAAAAGCTGAAGAGTCGTGGGGTGGGGGTACAAGCTGGAGAGACTGCTCAGTGGTTAAGAGCACTGGCTACTCTTGCAGAGGACCTGGGTTCAGTTCCCAGCACCTACATGACGGCTAACAGTCATCTGTAACTCCAGTTCCAGGGGTTCTGACGCCCTCTTCTGACCTCTGTGGGCATTTCATGACACAGGTGCACCTATCTGCATGCAGGCACAACCAGTGTTCTTAACCGCTGAGCCATCTCTCCAGCCCTGAGGTCATTATTTTTGCTGAGAGCTTTTGGAGGTGTGACTGCTTTGAGGTTACTCATGCTCCTTCCCATTCCATGCTATGTCTTGTGGTCTCAACCCAGTAGGTAAACAGTTCAATCCAGCAAGAATTTATTGAGCACAGACTGCATACCTAAGCTCCAGGTCTGTGCCAGCCCTGCCCACTAAGTTCAGATGGGGTGTTTGTCTTCTGTACTAGATGTGGGGAAGAAAGTGATGAAGGCTCAAGGAGTTGGACAGGAGGTGCTGTGGGGAATGTCTCCAGACTGGACTTTGGAGGCCATTACGTGGGGAAGCTGACCAGCAGGATGGCTCAGTGGGTAAAGGCACTTGCTGTGTAAGTCTCATGACCTGAGTTTGATCTCTGGATCTCTCACAGTGGAAGGAGAGAACTAATCCCAGAAGTTGTCCTCTGACCTCCACATGTGGCACATGTGCACACATACACACATACAATTAATACATGTAAAAAACAATTTGAAAGTTGAAGAGTCCTCTGTGGTTACAACTACTCTGTCTTCTCTTTGGGCATTGGAGCAGCGCCTTATCTCGTTGAGGAAAAATATCTGATCAAAGCGACTTGAGGGAGGGCTTATTCTGGCTCACAGTTTTGGGGTACAGTGTCATGGTGGGTAGGTCACAGCAGCAGGAGGGTGAGGCAGCTGATCACACCGCATCCCTGTGGCAGGGCAATGCTGGTCATGACTGTACCTGAACAGAAACAGCCTGACCCTTAGTATCCATTTCAACCAGGAGTGGGACCCAAACTGTTCTGAGAACTTGTTCCTTCAGATTCCTCCCAGAACTGTGCTATTCTTGAACAAAGGCCTTCTTTCTTAATTAAAACTACATCCAGCATGCAACAGGGAAGGAAAAGTGCACGCTAATCTTGTCAGAGGATTTTGCCATTTTTGACCTCAGTTGATTTAGAACCACTGCACAATCCCGTGCTATTAGTCTAATACCATCTGCTCTTCGCAACACAGATGGGATAACCTGTTGATTTCAATGAATTTCCACTGCTTGTAACACCTCATATGCCCAACACACGCACGCACGCATGCACACACTGTTCTGGGTCAAGGGCAAGGTGAGTTATGAGGGATTAAAGCTATATGTTTAGATCACAAGAGGAACCCAAGGCCTAGTAAGCCTGTTTTACATTATAAGGAAGCTGAGATAGTATTAAATGATCTCAAGATTAAACTTTTTGAGTACAGGGTAGTTAAAAATGCTGGTAACCCCATCATCTCCTTTTTATCTGGGCAATTAGGGTGGGTTTTCCCACCTCAATTAACCTAATCTAGGTAATTCCTCACAGGCATGCCCAGAGGCTTCTCTCCCATGTGATTCTAGATCCTCCCAGGTTGACACCCAATGTCAACCATCTCAGGCACATATGCTGGCCCGCCACACACACTGGCATCTAGTAGCAACTAAGAGTGCAGTGACTTGGAGAGGTTTTTCCTGTTGGAGCATAATGCTCTTAACCACTGAGCCGTCTCTCCAGTCCATGAGCAAAGGGACCCATGGTGGATCCCTTCATGAACTGAGGTCTGGATCCCAGACACAAGGCCCTTAAAAGTGGTTCCTCACATGGACGCTCCTGTATTGGCTCATTTTCTGTTGCTATAGCAGATGCCGCCACATCATCGCACAGCACAGCAAAGGGCAGAAGAGCAGGGGTGGGAGAGAGAAAGCAGGCAGGGCAAACATGTTTATGAAGATGCTGGCGCTGGCCACCATGACAGCATTCACCCAATCCTCAAGGTCTCAGCGCTTGGAAGTGTCCCAGCTCTCCACAGGGTGGCCCTGGGGACCAGGTTTCCCACAGGAGCTTTGCCTTGTACAGACTGTAGGAACTGATCTGCACTGGTGGGAAATGGGCAGACCCGACAGGGGCCCATCAATGACCATACTGCTTTACATTCAACCAGACCACAGCTTCTTCCTCCCTGCCCACAGCCTCTGCTCACAGCATAGTCAAAGCTCTCGTACCTTTCTGAGCACCTGCTCACCACCCCTACGCCTTCTCCTGGTTCCAGGATCCATCTCACTGAGATCCGCCTGCCTCTGCCTCCCAAGTCCTGGGATTAAAGGCATCTACCCACGCCCGGTTCATAGACCAATTTTAATTGGATTGCTTGTTTTCTTCAAGTTTAGGTTAAATTTTTTAAATAGGTATTTATTTATTTTATTTGTGTTGGGGGGTGTTCAGAGAGTTGGGAAGAGGGAGAGCAATTGCTCATAGGTCTGGGCTTTCTTTAGGGGGTGATGAAACTGACCTGAAACCTGTGGCTAGGGTCTATAAATCCTAGCACTCAGCCTGGGAGGAAGGAGAGAGTGGAGGGCTGGGAGCCCCAGGACCCACACCCAGAGGTTCCCTTTCTAGAGTTGACTTGCAAATACCCTGCAGTTTATTACCCTGCCTGGCAGGGGTACTGTTAGTTTGACAGGTAGGCATTTTTTCCTATTCAAATCGTCTGAGTGCATCTTGCTTGCACAGAGAAAAGTGAACCTCCCTCCTCCATCAGAGACTGGCACTGCCTCTGATGGCCTGCAGAACCATGGGATGTGTGTGCCACCAGAACATCACCTTCCACCCCTCTCTTTTAAACACGATATAAGAAAGCACACACTTTGTGCTAGCTTTGCCACAGGAAGCAACTCTGGCCAGCAAAAGGAACACCAGGCCTGCAGAGTCCACCAGGATGTTATGGCCACACAAGTGAGCTAGCAGCAGCCCAGAGCACACTCACCTGTGTCGGGACTCAGGTTGGCTTTGCTTAGCGGGGGACCTGCTGGCTTCGGGGCAGAGGGTCTGATCGGCGACAGAGTCAAACTCTGGGACCTGTGTCTTCCCAACAGGATGATTTATTTTAGAATTTAGATGGTTTTTATACATCCCAAGGAACTAGCAGTCACGTGGGATATG
>NW_008332152.1:1368897-1389919 GCF_000622305.1 Nannospalax galili | reverse complement strand
ACCTGGCCTAATCTCTTAGCCAGGGATAGCTGAGTTATTTGTTTAGGACAAGGAGATGAGCTAAGGGTTGTTGACCAAGATGCTTTCCCACAGAGCAGGGAGCCTGCACTTTTATGACCAGGCCGCTTCCTCCTGCCAGCCCAACAGTGTTCTGCAGGCCAGGGATTATCAGAGCCACTGTTTTCAGTGCCCCTCCCTTTTAGCAGAGAATGCAGCCTGGACCTACATGTTTTAGGCTCACCTCACTCTAGGGCCTGGAATCCTGGTTTCCTACACACCTGCCTCGGCAGCTCTGCAATGCCAGCTCTCAGCAGTCTTGGGAATTTCCACCTCTGAGTTCATTTCTCCCTGTGCCTTTCCTCACTCAGGGTCCCACAGTAGTCCTACCACCATTACGGTGATGGAGCCGGTCTTCAGTTGAGTCTGCAGAGCCTCTCAGCTGGGCGGTCTGTGTGTGCCCAGCCAGGCATGCTTAGCGGGTCACCCTCCCACAGGTGCAGGCAGGTGCAGGCAGCCTGGGGTGGGCAACCTCAGTGCAGGAGGCTGGCAAACTCCACAGATGGGCCAGGCACTGACACGGCAGCTAGGGTACTGAGACAAGGGCCCAGTCCTCTGACAGCCTATGCTCAGAGCTGGTGCCAAAGTCACCTTCATCACAGATGATGGCTGAAGTGATTCTGGATACGCCAAGCTCAAGGAGAGGAAAATAGAGGCCACTTCTTGATACAAACAGCTACAAAGTCACATTTCTAAGGGACATAGGAACAGAGGAAATCAAGGCATTTTTAGGGAAAACATTGACACAAACTGTCCATTGTGGAATGAAAAATAACAAATCAGTTGAGTCCATGATCCACCAAAGGCCTGGGCCAGGGTCCGAGTCAAATACACTCACACTTTTGCAACTAAATTCATCATCAAAGGTAAGTGGAATAAATGGCTAGTGGATAGCGTTAATCTTGACTCTAGAGTTACTACCTACATAGTAACAAAATGAACTTCAAAAGTACGTAACTACAGCTGGGCATGGTGGCACATGCCTTGAGTCCCAGCACTTGAGAGGCAGAGGCAGGCAGATCTCTGTGAGTTCAAGGCCAGCCTGGTCTACATAGTGAGTTCCAGGACAGCTGGGGCTACAGGGAGACCCTGTTTCAAAAAAACAAAAACAATAGCTGGGCATTGTGGCACACGCCTTTAATCCTAGCACTTGGAAGGCAGAGGCTGGTGGATCTCTGGGAGTTCCAGGCCAGCCTGGTCTCCATAGTGAATCCATGCCAAATGTGGCTATAGGGAGACCCTCTTTCCAAAAGACCAAAAACAAAAAATAAAAAAGTAGATAACTACATACCGTAACTTTCTTAGTACTTCTCAAGGAAAAGGTTCAAGAAAGCTTTCAACATAAGTGTGAGCCAGAGGAACAAAACACCTGTCTGCACCCACTAGGGTCACATGCTGGGGGTCACCAGGTTGAAGGTGGGCATTGGAGGGGTATGTGAGGAGTCTCAAGTCCTGAGATATCACCAAGCAGACGGTGTCCTGCACCAAGACTCAAGTCACTAGCCCCATGACTGGGCTCTTCTTAACTCAGCAAGACCATTCACCAAAATTAATCCTAGAATAAGCAGGTCACACAGTATTACCATGATCTGTGGGAGTCCCCACCCCCACAAATGTCTTGTCTTCACTCCTTCTCATTCTCATCTATATTTAACTCATTCTAGCAATATCTCCATCATTCCAGGAAGCCAAGAGAGGTTCTGTATCTCCATATTACTGTTTCCTGACATATCTTTAGCTGATGAGCTTTAGGGGTAAATAAGGTCTACTATTCCCCTCTACCAAGGCCAGCCCTCATCTCCAGATTACACTTCAAGAACCGTTTGGGGGAGCTTGGGACCTAGCTCAGCTGGTACAAAGTGCTTCTATAGCATGTACAAAAGCCTTAGGTTGAATCTGCATTAACCAGCTGTGGTGGCACACAAATACCTGTAATTCCAGCACTCAGAAGGCAGAGGCAGGAGGATCAGGAGTTCAAAATCACCCTCAGCTACACAACAAGTTCAACACCAGTCTGGGACATATATGAGAGTGCTTGTGGAGCCAGTAGATAGTCTTACCATTGATCTTGCAGGTGATTCTGGTGTCTGTCAATGGTAGGACATTAACATTTCTCAAGACCTTTCTCTTCCCTTTTCATAAAGAGTATAAGTTCTTTTCACAAATGGAGGGAAAGTAAATGTCAGAAACATGACTATTCAAAAGACATCCAGGAAGGGGTGGATGAGCAGAGCAGCTGTGTGGAGTTCCAAAGGCTGGTTTTCTCCCAGGCCAGCTTATCTGCAAGGAATTCATGGCACTGATACAGGTGATTAAACCAGGCTGGAAACATTTCCGGGCTCCTCCACATAACAGGCAGAGGGCCCACACTCACACCTGTGGCCTTTTCCAACCTGCCAGCCCGACCCTGGCTCCTAGTCTGACGCTTTTAGTCTGCCCTGCCTAGCAACAAATGGCGCCTGCAAGCTGCCTCCCCGGCCCCGGCACTTGTTCAAACTGTGATTTTCACGAGGCAGATTTACAGAAAACCTTTCAGTGTGGTTTTCAGCTGTTTCCTGGTCGGAAGCTCTTCAGCATGGCAGCCTTTACACCTAGGTATTTCTGCAAACTCGTGTTCACCTTTAAAGTTCAGAGGCTCCTGCTGCAGCTTGTCATGCCTGGCACCACTCCCTGGCTTGTGGCAGCATCCTTGTGGCTGGCAAAGATCCTTCCACACATGCAGTCTTTTAGCTTCACCTTTTTTCCTAACTGGGGATGGAGCCCAGGCCCTTACTAGGCACCGGCTGTACCTCTGAGCTACATCCCCAGTCTCCCTTTTTATTTTTTGTATCTGAGACAGGGTCTCATGAGTTTGCCCAAGCTGGCCTTGAACTTTCCATCCTCCTGCTTCAGCCTTCAGAGTGTCTAGGCCTAGGCCACCAGGCCCAGCTCGAGTCTGTCATTTGTTAAGGACTCTTGGTCACTGTCATTGAGATGAAACCTCAAGCACTTCTGACCTTCAAGCGAGGGGGATTTCCCAGCGTCCCTAGTGCTGGCTTCTCATTGTAAGGACTGTGCTTTTGCGAGTCCTTTTCATGGCAATCAGTGGGATGCATTTAGCTTTTTAAAAAGTATTCAGCCAGACATGGTGGCTTAACCAATAAAATTAAGAATTTGCCATCATCCGGGAGGCAGAGACAGGCAGATCTCTGTGAGTTCGAGGCCAGCCTGGTCTACACAGTGAGTTCTAGGCCAGATGGGGCTACAAGGAGACCCTGTCTCAAAAAGAAAAAAAAAAAAACACAAAAAACCTGAAAAACAAAATTGTAGAAAACTTCTTAAAACACACATATGCACATGTGCATACACACACACACACACACACACACACACACACACAGCCTCCTGTGCCCAATGGAGCACTGAGCAAAGCTAGTAGGCCAGGCCAGCCTTATGCAACAAATTGAGTCCGGGCATCAAACTTACAGCAAGAAAATCTGTTTTCAGAACTTTTTGCAGTTAGTAACTGTAGAGAGGCTCTAAAGCCTGTACCACCATATATCAGAATGAGTAGGTAGAAAGAGTCCCAGACACCACAGCCCAGGTGAGCCAGCACACTGAGCCTACTCACTGAGGATGGCAGCAGCAGCTTCATGAGCACCTGCACCTGGCGAGTGCCAAGCTCTAGATGCAGCCGAATCCATGAACAAATGGAACTCTAGAGTCACAGAAAGCCATCGCTGGGGTCACAATGTGGAAGTACAGTATAAGAACCCAAAATAAGCTGCTGCCTGAGTCAAGCCTCCCAAGAAGAACCCAGGTCACAATGGTGTGCTAATGGTGGCAGAGGGAACACACGACATGGAGGACAGTGGAAACAAGACCGTGCAGGTAAGAGGCTCACACAGACAAGGAGTGGAAAGGTGCCACTCCAGGACTTGGGCACCACGGAGGACCCTCAGCAAGGAAGTGGTGCCATCAGGTCTGTGTTCCAAGCTGTCAGCTAGACCAACTGCTTTCTAGAAAAGGGGAAAATGATGACCCAGAGGCACTGAAGAATTGCCCAAGAGGAGGAACTGGAGCAGGGCAAGGAATGGGTAGAGAGGCAGAGTACCGGGGAATGAGGTGAGCTTAGAGCATGGGCAGCTGGCTGGTGCCAGAGAAGAGAAAATGAAATTGGGTGAAGATGTGCTGAGCTGGAGAAGTCTGGCAGACATCCAAGTGGGTATCTGTCTTCCTACTCTTGTTACTGTGATCAAGCACCTGACAAGCTACTCAGGAGGGTTTATTTTGGCTCATGGTTCAGGGGATAGCCGGTCATGGTGAAGGCATGGTCCCAGGAGTATGGAAGTCGCTGGTAATGCCTTCATAGAAACACACCCAGAGGAGTGATCCTCAATAATCCATCGAAGTTGACATTGAGGATTAAACAACACATTAGCCAGGGCTGGGAACATACTTGGTAGAGTGCTGACCTAACTGAAATGGTAAAAACGATTTTGTCCATTTTGTCCTAGCTGACTTTTGCTTTACCCTGTGATTTTGCCCAGCCATTCCCACTGTCGGCACCAGGAAGAAGTCTTTCAGGGAGTACACTTCTACAATACTGGGAAACTTACAGGTACCCAGGTAGCACGTCCACGTAGCACATCTTCCTTCCCAGTCTAACTGAAACTTTTGTTGACTGAAAACCTCTTTGTTAACTGACCTGCCCCTGGTCTGGTGTAACTATGGTGATCTGATGTAACTATGGTTATTGGCTTTGCCCCTGGCATGATGTAACGGTGGTTTTAAACTTTATAAATGCTGTCCTTCTCTTCATGGTCCAGCGTTCTTTTGGGCATTAGCCACCTCTCTGACTGCAAGCTATCAACAAAGGACTCATAATTCAACCATCACTCTGTAGCGTTCCTCTGTGCATCTTGCTCGGTATTACATCAATGCACAAAGTCCTGGGTTCTATCTCTAGCTCCACATAAAACCAGGTGTGGTGTGGTGGGGCACACCTGTAATCCCAGTGCTCAGGAGATAGATGCACTGGGATTATACTTTCCCTGTTTTAGGGAAAAGAAAAAAAAAGGGGGGGCACTGCACAATTAAACCAACAAACCAACTATCACACCAGCCTATGTCCATATACCTGTCACAGGGCCTGTCCTCACGGTAACGTCCCTAAATGAGAATGGGATGGGTGTGGCATGGATGGAGGGATTCTGAATTGAGACAGAGATGGATACATGCAGGGATTGAGTGAGGGGCAGATGGACAGGTGGATGGGAGGACAGGCAGACGGACACATGGATGGCCAGATGAATGGTTCTGGAGGCCCTGGTCTGGCCATCCACCCTGGTTAACTCGTGACAGAGAACCTGTATTTCAGCTCAGTTCCGCTGTGTGGACCCTGGCCTGGCCTGCACAGTGGAATCCCCAGCTTCCCACACTCTAGCAGCTTTCCTTCTTCAGCTCTTCCCCAGGTGGCCAGAGAGCTGCGGTCATCAAACTCAGATGACCCAACGGCCAGGGTCCGGCTGGGATGCCACTAGTCTGGCACGCACCCAACCACGCGGCGCGACTCTCCGCGCAGACACCGGGGGTTGGAATCCCCCCATGCAGGAGTCCCCGGGAGAGCGGCAGGGGAAGAGGGCGCGGGGTATAGCCGCAGCCGGAACCGGCAGCCCGCCATCCTCCAGGCCCGCGAACACCGGGCGGCGCGCGCGGGACCCGCCCGAACGGCAGAGACTGCGCAGGCGCCAGGACCAAGGGGCGGAACCTCCGCGCGCTCTTTGTCCCGCCCCGCGTCAGCAGGTCCTCTCCTGATTGGACGGCGCCTCTGCCGTGAGGCGGGAAGAGCGTCGCGCATCCGGTGACGTCTCCCGAGGGCGTCGGCAGGGTCGGCGGCGTCGGCAGCCGTGTCGGCGGCGTCCGGAGGAAAATGGCGGAGTACTTGGCCTCCATCTTCGGTACCGAGAAAGACAAGTGAGTGAGGGGGCGGCCTCCGGGGCGCGGGCCGGGACTGCGGGGGGCGCGGGCCGGAGGAGGCCGCGAAGGGGCCCGGGCATAGCGGGCGGGAGCGGCAGCCTTTGCGGCCTCGCGCGTCTAGGCGCCGCCACCTCGTGGGCCGCGCGGTGGGCGACTCGGGCCGGGCCTGCACTCCAGGCTACGGGGTTCGGGCTGCAGCTACCGGCGCCCGGCTCCACCCCGGCCCGGACCCCCGGGCGAGCCCACGTGCTCGCAACTTTGGGTGTTCGGTGTGGTGCCGGACGTGCCCCCTGCCAGTCGCTGCGTCTTAGGGAGACCCCATTCCTGGGAGTCTGTCCACTGAGCCGGCGTCCTTCCTGCCGGAGCCGTGGCGGGGCTGGTGGTGAGGACCGCGGGCGGGAAAGTGCGGGAAGTGCCTGGGAACTCTTTATGCCGCGCGGATATCGGGAAAGGGGTGCTTTTTATCAATGGTTAGGTTAAAGGAAAACAATAGTAATCTCACTTGTATTTGGGTGCAATCCTTGGCACATACTCATTTCCAGTGTATTGGATGAAGTTTAGGCTAAAGGAAATGTCTTCAGGCGCTTTGAAGGATAAGGATAATTCCTACTTTGAAGTGTCTGGCTTAATGTTCTCGGAGTAAGCAGTCACCATCTTGGTGTTCCTGACCCCACACCAGGGCTACACAGATCTGTAATGGGAAGGCCCTGGATCTGCCATAGATAAGATTTTTGTTGCTAGGTTCTCAAACACTGTTGAAAATGTTCTGTTTTCCAGGAAGGAGGCTGTGCGGACAGGCACCATTATACAGATAGAATCTCCTGTGATTGGAAGAGGGAATGTTTCTAAAACTCCAGCCAAAATCTTCAGGCAGTCAGTGTAAAAGCATTTTATTGGGTGTCCACTCCAGGCCAGACAGGAGACCCAAAGATGGATAAAATCTTGGTTTTTGATCAGGGTGTGGTGGCCGCTCCCCTTTAATCCCAGCACTTGGGAGGCAGAGACAAGCTGATCTCTTGTGAGTTCAAGGCCAGCCTGGT
Organism: Nannospalax galili; assembly: GCF_000622305.1. Lineage (NCBI taxonomy): Eukaryota > Metazoa > Chordata > Mammalia > Rodentia > Spalacidae > Nannospalax > Nannospalax galili. The sequence goes on along the minus strand of NW_008332152.1, from coordinate 1,382,864 downwards.
CTACATACTGAGTTCCAGGCCAGCTGGGGCTACAGGGAGACCCTGTCTCAAAAAGACCAGGAAAAAAAAAAGTTGGGGTTTTCTGAGAAATCTGGAGGAGGCTGTATGCATTATGTTAAAGATGATAACAACCATACTTTGAGGCCTATACTAATCTGGTCAGAGGAACTTAAAGGACAGTTTTTGCTCCTTGCCCTCTGAAGTTGACTAAGTTCCAGGGGACTATGGAGCATCTCTCAAAATGTCCTGTAAGTGTGGTGAGTCACCTGTCCTCTTGTTCAGGGAGGCTACAGAGGCCCCCTCAGATGGACTTGAACCAGTGTCCAGTCTACAAAGAGTACAGAAGAAGCATTTCCTCCATGCTTCCAAGTGAAGCCAGCCACGATTGAGCAGGACCTTTGACTTGTCTTCACATAGATGGAACTGGTAAAAGAAAGCCAGGGTTCCTCCTAAGCCCATGTGATCCCTGAGGAACAGATCCTCAAATGACCTTCAGAGTAAAAATAAATTGGTTTATTTGGGCCAACCGTATGGTCTTAAACACCCAAAAGGAAAGTATAACCAAAGATCAAAGTGGTCAGTATATTTCTTTAAGAGTTCACGTGTATAGGCAAAGGCTACGTAAAATAAGAAAGAATGGCAGACAGGAGATACCTTCCTTTGAGTTGTTGGACAGGGTGGCCCAAGAGACTCCCAGACAGTAACCCAGCATCGAACTGGGAAAATGAACAGCAGACCCCAATCTTATCTAAAGGAATGTGGGTGACTGCTGCTAGATGAGGAAGAGCTGATCTTCCTAAAACAAGGGACTCTATAGATAGGCTGACTAGACTCAGCGGATGAACTTGAACTGGGGAACGGCTGGGGGGCACTGACAACGCAGTGGGCCGTACGTAACTGGGATGACAGAGTATATGGGTTCCAGTGGGGGGAGGGGCTATGGGAAGGTGCCATTTGGTGTGCGGGTATAAAGATGAATAAGATTGTTTGGGATGTTCTGTATGAAATACAAAAAAAAATCAGTTAAAAAATTTTTTTGAATACATGGAAGGGACTGGAGAGATGGCTTGGTAGCTACTGCTCTTAGAGAGAACCAGAGTTCAGTTCCCATCACCTGTGGTAGGCAGATGAGATGGCTCACAATCATCTATAACTCCAGCTCCCATCTGACACCTGTGGTTTCTGTGGGCTCATGCACATACACCCATACACACACACACGTTTAAAATAAAGTCTTGAAAATGCATTGAAACCTGGTAACTGCTGTGGAAAAGTCTGTTACGTAAATGCAGATGTCACATAGGAGGGTTGGGGTGACTGACCAGTTCTGACAGGCTCCTTGCCGTGCACTTCTGGTTTGCATTTATACCTGTGGGACGGCGTGTGTCCTGGGAAGGACTGTCTCAGCAAAGCCCTGGCTATGGAGGCTTAATCCAGTGCTGCATCCCATGGTTCTGCTGTAAAGAACCACATCTCAGCTTAACTAGGGAAGAGGTACAAAGAATTGATTTTTTTTTTTTTTTAAGAAAAACCAAGGCTACTTACGTTCTCATTTCAGGAAGATGGAGTGTTTAGCTTACCAGAGAAGATCACCTCTTGAAACATGAACATGGTAGTACCTACTGCTTTTTTAAAAATTTAAGATAGAAGTGAAATGTAGGTCTACATAAATATTTAGCTTGAGCGTTTTAAAGTGTGAACTTTTTTTTTTTAGATCTAATCTAACTTGTCTGCAAGTAAAACCCATTTTTTGTTTTTGAGACATTTTTCTATGTATCCTTGGCTGGCCTGGAACTCAGATCCACCTGGCTCGTTCTTACTTTTTTTTTTTCATTTTATTTCAGTTGTTTATTAACTGGCTGAAGCAGGAGCACTTGCTAGACGATTAAGAATGAGGATTGTCACTCATGTGGGCCCTTGAGTTCAGTTCAGCCAGGGATTTTGCCCATTCTGAGGTAGTTTTTAGATGAGCTGTTCATTTTCACTTGACTTAACAAGGGTTCTTGTCCAGTCAAGTTACCCAGAGTAAGGGCACTCCTAATGATTCTTCTCCCTGGTAAACTCAAGCTTGACTTTATTTACTGCAGTCTGATGGTACACAGAGGAGGGCTGGTCTTCATGGTCCATCAGATTTCACTGTAGTTGAAGCCTTCAGTCTTAACTGCAAATTGACTACTTAAACATCCAGCTCTTGCTAAAAATAACATGATCTGTAGGCTAACACTCCTACTTTTGCAAGATGAAATGTGAACGGGCACCTGCTGGCTTTAATTGGCTGAACTCCGTCCGTGGAGTATTGAAGCAGCATAGGGCGGGCTTTGCTCTCTCTGGTTCCTGGGGTGGGTTGGATATCCTGACAGCCAAGAGCCTGTCTGGAAATTTCCTCTCAGTGATACAGGAGTTTGGAGAACCTGAACTTTGTTTTCTGTTTTCTTTAGATAGTGATAGTGCTTACTGAGGCCTGTAAGGACACATGTCTCAATTCTTGGAACAGTGCCTGGTTGGCATTTTCCTCATTTTATAGATGGCATCTGAGACCAGAGAGGTGGAGTGGCTTGTCCAAACCTGGACATCCACCTTCATCAGGGTCTCCTTCCTCCCACACTGAGCTGGCATCCTCAGGAGAGAACTTCATCGTGGCAAAATGGAGAATTGGTGTGGTTTAAGTTAAATTTAGCTTATGAGGAATACTTTTTTTTTTCTTTTTTTGGCTTTTTAGTGCTAATCTTTTAAAAAAGCAGAAAGTATGCATTAACAGTGGAGGGGATTTGAATGAGAAGGGATGGAGTTAAAATTAGAGCACTCTTAACTCAGAGTTGAAGTTAAGGCATCCTAAAATACTGCTAAGGTGGTACTATCAATATAAAACTGCATGTGCTGGGCTGGGGAGATGGCTCAGCGGTTAAGAACACTGGCTATTCTTACAGAAGACCTGGGTTCGAATCCCAGTACCCACATGGCAGCTAAGAGCTGTCCATAACTCCAGTCCCAGGGGATCCAACAGCCTCTTACGACCTCCGAGGGCATTACATGACACAGGTGCACTTACCTACATGCAGGCAGTACACTCATACACATTAAAAAAAATAATAATAAATTTTTTTTAAAAAATGCATATGTTTTAGTAGCAGGAAAGTGATTTGGAAATACAGATTGTGTTAATGGTCTTTCTGTCCAGTATCTTCCCAGCAAAATAACCAGCTCTTTATTTTTCCTTACAGAGTCAACTGTTCATTTTATTTCAAAATTGGAGCCTGTCGTCATGGAGACAGATGTTCTCGGTTGCACAATAAACCGACCTTTAGCCAGGTTTGTTTGCTTTGTTTTTTCCTTTCCACATAAATTATTTTTAAAAATCTTGCACTTTTCAGAGGCAATTAATATTTCCACATGCTGAGCAAGTCTTTTTTTTCTTGTTTAATATTTGTTTGAATGAGAATGAGGTAGGGAGGCCCACCCCAGTGGGGGGGGCGGGTCTCTGTTATCCTTAGAGGAACTTTAAAAATAATAGTGGAAGCCAGCGTGGTGGCTCAGGCCTTTAATGCCAGGCAGAGGCAGGCGGATCTTCATGAGTTCGAGGCCATCCTGATCTTCATAGTGAGTTCCAGGTCAGCTGGGGCTACAGGGAGACCCCATCTCAAAAAGACAAAAAAAGTATTGGGACGTATGTTGGTCACAGCTGGAGGTCACTGCCTTATTCTCCCTCCCATGGACACCAGGGCATGTGGCATGACCGCACCTCTTTTCCAGGTAGCAGTGGATGCAGAATGCGGTGTCTGCTGTGTGCTCTCTGGGCTGTAGAGATGCCAGCAGGTCCATCAGGGCTCTCTGCACTTTGACACCTCAATTTGCAGCGTATTCTAGAATCTTCACTAATGAAACTTAACAGTAGATGATCAACATGAATTGCCCATAGCAGGTCTGTTCAGTTCACTAAGAGATGCCTGTCTTGGGCTCAGGTCTGCCCCAAATGAAACTCCGTCCCATATCTTTTGTTTCAGTTTTTGTTTTTGCGGAGTTTTTTGGTTTTGGCTGATTGTAAAAAAGGCAAGGATTTGAGCCTCCAGGGATTGCCGGTGGATTAAAGGTTCCCTAATAGCAGAAAGCTGCTGCTTCACCTCTGGAAAGGGGCGAGATTGGAAGGTCTCCACCGGGTCAGCCTAGAGTGAGGCTGCTGAGTTCCCCACAGTGGCCCTGAAAGTTGCTAGGTGCTGAACATGCATCTTACTTTCCCTTCTGCTAAGTAAAACATTTTTCTGTGTGAAGTCAGTCAGTTGGTATAAAGGAGCTGGGAGAGACCGTGGTATCTTGGAGCTAAAGCCCTGCAGAACTAGGTTAGTGTAAGAGGACTCTATCCTCTAATGACCCTGAACTTCTGAATTTTAAGAGTGTCGGAGCCACTGCTTTAAATGTCATATTGTGTGTTGGTGGTTTGAGTTGTTGAGGCACCCACTTAACCAGTGGTCCTGGGCTGTGCAGTAACTAAGCCCCTTTGGTTTGGGGCTTGTTAACAAGTGTGCATGGTGGTGGGTACAGAGAGGCTACTGTTAGCCCTCTCAATGAGCCAGAAGCCCTTGCTGCTTTCTTCTGATCTTCGGAACCATGGGGCACCTTGAGAGGGTCAGTGAAGTTCATCTGAGCACTGGGTGGGGAGGGGCTCCCATGACAATAGGGTACCTCGCTTTGTTTTGGTTGGTTCCCCAGATTTTAGTGGAACCACCTGCCTCTTTACACAGCTTTGCCTACAGTGAACAGCTGTCTGCAGGTAACCCGGGGAGGACTGCGGGGGTGTGCTGCTGAGTGGCATCCCTTCTGCTTGTCAGTGGCTTCCTTCCCGGTGGTTCGAGTAGAGAGCTGAGGGAAGTCAACCCTGGGAAACCTGTGAGGGCAGGCAGGACTAGCTGACTCAGGGCAGCTGTGATGGCCAGGCAGGCTGCATGCCCAGGGTGCAGAGGGCTACTTGGTGTGGTGTCGGTGTGTGCGGCTGGTACTTGGCTCTGCTTCCCAGGTGGGTTCCAGTAGCAGACCTCTGTTCCGTGAACTGCCATCTCGCCGCTCCCCTTGGAGCACAGCTCCGAGCAGAGCCAGCTGGGTCGACCGAACACTTAAAAACGGTCTTCATGCTACGCTGTTGAGACAGAACATTGACTTTCTAGATCATGCAGTCTATTGTTCAGCCTGTAAATCTCTAGCATAATTCAGGGTGGGTTTCTTACAGTGATGTGGACGTAAGATTCATGTACTATATTAGCTTACTAACTTAAACATGGTTTGTTTTTTCAGACAACTTGATTTTCAGAAGAACGGTACAGTGTAAGGTTTCAAGTCTGCCTGATCCAGATTAAAGCACAAGGGCTAAAAGGATCTTTTCCTTAAAAGAAGGATCGGAAAAGAGCAAATGTTTTAACTATTGTATTATGTAAACAGAGACCCCACCAAGAAAGTGTAAATAAGAGTCAGGTATCCATGACAACTGGTGTGCCTGTTTGCTGAGCCCAGAGCTTGATGTACCGCAGACAGTTGGAGTGTGCATTTGGTCAGGAAAATGATTCTGTGGGGAATATGACGTGACTTTTTCAACATGGTAGCGTGCTGGCTTGGAGTACAAGAAAATGTTAGTGTTCTGTTTATTTCGTGTCTTGTATCGAAACACTTCACTCTTGATAACGGGGACGCTCCAAACAACAGATACAGTTTCTTCTTGGTTGCTGGCTGACTTGAGCCAAGTCACTGCTCAGACTCTGTTTTCATAATATGATGGTTTTGGTGTACTCTGCACAAGACAAGTGTCTGACTTGCGGGAAAAGACAACAAACGTTTAGCCATTTGCAAACAAACTGTCTCTTTGCAATTGTCTAATATATGCACAGCAGCCAGTAGAATTCCCCTTTTTATTTTTTTTTCCCCGCAGACCATCTTGATTCAAAACATCTATCGTAATCCCCAAAACAGTGCACAGACGGCTGACGGCTCACACTGTAAGTCCCACAGTTGGAGAAATTTTTTTAAAACGATGGTGTTCAAGAGCCCACTCTTAATTGAGACATAATGCTGGCTCTGAGCTGCTGACATAGAGCTGTTGCAAACAGGACATGGTGCTGGAACCGCGTGGCGCACAGCCAGAACTTGACAGGGGCCGAGCTCAGGAGGCTCTTCTCCTAGGGAAGGTCACTGGCCGGCCTCTCCTGTTGACTGACGTCACAAGAGTGTCCGTCCACATGAAATGGGTTTTAACCCAAGTAGGCAATCATTGGCCTTCACAGTGACTGAACCCTGGCCTTTCTTAAGTTCTTTCTGTAAAACTAAAAATGGTAGGAATGTTGAGGAGCCAAGAAGGTAAGTTGCCCAGTAAGTGTGGCTTTATTTCACCGTTACAATTTTTCCTCTAGGAAGTGGAGATTTCATGACATGAAATTATTGTATTTCTCTTGCACAGCACTTTGCTCATCGGTTAACAGAAGCACTTTTCCTTCTCAGTTCATTAAGTTTTCTCTCTCAACTAAGAACTTGTTGGCACTTGCCTGGCATGCCCCTGGGCTGGCACGTGGCCGTGCGGCTTGTGCTGTAAGCAGAATTGCAATACTGGCATCTCATGAGATCTCGCAGTGCAGTGTTAGGGTAGTTCAGGACAGCCAGCGACTGAGGGGACGTCTCTGCTCTGAAGGAAATAACCTGCTCTCTTTACAGCACTGACTCCACTGCAAGAATCTTCACGGCAGCCGGCTAAGTGTGTTCATTTAATTTTCCATGATATAAAGTTGTTGCGTTTTGTATTTCAGACCATTGCCCTCTTGAACATTTACCGTAACCCTCAAAACTCTTCCCAGTCTGCTGACGGTTTGCGCTGTAAGTTCATACAAGTTCCTTCCCCGGTTCCCTGGGCTTGCGTGTCAGAGCTCAGTGTCCACTCCACCTGGTCTGCTGTGCTAGTGTCAAGAACCGCCTTTACTAGAGGTGGCAGGAGCTGTTGTGCCCACTGCCCTCTGCTGGACCCCTGCCCCTAGTCAGAGATGGCAGTATCTGGCAAGGGCATCCCCAAAACAGTTCGGACCTGCTGCTCTTCCTCCTCCACACTTGGACCGTCACCCTGGGATACACTGGGACTGAGTCTGAGCTCTGTCCTTCCCTGGGGGGCAGCAGCATCTGAACGGTTCACACCTTCCAGAACTCTCAAGTGCAAAGTGCTCTGAATTTTTCAGATTTTTGTCTCTTTAGCCTTATTTCCCTAAACTGCACCTCAGAGGTTGTGCCCTGACTGTGAGGGCCCTTTTGTGTTTCCCATGTGAGGGTCTGTAGCTTGCTTGCACTGACCCGAGTGGTCCTGCCACACCCACACAGGTGCACTAAAGCCAGGATGCACTTGGCAGAAGAGGCACGTGGTGTCCAGCCACCCACTGTGCATAGTAGACTTGAGTTTCAGGAGGCTGCGTCCGGGAACGAAGGACATGAGGGGCAGCAGATCTTACTGGCATCGGTAAACGTTGCCAGTTTCTCTGTGTGCTGGGATTGTTAGGTTTTAAGTAGGCTCCCCAGCAGTGGTCACTGGAGTATAGCCATGTGTATTAACTTGAACAGCTGGACTCTTGTTAAAATTAGTCCAAACTGAAGGGTAGACGTCTCATCAACCAATTTGTATTAAAGCAGTAAAAATTACTAAAGCTACCCTTGGATAGCCATAGGCTGAATCAAGCACACCCTTGACTGGAACCATCCATCTGTTCGTTGGCCAACCCTGGGTAAATAAGTGCTTCTGGAACCACCACCCCTGGAGCTGGCCAGACTGGTGGCCTTGGGTGCACATTCTCTGTTGGCGGGTGGCCTTTTCTCATACGGTTTCCTGCCGAGGTGCTGAATGTTTGGTGCTAACCCTGATCTGACACTAGAGATTTCTTTCTAAATTTGATGGTAGCATTCACCTGGTATAATCCATCTTCGGTTTAAATACTTGGTTTTTTTAAGACTAGAGGGAAGTGTTGACCTGTGGTTTTATTAAGCAATGTTTGTTCACAAACCTGCCCTGGGGTACAGACAAATGAAAACAAGTGGTCGTAAGAGGATCTGTTCCTCCTTGCCCTGGTTGCTCACTGGGGACTCTGCTTTACCCACGGGAGGTCGTTGTCTTAGTTCTATCTATCTGTATTTGCAGTTCACAGTACATTTTTTCGGATACTGTAAACTAAAGGTTCAGCTCTTCAGTTCTGGGGTCCTGATCCTACAGATGAAACTTAATTCTTCTTTTTAGAAAGAATCAGTTTCCACCTTTTTGTGTGTAGAAAATAAGCTTCATTTGCTTAGTTAAAACTAAATATGAGCCAGGCATGGTGGTGCATGCCTTCAATCCCATCAGAGGCAGGTGGATATCTGTGAGTTCAAGGCCAGCCTGGTCTACAGGACAGCTGGGGGCTACAGCAGACCCTGTCTCAAAAAGACATAAATAAATAAATAAATAAATGCAAGTGAGGAAGATATCAGCATTGATTTCTTCCCACACAGACATGAGCACACATACACATGCTTGTGCACTCAAATGCAGACCTGCAGGTACACTAGCATGATATAGTGAGTTCCAGGGCAGCTGGGGCTACAGGGAGACCCTAATAAATAAATAAATAAATAAATAAATAAATAAATAAATAAATAAGCAAACAAACAAACTTGAAATGAGTCCTACTTTTAAGTATTTTATAAGAAAAGTGATCATTTTCTAAGTTGTAATGCTTAAAAATATCTGTTGAGCCACTTAAGTAGTTTCCTCTCCGATGAGTGTTTGATGTACTTGTCTCAGCCTTTTAGGTCATTTCAACTAATAGAATGAGTGTGGCCAGTCTTTTAAAAACCACCAGAATGTTCCTAGCTTGTTAAAACTTTGCACATGTCAATTTTTCCCTTTCCAGTCTTTGATGGAGAAGGCACTGGGTCCTAATTGTCAGGATCTGCCCTATGGACTGGCCTTCTCTTGGCCAGGTCTTCTGCTGCTGTCAAAAGTCGTTGTCTGGTATAGTCAGTACGTTTGGGTTTTAAAGTGAGGCTAGTTTCCTGGAAATTCAGCAGGGGTCAACAACCTAGATAGAGGGAACTTAGATTGTCAGAATTAGAGTTTAAGTCATTTCTTACCTCAAATAACAAAAGGCTTTGAGTGAGTGCAGGGGCAGGGCAGTTTAGTAGCCCCGTACCCAGTCACATACCCTTGGTGGGTCACACCAGAGAGACGGGCAGGCCTGTCCTTTCTTATCCAGGAAAATGGCTCACGAAACGTGACACGAAGACCCAGCTGACCCAACACGCCATGAGCCTGTCAGGCCCTTGCTGGCTCCTGATCCAGCTGTTTGGAACGTGACTTTATTGACACACCACCCCTGTGGTGTCCCATGTAGGCTGAGAGGATGTTTGTAAAGAAGAAAAGACCTGTGCTGTGGACAGGGCCTTGCTCACTGTGAGTGACTTGGGAGACGAAATGTGCTGGAGAGGTGGTCAGTGCGTTCTCCAGCAGGCGAGACCTCCTCTGTTCAGCAACATTCAGACACCTGGTGATTGTCCTTCACAGCCTCTGGCCACTTAAGTTCTAATCACACCAGAAAGAACTTTCCAGCATTCTGTGGCCGGCAGAATGTGAAGGAAAGTCAGGCACATGAGTTGTTGATCACTCACCCTGGTTTCAGCTTCCATTTTAACCTAATAAAGGAAAAAGATCATTGTGCTAACCGCCTACCTAGCCTCTAATCTGAAGGGGTTTTTATTTTAAAAAGCTTGTGATCCAGGAGTTACCTTTTCCCTCACACTTCTGAAAATGAGGCCCTTTTCGTGCTGGTTGTGATTTTAGTAGCCAGGGCGAGACTCTGGTGGGTCATTTAAGATCTCCAGCTCCAAGTCACAAGTGAGTCGGTGCTCCTGGGTGCTCCTGTAGCATGCAGCGCTGGCCTGGTGTCTAGACAGTCGCGTGTCGTGTGGCAGTTGAGCTTTGAGGACCGGCGCCACCACGGGGCTCTCACCAGCCAGATGTCTCTCATTGCAGGTGCCGTGAGTGACGTGGAGATGCAGGAGCACTATGACGAGTTCTTCGAGGTGAGTGCCTGAGGGACTGGCTGACTTAGCCTCACCCTGTGTACGGCTGAAGAATGGAGGTGACACTTCACTGGACCGTGCGGCTTTGGTAACCTGGTCTGTTCTCCCTTCAGGAAGTCTTCACCGAGATGGAAGAAAAGTATGGAGAAGTCGAAGAGATGAACGTCTGTGACAACCTGGGAGATCACCTAGTGGGGAACGTGTATGTCAAGGTACAAACAAGTGGGGCCTTTGGGCAGCCAGCCTGGTGGGCCTAAAGCTTGGGCCTGGGCTCTGAGTTGCTGGTGGGTGTGGTCCTGCTGCTTCGTGAATGGAGACAAATTAGGATTTTCCTTCTTAAAAACACTCACCAGGAGTGAGGTACGGCACACACCTTTAATCCCAGCGCTGGAGGCAGGTCAGCCTGGTCTACATAGTGAGTTTAGACCAGCTGAGGCTTCAGGAAAGACCCTGTCTTAAAAAAAACAAAAACGCTCATGAGCAGTTTTACATTTGCTCTAAGCAACTGAATTTGAAAAAGAGGGTAGCTCCTGGCACACGGTGGGGCTATCCTGAGGTTAGTCTGAGTGGGCGCTGTTGTGAGTTTACCTGTGTGAGCACGTGGCTGCTGTTAGGAGAGGGAATGGCCTGCATTTTTGTTTCCTTTTCAGTTTCGCCGTGAGGAGGATGCAGAGAAGGCTGTGATTGACTTGAATAACCGTTGGTTCAACGGGCAGCCCATTCACGCAGAGCTGTCCCCGGTGACAGACTTCAGGGAAGCCTGCTGCCGCCAGTATGAAATGGGGTGAGTCAGGGCAGATGTGTGCTGGCGTGAGCGATGGCTGAGCTCCATCGGTGTGTGCAGATGTGACGCGCCTCTGCTTCTGACCCACAGAGAGTGCACTCGAGGAGGCTTCTGCAACTTCATGCATCTGAAGCCGATCTCCAGAGAGCTGCGGCGGGAGCTGTACGGGCGCCGGCGTAAGAAGTGAGTCCTTCAGGGTGTGCAAACCAAGGCAGGGTTGCTCCCCTAACACTGACAGAAAAGCCACACTGGGGATCTCCTCTCTTCACTGTACATTATTCACACACATAGTGCTTGGAGAGAAGCCCTCCTGCCTGTATTTTCCATGTAGAGGTCAAGCTCTGGGAGCTAAGCACGGGTGTGGCTCAATACAGAACCCCTGAAGTTAGGGGAACATGACCCATGCCTGTTGGGGTTTCTGTTGGCACTGTTCACGGTTTAAGGGGTGGTCTGGTTTTGCCTTGATGGGGAAAGCATCAGGGCACCCTCCCTGGTTACCACTTGCAGAGTGGGGCACTGCGTCACAGAAGAGTTTGTGTCAGACTGTTTGGATGAGTCAAGTGACACCCCTTTCCTGTTCTGAATTCTGATCCTAGACAGGTTCTCGCCTCCCTGTTAAACAGGGCAAGGGACGTAGACCTCCCTGGGGTTGGATTTGTCACTGGGAAGCAGCTCTCCCAGCCCTAATACTCAGCCTGATGAATTCCATGCCCAGCCGTTCCAAGGAGCAGATTGGGCTGGAGGAGGGCTGTGTGTGTGTGTCAGGTGTGTCAGGTGTGTGTGTTGCAGTGCTGGGTATAAAGTGAATCCAGTCCGTGCCGTGCTCTTGCTGAGCCACAGCCCAGCCCCCACTTATTCTGTACTGTGATTTCCACAGCATTTGGGTTAGTTCTGGAAGCCGTAAAATACTGACGATAGCACACCTGTTCAGTTTGGGGTGCACTTCCTCCCTGGAGGTAGCATCTAGAGTTGGGGTGTGTCTCGAAGTTGGGGCTTACAGTCTGGCTGCCTCTTTCTCCTTCGTTGCTATTTCTGTGATGAGTCTTGGTGGTCAGGAGTGCTGGTTTTGATGGCCATTTGCTTCTTGTTCTGAATTCAGGCATAGATCCAGGTCCAGATCCCGGGAGCGGCGCTCTCGGTCCAGAGACCGTGGTCGTGGTGGTGGCGGAGGTGGTGGAGGTGGCGGAGGACGTGAGCGCGACAGGAGGCGGTCGAGAGATCGGGAAAGATCGGGACGATTCTGAGCCGTGCTGTTTTTACCGTGTGTCTGCTAGACAGTGTTGTAGTTGATTGACAAGCCAGTTCATAATGGGATTTTTTTTAAAAAACAACAAAAAAAAACAAAGATGGGTTTCTGAATAAAATTTGTAGTGATACAGTATTCTTGGTGTAATTTATTTCTGTGAAAAGTCTTCAATTTCTTTCTCTTTTCTAAAACTGCTAGTTCATGTCCCTGAAGTAGGTGCTGTCTCACTTCCGCTATAAATGAAGCTTTAGGGGATTAAACATAGCAAGTGAAGGAAAGTTCCTACAGGAAGAGTTGGCTACTTCATATGTAACAAGGAACCCAGAGGCTCTCCTGGAGGCCAGCCTCCAGGCCTGCAGCTCTGTCCTTTGCAACCAGTGAGCCAGCGTCCAGCTGCAGCCAGTCTGAGCACCCAGCACCTTACTGCAGCAGGGCACAGCCCAGGGGTGGCAGTCACCACCTGAGTCTTAGCTGTGCCACAGGAGCTGCAGTGGTCACTGAAATGACGGCTCAACATCCTGGTACTGCCTTTGTTTCCAAGGCACCTTGGGAACGTCTCTGAGCAACCACAGCCCAGTGACCACAAGCCCTACAGCAGTCACCTCTGTCCAAGCTCTTTCTCTGTGGCATCATTTCTTCTAAACTGCTTGTCTGTAACCTGGGGACTGTGCTGCTTGTGGCCACACCACACCTCGGTGCCAGGTCTGGGAGTAACAGCACTTTGAAGCCAGTCCAAACACCACCCAAGTGACTTCTGGGAGCTCGCGTGTTCCGACCTGACAGCTGCACCCTGGGCAGGAAGTCTCCACGGGGGTCCTGTGTTCTGCTGTAGTGGTGTCTCCAGTGCACTCGGCCCTGCTGTGAGGGCAGGACAGGCTCTGCCAGATGCCACTGTTAAGTGTGCTCCTGGGAAATGGCGCTCTGAAGTTTTGTCTTCCCCGGGAGACAGCTGATGATGGACTTGGCATGGTGGGAGGCAGAGTTGTGCTCCAGTCTCCATGTCCAAACCAGTGTGGTCTAGCTGGGTCCAGTCACTGAGCCTGAAGGAGAGGGCAGAAGCTGCCCTGTGGCTTAGGACGTAGGACTCGAGTCTGGAGTGTGTCTTCGGACCTCATCAGTGAATGTGAGCTCATACGCCAGGCCAGCCCAGCAACTCACTCCGCCCCAGTGCTGGTCTGAAGAGGCGGCTGGAGCCAGTCTTCCTGAGATGGACCCTGCTTTGTCATCTGCTTTGAATCTGATGAGACAACCCCAGAAAAAGCCTGGCAAAAACCATCCAAGCTCCTTCATAAGGCTGGTAGATCCAAGGCCTATGGCAAGAAGAGAAAGTTGAAAACAACCTTGGTTTATAAAGAGTTCAGGTCCAAACCACTGTTTCTTAATGTATGGTGTGGGTACACATGAAAACCAGGTGCACAACTCAACATTGTATGATGTGTGATCAACATACATGATGTGGCAACCACGGCTGATGGACACGAAGACATTGGCACATTCAATTTACCAGGTTTGGGCCATCGCCGCACCTTTGAGTGTAATGCTGTGCTTGCTGCTTTCGTTAACAGGCCTAATTATGCATCTGTGCAGATCGGGGTTAACTTTTTAAGTATGTGTATGGTGTATTGTAGGCATGTAAGAGCACCTGAGTCATGCAATACCCACAGAGGTCAGAAGGCATCGGATCCCCTGGAACTGGAGTTAGATGATTGTAAGCTGCCATGTAGGTGCTGGAATCGAACCTGGGACCTCTGCAAGGGCAGCCTTAGCCACTCTTAACCACTGAGCCATATCTCCAGCCCCAGAACGGAACTCTTGAATCTAATAAAGCGCCCTCTCATAAATTCAACAGCATACCAAGCGTGGTCTGATAAAGGC
>NW_008332152.1:1363942-1368861 GCF_000622305.1 Nannospalax galili | reverse complement strand
TTTTTGTCTTTTTGAGACAGGGTCTCCCTGTAGCCCTAGCTGTCCTGGATTCACTATGGAGACCAGGCTGACCTCGAACTCAGAGATCCGCCTGCCTCTGCCTCCCAAGTGCTGGGATTAAAGGCGTGCGCCACCACGCTAGGCCTTGACAACATTTTACGAAGGAAGAAGTCATTTTTCTCACCATACTGATTAAACAACCCACAAAGCCAAAGAGATGTCATCAACCTACCCCATGTTTGTAACGTCTGTGAAGGAACAGTTGTCAACGTCATCACTGTCATTCAGGGACATCACTGAATCACAATGGGGAACATGGTGTAAGATTAAAGCTGTGCTGGAGCTGGAGAGATGGCTCAGTGGTTAAGAGCACCAACTGCTCTTGCAGAGGACCCGGGTTTAATTCCCAGCACCCACATGGCATCTATGAACTGCCCTTAACTCCAGTTCCAGTGGAATCCGACGCCCTCTTCTGGCCTTCGCGGCATTGCACGACACAGGTGCACTCACAATACATGCACCAATACACTCATACACATAAAATAAAAATAATAAAATATACTTTTATTTATTTTATTTTATTTTTTATTTATTTATTTTTTTTTCTTTTTGGTCTTTTTGAGACAGGGTCTCCCTGTAGCCCCAGCTGTCCTGGAACTCACTATGTAGACCAGGCTGGCCTTGAACTCAGAGATCCGCCTGCCTCTGCCTCCGGAGTGCTGGGATTAAAGGCATGCATGACCACGCCCAGCCAATATACTTTTTAAAAAAGATTAAAGCTGCCAGGCGTTATGTTTCCCTCAGTCTTTCCCATTAAAGTCACCTCACATTTCAGCCCTCCTTCTATAAGCTTGGGAGGGAGGGCCTAGTACATCTGGTCAGATTCAGGGACTTCCTGAAGCTTCTGAGTTTTTTCCTCAGTCCAGCAAATTCCAGTGCAGGAAGGACTGTTTCATTTCAGAGGAGACTGCTACACAGCACAGCCTCCTGTGGGCTGAGGTCTGTGCTGCCTGCATAGTGCTCACCTGGCTGTGGTACTGACATGGCCGTGGTCCTAAGCTGGCTGTGGGGTGAGTGCTGATGTGGCCACGGAGGCCCACAGATATGAGCAGATGCTAGGTGTTCATCCCAGGTCGGTGCCGCGCCCTCCTCCCATCAGGAAAAGGCCCCCATCCTTGGAAGTCGGGCATCCCCGCTCTGAACGTGAGCCTGTGTGAAACCCCACAGGAGGTGCTGGCAACAAGCTCAGCGGTGTCTTAAATAAACAGGCCACAGCAGAGTGGCATCTAATCCAGGAATTCAAGGACAGTTATCCCCAGTGATTCAGTCTATGTCAGGGTTGCTGGGAACCCCAATTATGCTTATGTTTTTATCTCTTAGCTGGCTATTATAGTTAAGATTTGTTTTATTTTTAATTAGGTAAATGGGTGAGGGGGTGCGCATAAGTGCAGGTGCCCTTGGAGGGCAGAAGAGAGTATCTGAACCCTGAGGCTGGTGTTATATGTGTATATGTTTTAAAAGTAAATGTAGTCAGGCGTGGTGGGCACACCTTTAATCCCAGCACTCGGGAGGCAGAGGCAGGCGGGTCTTTGTGAGTTCAAGTGAGTTCCAGGACAGCTAGTGCTACAGGGAGACCCTGTTTCAAAAAAACCAAAAAAAAAAAAAAAGTAAATATATATATTTAAAGACAATCTAATTTGGGGGATGCCGATGGCTCAGGGCTTAGGAGCACTTACTGCTCTTCCAGAGGACTTGGGTTCAGTTCCCAGCACCCACGTCAGGTTGGCTCACAACCACCTTTAACTCCAGATCCATGGGACCTGACACTCTCTTCAGAACTCTGTGGGCATTTGCACTTATGTGATACACATATGTATGGATGTTTTGCCTGCATGTATGTGTGTGCATCTTGATTTGGGTGCTGGACACTGAACCCAGATCCTCTGCAAAAGCAGTCAGTAAGCACTCTTAACTGCAGAGCCACTCTCTAGCCCCTCTGTTTACATTCACATGAGTGGAGTGGGAGCCAATGAGATGGTTCAGCAGATAAGAGTTTGCCATGCAAGTTTGATGATGAGTTTGATCCCCAGAACCCACATAAAGACTAAAGGAGAAAACGAGTTCTGAAGTTGACCTCTGACCTCCACACATATGCTGTGGTGCATACATGCCTACACCCACACACACATCATGTATACACAATGATAATAAATTAAATAAACATTTAAAAAATTTGAGGGCCGGCAAGATGACGCAACAGGGACAGGCTCTTGCTGCCAAGCCTGGCACCTGAGTTCGAGCCCCAGAACCCACATGATGGAAGGAAAGTACTGACTGAGAGTTGTCCTCTGACCTCCACAAGCACACTGTGGCATGCACACTTACATAACCAGCACACAGATACAAAATAAACTTAATTTTAAAAATTACCCTTTACTTTAATCCCAGCACTCGGGAGGCAGAGGCAGATGGATCTCTGTGAGTTTTGAGGCCAGCCTGGTCTACATCGTGAGTTCCAGGCCAATGGGGCTACAGGGAGACCCTGTCTCAAAAAGACAAAAAAACAAACAAAAAATTGCTCCTTTGCTGGGCATGGTGGCACACGCCTTTAATCCCAGCACTTGCGAGGCAGAGGCAGGTGGATCTTTGTGAGTTCAAGGCCAGCCTGGTCTATATAGTGAGTTCCGGGACAGCTGGGGCTACAAGGAGACCCTGTCTCAAAAAAAAAAAAAATTACCCTTTAATCCCAGCAGGTGGATCTCTGTGAGTTTAAGGCCAACCTGGTCTACATAGTATGAGTGTGTATCTCAAGTAAAACAATATTACCCTTCAAATTTTTCAAATAAAACTAAATAAATTGAATGTTATGAAATTGCTATTGTTTTGTAGCCCAGAAAAAGCTGTTATTTTGTTGTTGTTGTTGTTGTTGTTTTGGTTTGGTTTTTGGTCTTTCTGAGACAGGGTCTCCCTGTAGCCCCAGCTGACCTGGAACTCGCCGTGTAGACCATGCCGGCCTTGAACTCACAGAGGGCTGCCTGCCTCTGCCTCCGAGTGCTGGGATTAAAGTGTGCACCACCACGCCCTGCTAAGGTTAATGTTTTAACCTGATTTGTGTTGCTAGAACAAAATACCTAAGGCTGGGCACTTTATAAATGAATGGATTTAAACTGGGCATTGTGGTGTGTACCTTCTATTCTAATTTGCTTTTGTGTTGCTGTGATAAAACACTGACCAAAAGCAATCCAGGGAGGAAAGGGTTTATTTGACTTACAGCTCACAGTCCATCATCAGAAGTCAGGGCAGGAACTCAAGGCAGGAACCCGGAGGCAGGAACTGAAGTAGGGACCAAGGAGGAGCGCTGCTCACCGGCTTACTTCAGCTACTTCAAAAAAAATTTTTAAGTTGGGAAAGGTGGTGCACACCTTTAATCCCAGCACCCAGGAGACAGCAGCAGGCAGAGCTCTGTCTCAAAAGACCAAAAAAATTTTATTTATTTTTATTTTATATGTATGGGTGCTATGCCTGCAAGTATGTTAAGTGCACCTGTGTCATGCAATGCCCACAGAGGCCAGAAGAGGGTGCTAGATCCCCTGGAATTATGGATGGTTGTTAGATGCCATGTGGGTGCTGGAGTTTGAACTCTGCAAGAGTGGGCAGTGCTCTTAACCGCTGAGTTATCTCTCCAGCCCCTTAGGTACTTTTTTTTTTTTTTTTTATCCAACCCAGGCCCACTTTCCCAAGGGTGGGTGGCACCACCCACAGTGGTCTGGGTTCTCCTCTATCAATCAACAATCAAGAAAATTCCTCACAGACATGACCACAGTCAATCTAATGGAGGAAATTCCTTAAATTGGGGTTCCCTCTTCCAGGTGTGTCAGGTGTCAAAAGCTAAGCAGCACACACTATCCCATACTCAGGAGGCTGACGAGGCCTGCTTGAGGCCAGGAGTTCAAGGCCAATCTGGACAACACAGATCAGACTCTGAATATAGATCAGTAAATAAGTAAACAGGTGTTTCTGGTGGCTGGGAGGTCTAACCGGCATGGGTGAGCATCCTGGCGAGGGTCAGGCTGGGTCAATGTGGCTGAGAACAGACACATGAGGTCACAGGCTACAACAGGGATGAACCTGGAAACTGTCATGTTAAGAGAAGCCAGAGAGGTAAAGGTCACAGACTGGGCCTCTGAGCACATGGAACACCCAAATAGGCAAATCCACAAAGACAGACCCTAGACCAGGGGTTTCCAGGACTACAGGAGCAGCAAAGGATCACTACCCAAGACGTATGGAGTGTTCTGGAAATGAGGAAAGGTCCTGGGGCTGGGGCCGCACAGTGTGGAGTACTTGCCTGGCATGTGTAAGGCTCTGGGTTTGATCCCCATTTGATGTCCTGTAATATGGGTTGGCTCCTGCTGCCTATAGCCAGTGGTGCGTACCCATCAGACTCATCCTTGAAGGACCCATTTGCTACCTCTTCAGACTGCAAACCCCTTCTCAGGTCAGCGCCATGTGCCCCTCCATGTTCCCAGCAGCCTCTCCAAAGCCTCCCTCCATCCCAGGACAAGCCTCCTCCCACCTCACTGCCACTACCTAGGTTTCTGTCCACACTCCCTCCTGTCCCTCAGGCTGGCCCCAGGGACCACAGGGTATCCACAGACCCGCCTCAAATTTTATTTAATTATGTATATATGTCTGTGCATATGCACTTGTGTGCACATTAGTACTGGAGCCCTAGAAGGTCAGAGGTGTCAGACCTCCTGGAGCTGGAATTACATGTGGTTGTTGGCAGCCTGATGTGGGTGCTGAGAACTGAACTCAGGGTCTCCAGAAGAGCAATGGATTTGCTTAACTGGTTCTCTTAACTGCCGAACCATCTCTCCAGTCCCAAATTTTTATTTTTTATTTTATATTATTTATTT
>NW_008332152.1:1356174-1363886 GCF_000622305.1 Nannospalax galili | reverse complement strand
TGAGACTGGGTATCCCTGTAGCCTCAGCTGGCCTGGAGCTCGCTATGTAGACCAGGCTGGCCTCAAACTCACAGAGATTCACCTGCCTCTGCCTCCTGAGTGCTGGGACTAAAGGCGTGCGCCACCACGCCCAGCCCAAATTTTTATTTTTTATTATGATTGCGTATGTGTATGATGTATGAGTTCAGGTGTGTATATGTGTATGATGTATGAGTTCTGGTGTGCACACATGCCACAGTCTGCATGTAGAGGTCAGAAAACAACTTTCAGTGGTCAGTTTTCTCCTTCCATGGAGCTCAGGTCCTCAAATTTATATGTCCAGACCATCCTCTTCTTTGTTTTAATTTTTAAAATTTATTTATTTATTTGCTTATTTTGTGTGAGGGGCACATGCATATTATAGTACATGTTTAGAGGTCAAAGGACACTTTACTGGAGTTGGTTCTCTCCTTCCACCACATGCGGTCTGGGAATCAAACTCAGGCCTGGTGCTAAGCACTGCGGAGACTCAGGTCTGCTGGTGGACGGTGAAGTGATTGAAGGCAAAGGACCCAACTCTCAGGTGGAGAAGGCGAGTTTAATTCTAAGAGTGGCTCTTTATACCTAAGGAGCAGGGTCAGCCAAGGATACAGCATGCAAAACGTAAATCAAGCAAAGTTCAAAGTAAAGGGTGTTTTCCTCTTCTGTTACTCACCAAACTCTTTCCCAGAGCTCCAGTCCGTGAGAAGGAAAACACAAGCCCGTCCACTCTCATTCTCACTGTCCCAAGGCGGAGTTCCACCAATGTCCTTTCTCTTGTTTTCAAGGACAGCTGGAATCTATTCGATTCACCTTCTGCAGAACTGAGCTCCATCAGAGCACCTTTATGACAGCCATCTGCCATCCCTGACCTCATCTGCAGGCTCCTGGGAGCTGCTTCCTGGAGCCCATCTGACATCAGATGCAAGCAGGTGGCCAGTTTTGGTTCATGAAGTGCAAGTGAACACAAGTGTCCTCTTTTGTGGGACTTTAGGAGTGGGGACAAGATGGACCAGGTCCTCTCCAGGACACCAGAGCTCTGCTATCCTGATGTCTGCAGACAGTGTCTCCTCACATGGTCAGCCCTGTGTGTAATTCATCTCCTCTTATAAGGACAGTCAGAGTGGGTCAGGGACCACTTTAACTCCTTTTAACTAATCCCTCCTTAAAAGCCCAGTCTCCACATTTATACTCCAAGGTACTAGGACTCCATGAAAGAATGTGAAGGGTACGGAAGCTCAGGCAGAAATGCTGACTCAGGACTGGGGAAAGTCAAGGTGCAGCAGATCTAGTCTGCTGTGCTCCCTAAGGAAAGGGCATGACAGACACGGGCATGACAGAGACACGGGATGACAGAGAGACACAGGATGACAGAGAGACACGGACATGACAGAGAGACACAGGATGACAGAGACACGGACATGACAGAGAGACACGGGATGACAGAGAGACACAGACATGACAGACACAGGCATGACAGAGAGACATGGGCATGACAGAGACACAGGATGACAGAGAGACACAGATATGACAGAGAGACATGGGCATGACAAAGAAACACGGGCATGACAGAGAGACACAGGCATGATGGAGAGACATGGGATGACAGAGAGACACAGACATGACAGACACAGGCATGACAGAGAGACATGGGCATGAGAGACACGGGATGACAGAGAGACACAGATATGACAGAGAGACATGGGCATGAGAAAGAAACACGGGCATGACAGAGAGACACAGGCATGATGGAGAGACATGGGATGACAGAGAGACACAGGGCATGACAGAGACACAGGCATGACAGAGACGCCGGTATTAATTGCTCGTCTCATTGTCATGACAAAATACCTGAAAAAGTCCTGCTGTCTCCCAGGAGATTCACGTACCCTCCCAAAAGCTGGGATCAAAGGTGGAGCTACCACGCCCTGCCCTGCGGCATCTGGCTTTTCAAGGGGACAGCCCTCAGGCACCTTCACCTGCTGCTCCCCCTCTCCAGCCTGTGATTCAGGTACACTGGAGGGCCGGCATGCAGAGCTGAGCAGTCCGGATGTGGTCGGCTCCTCGTCACTGTCTTATCTCTAGGCTCTCTTGCAAGTCGAGCAGACAGAACTGTGTGGAATCTCTTCCCACTTCCTTGGGCCCACTGTCCCAATGGTCTGATAGCCAATGGAGGAGCACTGGTGTCTCCAAAGAGTAGCTTCCTTCTGGCCAGGACCTCACCATCCTGCTCAGCTGTATAGCATACAGAACTAGTCATTTGTGAGTCTAGTAGGAACGAAGACTGTTATTTTTCTCAGACAGATGTGATGGGGACGGCCACACAAATGACAAACACCAGAGTGAGCTGTTGCCGAGAACCTCTGTCCACACGACGCCCCGGTTAAAAATAAAAGCGTAAGGTAGATTTGCCCTTCAGCTGAGTGTGCGGAGGAGCTGGGGAGTGCGTGGCGGCTGATGGTTCAGGGTTTCCTTTGGAGTTGGCAGAAGTGTTGAAATTAAATTGTGACAACAGCCTCACAGCTCTGAAGACTAAATACTACTGTATTTATTTCTAAATTTCATAGTGAGCTGGGAGTGTGATAGCACTCCATGAGTTTGAGGCCAGCCTGGGCTATATAGTGATACTCTGTAAAAACAAATATGTATCCATGGTGCATTTTCAGTAATAAGATGTCTGTTAAACAAAAAAAGACCAACAAATTCACAGTGAAATAAATAAATCAGAGCAGGCATGGTGGCATATGCCAATAATCCAGGTACTCGGGAGGTAGCCTAGGCTACATGAGATCTTGTCTCAAAGAACCAAAAAATTAAGCCAGGGGTGGCACATACCTTTAATTCCAGCACTTGGGAGGCAGAGGCAAGTAGATCTTTGTAAGTTCAAGGCCAGCCAGGTCTACATAGTGAGTTCCAGACCAGCTGTGGCTACAGGGAGACCCTGTCTCAAAAAGACCAAAAACAACAATAATAATAAATAAATAAAATAAAAATAAGTGATTCAGTGAGGGAGGATGGGGGAAGACAGCTCTTACTGTGTAAGACCCAATGATTAATGTAGAAGGAATAATGGAGATAAAAATGATCATTTGGAGGCCGGGCATGGTGGCACACGCCTGTAGTCCCAGCACTCAGGAGGCAGAGGCTGGCGGATCTCTGCGAGTTCAAGGCCAGGCTGGTCTACATGGTGAGTTCCAGGACAGCTGGGGCTACAGGGAGACCCTGTCTCAAACAGCAAAACAAAACAAAAAGACCAAAACTCATCATTTGGTGACCATGTTAATAATGGATTTTGTGTTGATCATTGAGAAGCTGAAGCCCAAGGTATCTTGCAGGTTATAAAGTCTCCCCACAAGATACTTGGTAATTATAAAGAGTGAAATGTAACTGAAGTAATTATAAAGTGTAAAATGTAGCTTCTTGGTGAGGAAGCCTGACAGCTCAACTATGCTATCAAAGTCAGCACCAGGGATGGAGATACAGCTCAGCATCCACCATCCCCACCCCTGCCACCTGCACCACGTAAACCCTAATCCCAGCACCCGGAAGTCCGAGGTCTCCTATGTAGTGAATTTGAGGCCAGCCTGGGCTACATAAAAGCGGGGATGCAGGCTCAGGGTCCCCTCTGTTCTAGTTTGCCTGCTTCTTTTTGAGGGGCTCAAGGAACAGGGTCTCACTGTATAGCTCTGGCTGGCTTTGAGCTCACAGAGCCCCACCTGCCTCTGCCTCCGAGGTGCTGGGATTAAAAGTGTGCCTGACTTCTAGTTTGCCATCTGTTGCTGTGATAAAACACTGCCCAATACCAGCTTGGGGAGGTTACAATCCATCCTTGAGGGAAGCCACTGCTTACTGGTTTGCCTCCCACAGCCCGCTCAGCCCCTTCCTTATATCACCCACAGTGGGCTGGGCCCTCCCACATCAACTAGCAAACTAGAAAATGCCCCACAGATGTGCCCACAGGCCAATCAGATGGAGGAAATCCCTCAATTGAGATTCCCTTTCCAGGTGTGTGAGGTTGACCACCAAGATTAGCCACCTTCCGTGTCACCTGACATGTGCTGCAAGTGTGTCATCATGCCTTGGGTCTGGCCTGAAGAGACCACCACACAAATCAAAATCAAAGGACATTTTGCAGAGTACCTGTCCTGTGCACTTCAAAAATGCTGATGTTTTTAAAGACCAAGGGAACGGCAGAACCGGGGCCACCGGCAAACAGGCAACTAGGGCAGTCTGTGACCATGCCAGGTTCCTTTGTTGTTTCTGGTCTCCCTGTGGCTCCAGTTGGCCTGGAAGTCACTATGTAGATGAGGGTGACCTCTCTCTCACAGAGATCCACCTGCCTCTCCCTCAAGTTAGGATTAAAGGCCTGTGCCACCCCGCCTGGCATCCATGTTAATTCTTGACTTGACAGGTGCATTGTGGCTCTGGAAAATAATCCCGTTTTTATGAAGTATACACTCAAGTATGGAGGGGAAAGGATATCTGAAGCTTGTTCTGAAAAACTAGGTGTATGTGTGTGTGTGTGTGAGAGAGAGAGAGAGAGACAGAGACAGAGACAGAGAGACAGAGAGACAGAGAGAGAGAGGTAACATGGGAAAGTTTGCACGAAAACGCTCTGGTGTTTAATTTGTACTGTCCCTGCCACTTTTCTGGCAGTCTGAAATTAGGTCAGAATTGCTAATTTGTTTTTTTTCAAATGGGACATTCTAACAAATTACCAGAAACTTAGTTTCAAACTTAAAGACACACGTTTTGTCTCCCACGGCCTTGGGATAGAAGTGCAAACCAGGGTTGAGGGAGGCAGTCTCCCAGAGGCTGGGGGAGGGGGGCTCTTCCCCCTCATCCTCCGTAGGGAGCTGGCAGCCCCCAGGGGGCTTGTAGTCTTGGCTGCCCTAGTTTTACCCAGTGTAACTAAACTCATTCCAGTCTTCACAGGGCCTCTCTTCCTGTCCACCGCCCTGGCTTCTCACAAGGACAGCGGTAACTGGATTTAAGCTGCCTCACCCACCCCACTCACCTTATCTTGGTCTTACCTTGATCACATCTCCACATACCTGGATTTCCAAACAAAGCCACATACAGGGGTAGAGTCTGAACGCTTGGGAACCTGGGAGAAAGGTGCCTGGGAATTCCTTCTCTCCTGTTCTTTTGTGTGACAAAAGAAGTTATGCTGGGGGAAATGTAGCGATTTATGAAGGCATTCAAAACCTCCCCGGTGGAGCCCTTTCCACAACCTTTCTGTCCTGCCTGACTGCAGACCCCAGGCCCCAGCTCTGCCTCTCCCCCTGGGTCCAGCAGGCTGGCAGTCTGCTTCTCAGACCTCTCTTGCTTCTGCGGCAGCGGCACCTGCAATGGTTGTTTCACCTGCTGTTGGATGTGTTTGCCATCCCAACCCTGGCTGACAAAGCAGGAGGATCAGGAGTTGGAGGCTAGCCTGTGCTACAGAGTCAGACCCTGTCTCAAAAAGCAAAAAACAGCCAGGTGAGGTGGCTGCATGCCTTTAATCCCAACACTTGGGAGGCAGAGGCAGGTGGATCTTTGTGAGTTCGAGGCCAGCCTGGTCTACATAGTGAGTTCCAGGACAGCTGGGGCTACAAAGAGATCCTGTCTCAAAAAAGACAAAAAAAAAAAGCAAAAATAACAGAAAAGTCCCTGTCAGGAGCGACTTTCCCCAACCACTGGCCTGAGGCTGGCTCTCACTAGCTCCCTGTCCCTACTCATGAGCCCAACGTTTTACTCTCACTCCCCTCCCCGAGGCTGAGCCACCCTCTGCCTGGTCCATGGCAGAATCAGGACTGTTCAGAGGGGATGGGCACCTCCCATGACCAGCGGGCTCCCGGAGGAGGGTCTGGGATCATCTACTCAGCCACAGGGGTGGGACCCGACAAGATTAGCGTGTTTATATTTGTGTGTTTTATGGACTTGTCTTGCTATGTAGCCCAGGCTGGCCTTGAACTCAACTCCTGTCCTCCCGCTTCCCAAGCCCTGGAATCACAGGCATGCGCCACCGTGTCCGTTAGCCTTCTTTCTGACATTGCTATTAGTGCCCTTTTGGGGACCGCTGCCCTGGGTCCTTCTGGCCCTTTGCCTCTGGATCCCCGTTGCTAGGGCGAGCTGGGCCTCCTGCGAACCTCAGGCATCGTGTGCGGACGAGCGAGGCCCACAGAGGTCACATAGGCAGCGCGCGGTGGGAAGCAGGCTCTTGGGCCACTGGGTCCCAGCCTCAGGAGGCACGACTCTGCCCTCCAACGCCGGGTCACAGAAATGAGTTGGACCACAGCTCCTCCTGAAGTCGCCGGCTCATCGTCCTAGAATTCTCCAAGAGCAAAGTAGCTCAGCAACCTGGCGAAGTGGCCGCCGACACCGGCCGCCAGGGAGGCGACAGGGACGAGAGGAGGCTGCGGCGCGGGGAGGAGGCCGGGCCTGGGGGCGGGGTGGCCGGGCCAAGGGCGCCAAGGCTGGGGTGGGGGCGGGCGGGGGCGCTGGGGGCGGGGAGGGCAGGGCGCAGGACGGCTGCTCTGCGGCCGGGGATTGGCGAGTGCCGGCCCTCCGCCCCCGTCGCTGGGCCAATCGCTTGCGCCCACAGTCCGCCGCCTGGTCCCTGCGCTGCTCCCCAGCCCCCCGATCGCCGTCTCCGCCGTGCTGCCGTCCGGGCATCCCTCTGTGCGCCACTCCAGCCCTATCCGACCCCCTTTGCCGCGTCCAGGTCCAGGTCCAGGTCCAGGTGAGTCCCCCCCCCCCAGCCTAGCGCACAGCCAGGTCCTTGCCCGGGTCCGAGTGGTTCCGCAGGTGCTCCCCACCTCTCCGCGCCGAGTTGCATCAGCTGCACCTGGACGCGCAGGCCAGTGCCAGCCCGCGCGCCCCGGGTCCCCGGGGTCCCTTCCCCTCCCCCGCGCGTCCCGGGTCCCCGGGGTCCCTTGCATCCGTCGCCCCCTTCCCGCCAGCGCGGCCCTCCCCGACGCCGCCCACGTGGCCTCAGCCCCCTTCCCTGCGGAGCGCACCCCAAGTCTCGGAGAGCGGACCCGGGTGGAAAATCCCGGAGACTCCCTGTCCGGGTGCCGAACATCGATTTTTCGCTGTTTTGGATGCGAGAAGGATGTTTCGCAAATCGTTGTTGTCGGCGGGCGGCGCGGGGTGAGGAATACACTGAAGCAGTGGAGCGGGGTGCTGCCCACCCGGGTTCCTCCCCGGCGCGCGCGGGGCCTGGGGCGCCCCGATCCCTCTTCCCCGACCCAGCCCGGGAACACGCGGGACTGTGCGGCTTCCAACTGGCCGAAGATTTCTCACACTTGGTTCCCAAATCCGAGGACCAGGTAGCCGGGCGGTTTGTATCCGGGGCTCGAGGCCCTCCGGGAACCCCACTGCAAGGGGCGCTTGCTGCTGCCGGCGCGCTTGCCCCTGGCCGCCCCTCTGTGCCGGCGAGCAGGATGCAGGACGCTCTGGGGCATCTGCGTCCGGCCATCCGCACCCTGGATCGCGCTGGGCCCCGGCGAGGTCGGGCACCTGTCTCCCCGTCTGGCTCTGGGTTCCTCGAACCCGTGATCCTACTCTTGGATTGCGTCAGGGTCCCCAAAGGGGGCGCGAGGCGGCCTGGGGATGGGGGGCGGGTCTAGGCTTTCTGGAGAGTTCTATCGTTGAGTGCTCACAGCCAGCCGGGACCCCGGACCTGAGGGCGCTCTAGAGTGGAGTAGTGG
>NW_008332152.1:1351072-1355991 GCF_000622305.1 Nannospalax galili | reverse complement strand
CTCCCCCTCCTCCCCCCCTCCTCCTCCCTTTCCATTCCTGACAAAGTCTGTGCAACCCAGGCTAGCTTGAATGCCAGAACCTCTTGCCTGGCTGGTGTTGGCATCACAGGCGGACTCCTGTTGCATCTACTTTGGGTAGTGTTTCAGCTCATAGAGAGCCAGGCACTAGCTCGCTTGGGTCTCCTGGGCCCAGCTCTCTATGGCTTCCGGGTCAGACTTGATGCCCAGCATACATGTGGGGTGTCCAGTGTCCACCTGCGCTGGGAAGGTCAGCTTTTATCTGCTGTGTTTTGACGGGAAGGGTTTTTTTGTGAGGTTTTGTGGCGAGTGTGTAGTGGGTGCCTTGAGATAGGATCTTGGGTAACTCGGCCTGGTCTTGAACTCACTGTATAACCAAGGCTGACTTTGAATGTCTGATCCTCCTGCTTCCACTTCCCGAGTGCTGGTGTTACAGGGTTCTACCATGTCCAGATTTGTCGTTCTGTAAACTGTGGAATAAACATCCATAATAAAATAATAGTCTTTCCTTTCTGTCCTCAGAGACAGTTCATCAGGACACTCACTTACATGACCCACATGTAGATTGCTTAGACTACCAGGGGGGTGTGTTATACAAATAACTGTTACATTGACAAGGAAAAGTCTCTACCTGTTCAGTACAGGTACAGTACGTTTTTCCCTGTTTTTTTTTTTTTTTTTTTTTAATTTTTTTTTGGGGCTGGAGAGATGGCTCAGCGGCTAAGAGCACTGACTGCTCTTACAGAGGACCCAGGTTCAATTCCCAGCACCCACATGGCGGCTACAAACCGTCCTTCACTCCAGTTTCAGGGAAATCTGAAGCCCTCTTCTGGACTATCGTGCAGTGCCCTGGATGTCAGTAGACCACGTTGGATCCCCTGGAACTGGAGTTATGGGTGGTTCCATGTGGGTGCTAGGAATTGAACCCGGGCCTTCTGCAAGAGCAGTCAGTGATCTTAAGTGAGCCACCTCCCCAGCACCCTTCCCAGTTTTTTAAAAAAATACTGTTTGGGGGCTGATGGCTCAGCAGTTAAGAACACTGGTTGTTCTTGCAGAAGACCTGGGTTTGAATCCCAGCACCCACATGGCAGCTAAGGACTGTCTGTAACTTCAGTTCCAGGGGATCCAACAGCCTCTTCTGTCCTCCACAGGCATTGCATGACACGGGTACACTTACCTACATGCAGGCAATACATACATACACATAAAATAAAAATAATAAAATAAAATAAAAAATACTGTTGTATTTCTATGGTGATAAGGATAGAACCAGGGCCATGCTAGCCATATTACATACTGAGTTATATACCCAACCTTCTGAATAATGTAAATCTGCAGTTTAATCTGAGAAGCAGAAACAGAAGCTACGGAGAGCAGACTGTATTACCATTTATCCCTCTGTCAGTGTAGGAGTCAGTGGTGGTAAACACTTCAGTGCTGTGCAGCTGTCCTCACTGTCTACACCTGTACTGGATAGTTTTAAGTGTCAGCGTGCCACAACGTAGACTTCACCGAGAAGGGAAGGGAGTCTCAGTTGAGGAATTATCTCATCAGGTTGGCCTGGGGGCATGTCTGTGGGGATTGCCTCCGTCATTGATCCCTGAGCTCTATGAGGCTGGTGGGAACTATGAGAGAGGAGGTCCGAAGCATGCCTGCATTCCTCTCTCTGCCCTTGCCTGTGGATGTGGTGTGACCAACTGCTTGAGTTCCTGCCTGACTCCCCCAGTGGTGGACAGTAATTTGGAATTTTAAACACAATGATTTTCCTCCTCTGTGTCGCTTTTTTCAGGATGTTCATCACAGCAACAGAAACGAAATTAGGACACCACCCACATTTTCCGTCATTCCCCCAAAGCCCCTGTGCCATTAAACAGTTACTCTCCCGACCCCCTTGTCTCTGGTGCCCTCTGTGCTGCCGTCTCTCTCTGTTGATTTACTTATTCTAGGGCCCTCAGACATGCCAGACCACAGATGGGCATCTGGTTATTCTGGGTACCTCATGTAAGTGGAATCCCACAGTAGCCGTCTGTTTTATCACTGATTTCTAGCTGGGTGTGGTGGCACAGGCCTTTAATCCCAGCACACAGGAGGCAGAAGCAAGCGAATCACTGTGAGATCAAGGCCAGCCTGGGATGGTCTACACAGTGAGTTCCAGGCCAGCTGTGGCTACGTAGTGAGACCCTGCTTCAAATAACAAATCAGCTTCTTTCGTTTAACATTGTGTCTTCAGAGTTCATCCATTCCCTTTTTTAAAAGGTCTTTTGTGTGTATATGTCTCTGTGTATATGTGCATGTGTGTGTGGGGTATGTGCATCTGTGCATGCAACACTCGGCTGCTTGTGTGGATGCTGGGATCATCCAGTCCTCATGATTGTACGACAAGAGCTCTTAACTCCTGAGCTATCTCTCTGCCCCTCCATCCATTCATTTGTATGGCTGAATAGTATTTCTCTGGTTGGCTGGACCACATTTGTGTGCCCATTCAGCGGTGGCCTCTTGGGTGATATCTACCTTTTGGCTCTTAGGCATGGTACAGCTATGAACATGGACATGCAAATATCTATTTCCATTTTTTGGATCTACGCCTAGGAGTCGAATTGCTAGGTCATATGGTAGTTCTATGTTTAACTTCTGAGAAAGAGCCAAACTGTTTTCCACAGCAGCTGGAGCCTGTGCATTTCCTCCCACCAGCTTCTCCTGAACCAGCGCATCTCTGCCCCCACTGCAGGTCCCGGCATGCCTTCTGAGACACCCCAGTCTGAAGACGGCTCTGCAGGCTGCCCCCATCTCTTGGGGGTGCACTCAGGGAAAGGGCACCTGGAGAGGGGGCCTTCGGGGGACAAGGAGCGTCTATGGATCCGGCCAGATAGTCCAAGCAGGTGCACCTGGCAGCTGGGCAGGCCCATCACTGACTCTCCACATCACCACACCACACAGTAAGTCTCAGTTTTCATCACAAGGTAGTCGATTCATCTCCTTGAGGGGTGACGTAGGGATGTATGTGGTACCTGGAATCCATATAGTCACCAGGACTAGAGTTGAGATGCCCTGCCCTTGGTGAGGACTCGGGGCTGGGGATAGGGATCACCCTAGAAACAACTCAGGCCAGGCTCAGAGAGGCCAAGGCATGTTTGCACTGAAGCAGCAAGTTCAATGCTCAACAAGACCCAAGTGTCCAACAAAGCCTTGCTGAGTGAGTGGGTGAGTGGGTTCGCGTCATACACAGAGCAGCTGGAAGAGCGTCATCAGCAGGGAGTCTGAGCATCATGCTGAACCCAAGATGGAGGACACTTGGCTGGGTACTGAGTGCTTGGCTGGGTAGTGAGCGCTTGGCTGGGTACTGAGTGCTTGGCTGGGTAGTGAGCGCTTGGCTGGGTACTGAGTGCTTGGCTGGGTAGTGAGCGCTTGGCTGGGTACTGAGTGCTTGGCTGGGTAGTGAGCGCTTGGCTGGGTACTGAGAGTGCTTGGCTCTGGTGGGCTCCTTTCATGGTTGGACAGAGACTGTCAATTGCATTGATAGATGTCTGCCATGACCTCATTTGAAAGAACTCCAACAGTCCACACATCACTCAGGAGCAAGTGCTGTTGCACGCCTGGTTCTAAGTGCAGAGGAAAAACAGGCGTTCCTGCCCTGTCCTGAAAGTCAGTCTGAACTCCCCACATCCTAGCGGCATCTTCACGACTTTAAAGCTCCTGAATTAGAACAAATGGACATAAGCGTTTGTGTTTTAAATGTTGCAGTCCTGCTCCCTGTATGTGGCCACCAACATTCATGAGTATTGATTCAAAAGTCTGAACGAACACTGGGCAGGTGTGGGGGCATTCTCAGGGACTCAAAGAAAGAAATGAAATCTTAGAGATGCAGTTCACATACTGAATATGCTTCAGTGCTGGTAGCTCAAGAGGCAGGTGGGGACGGGCCTGAGGGGTGAAGCCCTACCAGGACAGCGCAGTAGGGGAGGAGAGCCTGTGGCTGCTGGGCATGGAGAGGCAAGGGGTGAGCTGACTCCTGAAGGTTCCGAGGGCATGGGAACTGCTTGTTCAATGACACGGGCAGAAAGAACTGCAGCACACACTGGCCTTAAGGGCAGGCTCATCCTCAAACACAGAGCACGGCTCTGGTCAGAAGTCATGTGTGCATGGGGGGTGGGGGGTGTAGAGCTAGCTCAGGCATACTACCCAGGTCCCTGCAGGAGCTACAGATCAAGGAGCCTTGTAGTGGGGCCAGGTGTTGGCAGAGTAGGGTGAGAAGCCAGCAGGTTCTAGAAGGTTCTGGGTGGGATGGGGACAGGAAGAGGATGTGGGGACAGCAGAGTGGAGGCATGGGTGGTCAGGTGGCCTGAGGAAGAATTGGGGTCCCTAAGGGCTTGTGGGGCTGTCCTCTGGGCCTGGCAAAGCACTGGCAGTTGAGCGGGACCACAGATTCGAGCCATTACCTCTGTAAGCTTGTCTGGTGACTTCCTTGCCATGCTTGACTGCCCCGGCCAGCAGGGCGGGAGACGGAGACTCGAACTCCCAGGGACCTGGAATGATGGGACAAGAGACACAAAGAACTCTGATCGAGCTGCCAAAGTTTATTTTTCCATGGGGATTCTTATACGGGCTGAAGCGGGAAGTTAGCTGGGGAAGAGGGAGGGAAGGTGTTGTCTCAACAGGCTAATGAATGTCCCTAGAATGAGGGGACCTGGCGCCATGGTCTGGTTGCAGGCTAAGGAAATTGGTGGTTGTTCAAATTTATCTTAACTCATCGGAAGGGTTGCTTATCTTAGGGGGCAGGGAGGATTGATCAGCAAGTTCTCCAGAGGATGCTTGCCCTGGGGGGCAGCGTGGTCTCCGACATCTCCCCCTTTTCTGTTTATAAGCAAAAGCCATGAGAATTAATAAGTAGGAGCCATGAGGAT
>NW_008332152.1:1289289-1347371 GCF_000622305.1 Nannospalax galili | reverse complement strand
GGAAATTGGTGGTTGTTCAAAATTATCTTAACTCATCAGAAGGGTTGCTTATCTTAGGGGGCAGGGAGGACTGATCAGCAAGTTCTCCGGAGGATGCTTGCCCTGGGGGGCAGGGAGGGCTGCCAGGCAGCGTGGTCTCTGACACTTGACCCCTTGCTGAATGGGTACACCTGAGGTCCCCCCAGCCTCCCTCCCCTACCGCCCCCACTGCCCCATTTACCTGGACCTCCCTGGAGGTCAGGGTCTAAAGATCTTGGGCCTGGCCCAGGCTATCTCTACTTTCCTGAGCCGAACCAAAGACAGCCTTGTGGAGGAGCTTGTCCACCTCCTGCCTGGTTGGGCATTTGTCCCAGGTCTTCCTAATGGGCTGGAAGACTGCAGTTGGAGTCCAGCCTGTCACTGCCTGTCGGCCCCCAGGCAGCTTCTCCTCCCACCTCACCAAATTCCTTACTCCTCCCCTGACGGGGGGCCAGGGGTGACTAAGGCTTCTATTAGTCAGTTTGGCTTCAGTGTGGGAAGCCTGTGGCAGGGAGGCAGGAAGCCAGCACCCAGCAGTCTGGCAGCCTTAAAGCCTGGGTGTAGGGTACAGGTCCCTGAAGAGCTAGTGGATGGGGCCTTATGTTTGGGAGCCTGCTTGGGTCATACTGTGAGCCATGAAAATGCTGAAGAGCAGCTTTGCACTGCAGGCTGGACCAGCCAAGTGGCCTGTCCCTGGCCTGTCCCTGGACATCACCATCTTGTCAGGAGGGAGAACTCTGGCCCCAGGGCCAGCACAGGCAGCCCCCACTCAGTGCCTTTTGTCTCTGTGGCATTGTCTGCTGTTTGCTCTGGCAAACACTGGCCTGTGGGTGCTCTGTGGACACATGCCACTTGTGGTTGGCAGATATCTGGGGACCTACCCCTGAGAGGGGCCAGACCTCACTGTTCAGGGAACTGAGAGGAAAGATGTCCTGGCAGTGAGAGACTCAGGGGCAGGAAGGTATAGACCAAAGACAGCCTTGCTCTGCCGTCTCAGAGTCAAGACTTTTTAATTTTTGGCCTTTTTGAGACAGTCTCCCTGTATCCCTTGAAAGCCTAGAACGCACTGTGTCAATAGGCTGGCCTTTTATCTCACAGAGATCCACCTGTCTCTGTCTCTGAAGTGCCGGGATTAAAACCGCCATGCCCAGCCAAGGTTTATTTATTTATTTTATTTATTTTTTAATTTTATTTATTATTATTATTTTATGTGTATGAGTGTATTGCCTGCATGTATGTGAGTGTACCTGTGTCTTGCAATGCTGCGGAAGTCAGAAGAGGGCATTGGATACCCCTGGAACTGGAGTTAAAGATGGTTCGTAGCTGCCATGTGGGTCCTGGGATTCAAACTCAGCTCCTGCAAGAGCAGTCAGTGCTCTTAACTGCTGAGCCGTCTTTCCAATCCCCAAGGTTTATTTTAATTCTTTTTTTTTTTTTTTTAATTGAGAAACAGGATCTAGTATCTTAGATTGCTGCCTAGCCTGGGTCTCAAACTTCTAGAAATTCTCCTGTCTCAGCCTCCTAAGTACTAGAATTACAGGCATGTACTGCCATATCTGGCTTTTGTTTTTAGGGTTTTTTTTTTATATATATATGTAGGGGTGTATTTTATTTATATGTAGACCTGCATATATGTAAGTGCACCCGTGTTGTATAATGCCCATGGAAGTCAGAAGAGGGTGTTGGATCCCCTGGAACTGGAGTTACAGGTGGTTGTTAGTCACCATGTGAGTGTTGGGAATTGAACCCAGGTCCTCTGCAAGAGCATCCAGTGCTGTTAACTGCTAAGCCATCTCTCCAGCCCTGTTTCTAGTTTTTTTGAAACAGGCTTGCCTTTGTGGGAGACAGCATCTAGAAAGTTAGTGATATAGGCAGTAAAAAAAAAATTACTAAAGCCTAAAGAGATGAAGAGAGAAAATTTATTGAAATAAGCTGTCTCAGGGCTAGAGAGATGGCACCCATGTCACTAACAACCATCTGTAACTCTAGTTCCAAGGGCATCCGATGCCCTCTTTTGACCTCCGAGGGCACTGCATGACATAGGTGCACTCACACACGTAGGCAATATGCTCATACACATATAAAATTAATAAATTATGTATGAAATATATATATATATATGAATATGAAATATGCTGTCTCTAACAGGCAAATCCCCAGAAAGGGAAACACATGCATGAGAGAGAATAAGAATTATTATTTTTTTTGGGTGTTTTAAGACAAGGTCTTATGTATCCCAAACTAGTCTCAAACTCAACTATGTAGACAAGGATGACCTTGAACTCCAGATTCTCCTGTCCACCTCCTGAGTACTGGAATTGCAGACGTGCCACTGTGCCTGCCGAGCGTTCTTTTTATGACAGTTAGTTATAAACAGAAGTGACATAGGTTTTCCTCAGGACCCCTTGTTCTGAGTCTGATCTGGACACTAGGCAGGATGCCAAATTAAGCAGTAATTTTTTAAAAATATTTTTAAAAATATTCTATTTATTTCTTGTTCTTTTTGAGACAGGGTCTCCCTGTAGCCCCAGCTGTCCTGGAACTCACTATGTAGACCAGGCTGGCCTTGAACTCACAGAGATCCACCTGCCTCTGCCTTCTGAGTGCTGGGATTAAAGGCATGCGCCACCACGCCTGGCTTATTTATTATTTTTATTTTATGTGTATGAGTGTATTGCCTGCATGTATGTGAGTGCATCTGTGTTGTGCAATGCCGCGGAGGTCAGACGAGGGCTTCGGATTCCCCTAGAACTGGAGTTAAGGACCGTTCGTAGCTGCCATGTGGGTGCTGGGAATCGAACCTGGGTCCTCTGCAAGAGCAGTCAGTGCTCTTAACCCTTGAGTCATTTCTCCAGCCCCATAAGCAGTAAATTTTATAACAAAATCATCCTTCTTAAGAGTGGCCATTTGTTCGGGTGCCATGGGTCATTAGGAGTTAGGCACTTGGTGACTGTGTAAGGAGCTCCCTATAGTGACGGCCTGTTAGGTGACTGTGTAAGGGAGCTCCCCGTAGTGACGGCCGGTTAGGTGACTGTGTAAGGGAGCTCCCCGTAGTGACGGCCTGTTAGGTGACTGTGTAAGGGAGCTCCCCGTAGTGATGTGGCCATTTGTTCGGGTGCCATGGGTCATTAGGAGTTAGGCACTTGGTGACTGTGTAAGGAGCTCCCTATAGTGACGGCCTGTTAGGTGACTGTGTAAGGGAGCTCCCCGTAGTGACGGCCTGTTAGGTGACTGTGTAAGGGAGCTCCCCGTAGTGACGGCCTGTTAGGTGACTGTGTAAGGGAGCTCCCCGTAGTGACGGCCTGTTAGGTGACTGTGTAAGGAGCTCCCCGTAGTGACGGCCTGTTAGGATGTGGCGATTTTGCACTTATTTTTGGCCTTTTGTTTCTGCATTGTCATGACAGTTAAAAAAGGACAAAAATCTGTCTTCTTGAGCTGTTTACAACCAGAGTAGGGGCCTTGGGGTGGTTGGTTGGCATTGCTGATCCCTCATAGGGTCAAGAACCATTTTAGAGAGAGGTTCCTGGTGGTTCAGGGAGACGGGTGCTGATGACCGTGGATGGTTGGCATCCCGGAGATGGCGTTTAATGACTTGTAAATCTGTAAGATACTAATCATACCAGAAGGTTAAGTAAGCAAGGGCTAAAAACACAAGACAGAATTCAACAAGAAAGGAACTCTGGGACCGGTAGGTATATGTGACAGATGGCATTGTTGACTGAGAGTCCCACAGACGTTCATCCCATTCGATCAGTGTAGAGTATAATGTCTCGGGATCCAGTCTGGAAGAGATGGGCCAGTATCTAAAAGAATTTTTTTTAAAGATTTACTTATTTTTAGGCCATGCGTGGTGGCACATGCCTTTAGTCCCAGTTCTCAAGAGGCAGAGGCAGATGGATCTGTGAGATTGAGGCCAGCCTGGTCAGCTGGAGCTATAGGGAGACCCTGTCTCAAAAAGACAAAAAAAAAAAGAATTTTTTTTTTGGTGTGTGTGTATGAGTGTTCCACCCACATGTGTGTATATATGTGCACCACATGTGTGCCTGGTGCCAGTGGAGGAGGCCTGAAGAGGGCATTAGATCCTAGAGTTACAGTTACAGGTGGTTGTGAGTCACCATGTTGGTACTGGAAACTGAACCTGGGTCCTCTGCAAGAGCAATAATCAATCTTAACTGCTGAGCCGTCTCTCCAACACCCACGGGCCAGTGTCTCTGTTGTACAGCCATTGGAAGCATAAGCTGTTGAATCTTGGAAGAGGAAAACCCGGTTAGACATTGAGGGACCAGGGATGGAGAAAAGCAAGAAACTCCGCCTGGGGCAGCCAGTCCAGGCCTATCTAAATAACCGGCAGTGGGAAGTCCAGAGCAGCGGCCTGGTGTGACGGGTTTGTTCTGCCCACCAGGGAGGAGAGCAGCGAGGCAAGGGCCTGTTGTGCCAGGCAGAGGACCTGGGTTTTGTCTCTGGAAGCCCCTACGAGGCAGGAGATAGATACAGCCAGTTAGAGCGCACCAGCTGCCTAGTGATGCCCTGGGTGCCCTGTGGGTCTGAGAGTCGTAGGAGGAGGTAGGGATATGCTTTGAAGATGGGTAAAGTTCTCACAGTGTAGGGAGAGCCTGAGGATGAGTGACAGGCCCAGCTGGGATGGGGATTTTCTCCAGTGATGACGAGGAGACATTAGACAGAGTCGGGGTTTTATTTTATTTCATCTTTGCCCTTTAAACTAGTTTTGTAAATGTAACTAAGAGCAATTCAATATCTTCTGAGAACCTTATTGTTTTAAAGAAAATACAGAGAAAACAAAAAAATCTTTATAGGTTAACCCTCTAATTGCAGCTTTGGATAAAGAAAGCAGTTGAGGGTTGGAAGGATAGATCAGCAGTTAAAAACACTTGCTGCTCTTACAGAGGCCCTGGGTTCAGTTCCCAGCACCCACACAGTGCTCACAGGGGTCTGTAACTCCAGTTTCAGGGGATCCAACGCTCTCTCCTGGGCTCCTTGGCCACTGCACATGTGATACATGTGAACTGGGGGACTAGCAAATGGCTACTTTTCAGAGGACCAAAGGAATAGAGAGAAAAAAGACAGAGTCCAGTGGTGTGGGCCAGACAGGTGGCGGGCTGGATCCAGAGTTTAAGCTGTCCACTGTGTTCCTGGTCCAGTGTGTGCACAAAGGCCACGTGCTTTTTGAGGATCTGAGGAGGGAAGTTTGACCAATTTTTGAGAAGGAATCCCAGTGTTGAGTTGAGGTCTGGATGAAGGGTGCAACATCTGCCCCAAAGACATCCCCAGTGGATGGCAGGCCTCCTGTTTATCCTCAAGTGACCCCAGACAAGTGCTCTGGGAGAATAAAAGACCCCAACTCACAAAACCAAAACCCGGGATCAGCACCAGACTGTGCCAGGTCAGGCCTGACAGACCTTAAGCAGAAACTCTCCAACTAAACCTTGGCCACAGGTCAGTCAGGAGGGCATGGGGAACTCACTGTTCTGGTCATCTAGAAGTTTCTTGGACCAGGAAATCTGGTCAGGAGGGGGACAACAGTTGTGTGTCAGCCGAATGCACTCTGCCCTTCCTGTTCCTGGTGCGGTGGCAGTAAATGCTGGTTATGGGGACGTATGGAAGGGGAATGACCAGTGGTCAAATCCACCACATCCTCTGTTCCCTCCTGCTCAGGCCAGCAGCAGTGCAGCCCCAAGGTCAGAGAGGGAAGCAGGAAGAGGGATCCCTCACAGACAAGCACAGGA
Source organism: Nannospalax galili (assembly GCF_000622305.1). Classification (NCBI taxonomy): domain Eukaryota; kingdom Metazoa; phylum Chordata; class Mammalia; order Rodentia; family Spalacidae; genus Nannospalax; species Nannospalax galili. The sequence goes on along the minus strand of NW_008332152.1, from coordinate 1,341,609 downwards.
AGAAGAGAAGATGGGGAGGGAAGAAGGGGAGGTCCCTGTACTACAGGCTGCAGCAGCCTGGCAGAGGGTTGTGCTGATCACCATCCTCATGCCCTGTCCTGGCAGCCACCACTGGCTAAGATGTTAGCTTTGCCCCCACTGTGGGGAGGGGAAGACACTGTTTCCTCTGGCCCAGTGACCCCTGGTTTAGACCTCATGGAGTCGCTCTCCTTGTCATGGGGAAGGGAGGAACCCTCCAGTGGAATAGGGTGGGATGTGACTCACTCTGTGTTCCTGTTCCTCAAGCCCTGTGGCAGATGGCCGCAGTGGGGCATATTTGTGGCAATAAGCAGTTTAACGCCCTGGCTGTGTGACCTCGCACCATGTCTTCCCCTCAGCACTTCTCCTGCTAAGCCGAGAACCCTAGCTCAGACTGAGACAGACAAAGCAGGCAGAGCCGGCTGAGCAGTCACGGGTGCTGGGAACGGGGCTGGGACCCTCACCCCATCCTGCCATAGCCATGCTGGGCTTGTGCTCAGGCCCCTCAGCAACATGAGGGGCACCAGCACTGCCTTGGACCATGAGAGCCACATGGCTGCTGCTGTTTTGTAGGATGGGTGTGTGGTGGCTGCAGGTCCGGGTCTGCACTTCTCTAGTTTGGTGGTAACATGGATGAGGGCAAAGGCTTTTAATGTGGAGTTGACTGTTTGACAGACTAGCCTGAGGTTTTCATTTTCTTTTTTGGTATTTTTGAGACAGGGTCTCCTTGTAGCCCCAGCTGGCCTACAACTCGGTATGTAGGCCCGGCTAGCCTCAAACTCACAGAGATCTGCCTGCCTCTGCCTCCCAAGTGCTGGGACTAAAGGTGTGTGCCACGATGCCTGGCTGTTATTTTGTTTGGTTTCCTGAGTAATGACAGCTTTCTCTCTTTGTTTTAGGACAAAATCTCCCAAAATTTTGCCAGATATTCTGAGGAATATTGGGAATACCCCCATGGTCAGAATCAACAAGATTGGGAAGAATGCGGGCCTGAAATGCGAGCTGTGTAAGTGTTGGGCTCTGTGGGGCTCCATCCTGGGCCACCTCCATCCGGGCCAGGGTCCTGGGATGGCACTAGCCGAGTGCTAGAATCACATTGGTTAAGTCTGGGAAGAAAACACAGGGAGTGTGTTGGTGATTGAGACTCTCCAACTGATAGTCAGGAAAGGGCTGAGCTTGGAGAAAGGTGCCAGCCTGGGAAAGTCCCACAGAGGTCAAAGGCGGAAGTGGGGTGGAGTACTAATACTGGTTCAATAGGGAGGCTGTGAGGTGGTTTTGCCTCAGGGAGGGATCAACAAGCCCTAAATGGCGGGTTGGAGTTTGTGCGGAGTCTCAGCCATCACGTCACAGAAAGCATTTATCTCCAAGTCCACTCACTTGCATGGGATCTGGCAGATCTCCAATCATCTGTGAGACAGAGTGTAGCTGACCAGGTCCTGGGTAGAGACAGGCATCTTACCTCAACCGTTCAGGAAGGGGGTCCTTGCAGGGCGCTGTTCCTGAGAAGGACTGGGGAGGTCTTCGTAGTCCTCACTCTTATCCAGAGCAAGGGCACAAGCCGGCTCGGGCTCTTCCCAGAGGGAATTGAGGGGCACTGTAACACCGGGGAGCAGTGTTACAGATGTGAGGATGCTGGGGCCACGTGAGCAGAGCCTCCTCCATACCCACAGCATTCTCTCTGACTCAGGGGTACAGTCTGCTTGTGGTGGTCTTCAGAAACAACAGCCAGCCAAGGAGGAGGTGGTGTGCGGGTGTTGTGGGGTAGGGGCCTCTCCAGCATGCATGAGGCCCTGGGTTGTTCTCCAACCCTAAAACAGCAATAAAAACCCTAATAAGTTTGAAAGGTAAGCGGTGGGGAGGACAGAAGGCAAGTTAGAGTCGGCACGTGGCGGGCCGAGCATGCTGACTGGGCTTCCTGACCAAGGATGATAGAGACAGTGGAGGGTTTGGGGTCATGGAAGTGCAGTTGGGCCTTTTGGACCGAGGTGGGCTGACTGCCCTGCAGGATGTGGGGTTCGAATCCAGCCTTCTGTGTGTACTCAATTGCTGTTGGGACATGTTTTCTGACTCTTGCACCCACGAGCTCCTGACTGCCTTTCCTGCTCACTCAGAGTGGCCATGGGTCTGCAGGACAGGTGGTGGGTGACAGGTCAGCAGTGACCAGGAGTGCCCAGGTACAGGGGTGAGCAGTAGGAATGGAGATACCTAGAATGGCAAACACCAAGCCCAGCCCTCATCCTGGGGTATATCAAGTAGCAGGGGATGATAGAATCTGTGGGTCCTTTCCTCCCTTGGACTCATCTCTGGCTCCCAGTGGCCAAGTGTGAGTTCTTCAATGCTGGTGGGAGCGTGAAGGACCGCATCAGCCTACGGATGATCGAGGATGCAGAGCGAGCTGGGACCCTGAAGCCCGGAGACACCATCATTGAGCCAACCTCTGGGAACACAGGTAGACATGGGACCAGTTGGGGGAGGACAGGGGGTTCAAGAAAGACAGCTTGGCCATTGGCTACCTCCTTGTGTGCAAGCATGTCCTGCCCAGCTTTGGTCCCAGCAGCACTCCTATGGGCCCCCTGGCAGAACAAGTTCCCTGAGCTTGCTGTCAGAGGACTGGGTTTCCTCCTCGGTGCCGGGAGCCTTGTGTTCCTGCTTCCTGTGAGGGCACAGTCTACATGCACAGGCTTTGGGATCGGAAATGCTGTCTCTTTGGCCTTCCATGCTTCCGGGGTTTGTCCCTGGTGTCACAAGCAGGGAGGGTGGCACTGGGCTTGGGGCACTGGCCCCTGGCAACCTGTGCATGCCGCCTCCAGGGATCGGACTGGCTCTGGCGGCTGCCGTGAAGGGCTATCGCTGCATTATCGTGATGCCTGAGAAGATGAGCCTGGAGAAGGTGGGCCTGGGGGGCCTAGGGTGGAGGAGGGCGGAGCTTGGCTGGGTGGGGGAGGGCGGAGCTTGGCTGGGTGGGGCTGGGTGGAGGCCGGAGTTTGAAGGGTTGTTGCTGCTTCAAATGAGTGAAGAAAGCCAGCTGGCACTGATGGAAGGGCACCACTCAGGCACAGGGGCCTGGTATGAAGATGCGCCATCTTTCCCGGGCAGGTGGACGTGCTGCGGGCACTAGGGGCTGAGATTGTGCGGACACCCACCAATGCCAGGTTTGACTCCCCAGAGTCTCATGTAGGAGTGGCTTGGCGACTGAAGAATGAAATCCCCAATTCTCACATCCTCGACCAGGTAGGCACCCTCCAGCCTGGATGGCAAATTTGGGGAGTTAGATTTGTGCCCAAGTTTCCTATGGGCCCCTGTTGGGGATTTGGAGGATTGGTGTCCGCCTGGTGTGAGTGGGGTGGCAGTGGGAAGGTGCTCTACAGCCCTGCTTAGTGGCAGAGCCTTTATTTTGTGCTGTCCCAGTGCCAGCTTTGGGGGACAGTCTCCCATTGGGTACAGCCCAGCCCTGCTTGGTGGTGGGCAGTGAATTCAGGCCACTCTTTCCAGAGGACCTTCTGGGCTCTGAAGGTGCAGAATGCCTAATGCTCATTTTGCTTCTGGGTTAATTCCACATCTTGGCCACTTGCTCCTAATGTCTCGTGTGTGAGTTTCCTACAGTGACATGTAGGCAGGAGCCTCTTCCCTGGGCTGCCGTAGGATGTGCTGGTCAGCATGTCCAGTGTTCCTGTGTGCCACAGCCCACGTCGCCCTGCTCACAGTCCCTCTGTTCTTCCTATGCCAGTACCGCAATGCCAGCAATCCCCTGGTGCACTACGATGACACGGCGGAGGAGATCTTGCAGCAGTGTGACGGTGTGTGTCACCCACTGTCCACCCACTGTGATTGCATTCACCCCTTGTCCTAGTTCCAGTTCTGTCGCTGTGATAAAAGACCCTGACTTTAAGCACCTTAGGGAGAAAGGGTTTATTTGGCTCAGAATTCCAGGTCACAGTCCATCACAACAGGGAAGTCAAGGCGGCAGGAGCTTGAAGCTGCTGGTTGTGTCACGTCCCCAGTCAAGAACAGAGAGAAGTGAACGTAGAGCTCAGCTCACTTCCGCTGCTCTTACAGCAGTCAGGATCGCCTGCTAAGGGACAGTGCCGCCCACGGTGGGACAGGTCTTCCCACAGCAATTAATGTGCAATAAACACAGTCCTCCACAGACATGCCACAGGCCAATGTGATCTCCACAGTCTCTCACTGAGACTCTTCCCAAGTGATTCTAGGTGGTGTTCGGTTGACAATTAGCACTAACCATCACAGAGTGAGTGTGGTTGCCTGGGTGTGCACAAGTCACTTAACTTTCTCCTTGATAAATTCATGTTCATCCTTCAAAACTCAGCTTCAATGTCCCTCTCTGTGAAGTCGTTTCTGGAGCCGTTGCCTTCCTCTCTGAGCCTCTTGTTTCCCACCTGTGCTTTGCCTGTATTGCCAAACGTGTGGTCTAGCTATTTGCCTAACTTCCAACCCCCGTGCCCTCCAGGCTGCAGGAGCTGCTGAGTCCAAGCTGGTTCTGGCCTCACAGCTGGGGATCCATGGGTGCTGAACAGTGAGGCTCAAGCTCTAACTGGGGTGTTGAATTTGATGTTTTTTCTCACCTCCAGAGAGGTGTGGTGAGGGCTGTAGGTAGCTTACTTTCAGTATAAGCGTGAAGCTCCTTAGAACCATGTGTGGGTGTTGAATGCCCGGCTCCTGGGGCTGATGGGACGTTTTCCTAAGAAGACCTCGTGGGAGAAGGTGCTGGGAGGTCGTACCCTGGGCATCCCATTTGGAAATGGTGCTTGCATGGGTCTGCCTGCGGAGCAGACTTCCAGGCCGGGGAGCTGAGCAGTAAAAGTTCAGGTACTTGCTCACTGCTTTTATAACTGAGAATTCTCATTTGGCAGAGCCAGTGCACGTTGATCCGTTGATCTGCTCCTGAGCTTGCCTGGCTCAGACTTGCCTGATGTTGAGTGTTATGACCTGCAGTGACCCTTAGAGAGCCTGGACAAGTTCTGAGCCAACACAACCACCATTTTCCCTACATTCTAAATGCAGTTAACTTTTGTATCAGTCAGAGCACAGTTCTGCCAGGCTCTAAGCTGCCTGCAGCCCCTCCTCCCACCCCCACTGGCATGACCCTTATAGACTCAACCACATAGAGAATTCAAGGGCAAGGTCATATGCAGTGCGGACTGTAGCCCCTGCCCCGGGCAAATGGGCAGCGTTTGCACTTTAGCACAGGGTTTCCTTCTGAAAGTTTGAGTCATTGGCCCAATTTGAGTTGACTGTGTTTCTTCTGATGGTCTACTAAGTGTGGTGAGCTGGCTGAACCGTGACCTGGGAATGCTCTCCCTCCTCCAGGGAGGCTGGACATGCTGGTCGCTTCAGCGGGCACGGGCGGCACCATCACAGGCATCGCCAGGAAGCTAAAGGAGAAGTGCCCCGGGTGCAGAGTGAGTGGCCCCGTGGGCGGCGCTGGCACGGGCAGTGTTGGCGGCCGGCCGGGAAGGTGGGCCTGGACTTGCTCTCCTCTTGCCTGTGGCATGAGCTCCATTTGGAGGCAGCAGTGAGGCGTTGGCATTGGGCTGGGGAGCCCCTCTGCCCGGAGCTGAGCTCCTCCCTTATTTCCTGTCTCATGGCAGTTGCTGCCTAGTATGGAAATCGTTATACCATCCGGGAGGGACTTGGGGAGCACGGAGTCCTGGGGGCTTCCATGCCGAGTAGGATGAAGCCCTTCGAATTACCCCAGACCTGCCCAAGTCAGTTCCCCTTGAGGCAAAAATTTGCCTGGGGTCTTCATTTGGGTTAGTGACAGGCCTGAGGAAGGGCAGGTAAAAACACCTGGCGGTTGCATTTTCTCTCTGTGAGACTTGTCCACACTTGCAAGAAGAGGTTGATGCCCTGAGCTGCTCGTTTCCCCCAAAGGCTCTCTACCTGCCCCATGACTAGAACCCTTCCCAGGATCCTGTGCTGGATATTAGTCCAGATAGGTTGTAGTCTTACTACTCTTGGTCTGGGATTCTGGAGGTCTCATCCTCTGATCTAGGACCAGCACATGCATCCTGTGAGCAGGTCAACAGGCAGACACTAGGGAGGCAGTGATCACTCTGATGGCAGCCTTCTGGGATGGGTTTAGAATTCTCCCTGGCCTGAACCCTAAATTCTCCCTGGCCTGAACTCTGCAGATCATCGGGGTGGATCCCGAAGGGTCCATTCTTGCGGAGCCTGAGGAGCTGAACCAGACGGAGCAGACAGCTTATGAGGTGGAAGGGATTGGCTACGACTTCATCCCTACTGTGCTGGACAGGGCGGTAGGTCAGGCAGAGTGCTCCCCCAAGGCAGAGCCACAGGCCACTGCCAACTTCTTAATTTCTTTTGCATCGTGGTGCCCAGCGGACCCAGGTGTTGGGCCACTGGTTTTCCATTGAAGGGACAGAAGAGGAAGTACACACACGGAGTTGAGCCAGGGTGAAACCTAGTAGCATGTCCAAGTTTATAACCTGAACCTGCTGGACACAGGCACTGAGATGCAGCGGGAGGGACAGGCAAGGTGGCCCTGGTGGGTGGATGTGGAGTGGTCCCTGTTAGTAGAGGCTCCCAGACCTGAAGGGATGTGGGTGGTCTCAGTTGCTCTGTGCAAAGCATTGGATGGAGGAAGGGCAGAGAAGTCTGTGTTTGCGCGTGCGTGGGGTGCACCTTGGCCACCAGGACAGAAGTCTTCTATGAGGTTGCCTGTCCACTGTGCACGCCTGCCTGAGCTGAGACCCGTGGCCGTCTTGCCGCAGGTGGTAGATAAGTGGTTCAAGAGCAATGATGAGGAGTCGTTCACCTTTGCCCGCATGCTGATCGCACAGGAAGGGCTGCTGTGTGGTGAGTGGCCGGGTGGGCCCTGTGGGTGGCGAGGTAAGGGACAGTACCAGCTGTGTGCCCTCTGCTGCCTTGCAGTCCAGAGCCATGAAAGCCATGGTCATGCTTAGCCTTCAGGACTGCAGCACGTGCCCTTCTCAGGTAGGGCTGTCTATTTGTCCGTCTGTCCAGGCTCTTAGCTCAGCCTGCTTGTCCTCTGCAGCCCCTTGGGGGCCACTGTGCAGATGAGAGCAGGAGGCACGGAGCAACGGCTTCAAACTGCCCTTCTAGTTCTGTTGTCTGCCTCCCTCCCTCCCTCCCTCCCTTCCTTCCTTTTCCAGACAGGGCCTCACTGTCAGGACAGCCCTGGTGTCCTGGAACTCCAAATGTAGACCAGGCTGGCAAGATGGTTTTTCTTTCTGTCCTTGGGATGAGGCTCCATCCACAGGGGCCCAGGGCTAGGAAATGGTGGTCCCCAGCCCCCTGAAGAGATCAGAGAAAGGAGCCCAGAGGGAGCTGGGACAGAGCCTCGTGCCCTCCCAGTTCTTTGTGGAGCTGAGGCCCTGTTCAGAACTGACCTCACCAGCCCTCCCACCCTGATCTCAGTCTCTGTGCTCAGGGAAGGCAGAGCACCTCCGCCTAGCCACAGGGCAACAGAGACCCCAGCAGCTTGAGTTAGTTTCAGGGTTTGGAGGCGCACACCAAGCATGTCTGAATCTGTCCTGTAAACATGCCCTTCCCTGTGTTGAGTAATGTTGGATGGGCACAGGGTAAGGCAGTCTACCCAGCATGGCCAGGTACTCAACAGCTAAGCACTGTGCCAGAGAGAGGAAGCAAACCCCCATGGGATGAAAAGAACTTCCCACATGACAGTTAGGAAAGGGATTTGTGGTCCTGGGCCCTCACTGTCCCCCCATCCTCACTTTGAACAGGACAAGCCAAGGCCTGAGAGCTGGGTATCAGGACTGTGGTCCCCAGAGAGGTCCCAGGATGAGCTGACTCCTTGCACCTCCTTAGGCTGATCCCAGCAAGCCCTAACTGGACAGGCAACAGTAACACTTCTGGCTCTGACTGGGCCCAGGGCCCCATGGGGTCAGTGTCACAGTGAGCCTGGGGCTCTCACTGTAAAATGGACACAAAGCTTGCCTCTGGCACTCAGCTCAGGGCCAGGCATTTATTTGAGGACCAAGTGCCCCTCAGACCTATCCCTGTCACAAGCCCCTGCCATGGCTGTATAGGAAATCCCATTTGCCCCAGGGTCTCCTTAGTTCCTCGGTGACAGCTTAGTTATAAAACGAACGGACTGAGGCGGAAGTTGATACACTGAGGGTTCACATGGATCCTTCCAGAGTGTTTGGGCATGTGTGAGATACACATAGCACACATAGCTGTGTATTCATATTGCATGACTGGCTAGTTCCCACAGATCTTTCTAGGGTGTCGGCATGGACATGTAACACAGACACACAGACACACAGACACACACACACACACACACAGACACACACACGGCAAGTCTAACGTGCTCCCCGCAGGTGGCAGTGCCGGCAGCGCTGTGGCTGTGGCTGTGAAGGCCGCCCAGGAGCTGCAGGAGGGACAGCGCTGCGTGGTCATCCTGCCTGACTCTGTGAGGAACTACATGTAAGGCATGCTCCCTGGTCTCCTGGGCCCTGCCCCCTCCTTCCCATCGTAAGGCTGCTGACACTGCTCCACTGTGTTTATTTAAGAGCTGACAGTGGGTGGGATGCTGGGAGGGGTAGGAAGCAGCCCCGTCTTGTGAACCTGCTAGCCCCAGGGTCCCCGGGAACCAGTGTTCTTGCCTGCTTTGCATGGCTCCATCCTGAATCTTCGTGTGTGTGTGTGTGTGTCTGTGTGTGTGTGTGTGTGTGTCTGTGTCTGTGTGTCTGTGTCTGTGTCTGTGTCTGTATTTGTCTGTGTACATGGTGACTGCTGACTGCTCTTGACGGACAGCTGCACCCCCTGTGTATTTTTCCTGTTCTGTCCTCTTCTTGGCTCCCCTGGGCTCTGAGGGTCAAGCCGCACTGACACCCTTATGGACCGCCCTAGTTGTGCCTCTTGCCCACCTGCTGTGCTATCCCACCAGTTCTCCTGCACTGGTCCTGGGAAAGTGAGTGCAGCCTGATGGGTCTCATAGGACCTGCTGTGAAGTTCTTGGTTAGTGGCCTCTGAGGCCCTGGTGACACTGATTTCTGCATTTGCAAGACAGTCCCAGTTCCCCACCTGGCCACTTGCGGCCAGTGGCCTTGTCCTTCCAGCTGCCTGGGTTCCCGACTGAACTGTGGGGCAGCTGCTCTGGGGCAGGCAACAGGGTTGGTAGAGATGCGTACCCCACACCTTCCTCACCTGTGAATTGTAGTCACATCCATGTTGAGTTTGTGCCCTGGCTGGGCCGGGCATGGTGGGTGGGTATCCTGCTGGGTCCCAGGTGGGGTGACAAGGACTTCTGCCTATCCCCCAGCAGCTCATGAGACCACCCATCTTTGCAGCATATAACTGACTTGCTGTGTGTGCACATTTGTGTGCGTAAACTGATCTGGTTTGTGAACACAAGTATGTTAGAGAGACCAGACGTATAAAAGCATGTGCATGTGTGTTGGTACAGGAGCAGGGGCACCTCAGCCCCACAGATGGTATGTGGCCTGCCTCCTTGGGACTGATCCTGACAGTACTGTGACCTCCTTGCCAGACTTTGGTCAGTGTAGAGGGCCGTCTCTCCTGAGGCAGACATGGGAGGTCAAGGAGGAGGCTGCCCAGGACTAGGAGAGGGGTGGAGATCACAGTCTTCCGGAAGTAACCTCCTGGGATCCTTTTAGGCACTCTGGTTGATGAGATGCTCAGTGACCCTCAGTTCCCATCAGGGTCTTTTGCAAGTCCAGCCCTCTGCCTCCCTCCAGCTTCTGCCAGCATCTCGCCACGTGCTAGAGCAGTAAGGCCCAAGACAGGTGCAAGGGCTCTCAGAACCATATCCCTGTAGTGTGTCCCTATGGGTGCAGAGGCCTCAGTGACACGCCTGACTCTGCAGGTCCAAGTTCCTGAGTGACAAGTGGATGCTGCAGAAGGGCTTCATGAAGGAGGAGCTCTCAGTAAAGAGGCCCTGGTAAGGGTGCTGCCCTGCTCTGTCCTACCTCTGGCCAGGGATGGGCAGGAAAGGTGGCATCACTTTCCCACCACGGTGGTCCCCTCCTGGCTTCACTCTGCCCCGTCCTGCCCTCTCCATCAGGTGGTGGCATCTGCGTGTTCAGGAGTTGAGCCTGTCAGCACCACTGACTGTGTTACCCACAGTCACCTGTGAGCACACCATCGCCATCCTTCGAGAGAAGGGCTTTGACCAGGCACCTGTGGTGGATGAGTCAGGGTCAGTCTCAGCTCCCTGCCCCCAGAGCTCTGCCTTTGGACTCTGCCTGTTCCCTGGCCTGTGTGTCCATGTCACCAAATGGGATGGGCAGCTGAGGTGGCCACAGCTGACAGTGTGGTCGCTTTGCTGGAAAGTGCCTTTACATGCTGAGCCATCTCTCTAGCCCATGGGTTGAGTTCCTAAGAGGAACTCCATGTTGGCCAGAGACCCTGCTCTGACCCATGCCTTCCTGACCCCTGATCCTTTGCTCTCTGCAGGGCCATCCTGGGGATGGTGACTCTTGGGAACATGTTGTCATCCCTGCTTGCTGGGAAGGTGCAGCCATCAGACCAGGTCTGCAAAGTCCTCTACAAGCAGTTTAAACCGGTATGAGCTGTTTCCAGAGGTAGTAGGTATAAGAGGGGCGGGCATCTCTCCAAGGCAGGGCATAGTGTTGGGTGGGTCCCAACACTCCTGGTCCATTCCCCCTTCACAGATCCCACGACCACTGATCTGTCTACTAGTTTGGCCTCTGACTGAAGGTCATGGGGTTGGAGCCACATGGTGTGTCACCTTTCAGGCTGGCTGTCACGTAGAATGCACTTCAGGCCCCACCTTTTCTGCTTGAAACTCATCTGAGCATTATGGCATGCCGCCTTGCCTCTGTTGAGTCTTTGGGGAACTCTGACAGCTGTCAGGGAGCCTCTCCTCAAGGGTCAGCAGGTGGTGGTCACTGGGTGAGCACTGACACAGCTTATCTTGCAGATCCGCCTGACTGACACGCTGGGCATGCTCTCCCACATCCTGGAAATGGACCACTTTGCCCTGGTGGTCCACGAGCAGATCCAGTGTGAGTGAACTCCACTTGGCATTAGGTTCTTGTTGAGGGAAAGGGTGCAAAATCCTGGACACTGGCCATGCCTGACCCAGGCTGTCGTGGTACACGCTCCTGCCGTGTGTATGTGTAAGAGGCAGATGTGCCCTCTGGGGGAGATGGGGCATCTGCAGTATCACGTTTCCCACAGTCTTTGACATCCTGAATCTCTCCCTGTGTCCCAGGTTTGTGAGCTACAGTAGGCTATGAATCCAACCATGTACCCAAGGGACACACGGGGCCAGGCCACGCTCTGGTAAATCCTCGAGTCACTTATCTGGCTACACCACAGTGGTCCTGGGCCCATAGGCTGAGATAGGCAGCAATCTTGAGGTTGCTGGGGCAGTCGGAATTCTTGGCCCTTCATACTATCTCACATCCCTAGGGGACAGTCACTGCCTCTGCTGGCCTCATGGTCCTACAGGGGCACTCTGAGGGACGCTCTGGGCAGCTGTCAGAGGGGGATAGCTCCTAGGCCACACCCATCTCATTGCCGTCAGTACAGGCACACCTCCTGTTTGCCCTCAAAGCTCCTTCCTGGGTATGCACATCTCTGCGGGGGTAGGGGAGCCCCTCTCAGGTCCCAGCAGGCAGTGCGGGGTGTCTATTTCAGTCCTTTATCCACAACTGGGAGGGCACAGATCTGGCCCTGAGGCCCACCTGCAGACTGCTCCACATGGTGGGCATGTGGGGGTGGTCCCATGTCTAACCCCTCTCCCGTCCTTGGCTCTACAGCACGAGACCAGGCCTGGTCAAGAGTGGTGGGGGGGCCCACAGGTATGTACACCCCACTTATCCAGCCCCTAGGAAGAGGCCCTCATGGTCAGAATCACAGCTTTCCAGGGGCAGAGAAGGGCATCTAAGGCTTTGGGCCACTGAGCTTGAGGGTGGGGGGGATGTCCTACTCTTAATTATAAACTTATGTTCCAACATTTCAAAAAAAATCTGAATTCCAGCTTCAGGGGCTGGTGGGATGACAGGCAGAGCTGAGTTGTCACAGACCTAAAACACTCCTCATCTTGGTCAGCTTGGTCAGCCCCACTGGATTGGGACCTAGAGCTGGGTTGGGCAGTTCTATGCAGCCTGCTGTCACATGCTCTGTTGGGGAGCCAGAGCCAGACAAGTGGCCACTTCCCCTCAGTGGCTCCACAGTGTAGGCAGCTGGTTTCTTCTGGGTTTTCCCGTCTTTTCAAGGTTCTGGATAGGCTAGTTGGGGTGCCTCTCCTGCATGGGTCTCCCCAAAGGCCCTCTGTTCAAACACTTGAATCACCTTCTGCACCTCCCAAGGACTGTACCAGAGAACAGGTCTAAAAGAACATACATCTGCAAAGAGAGATCTGGCTTTGATTGATAGGCCACCCATCATTATGGAGGCTAACAACAGGCCAAGTGTTCAGTCTAGCATCCCAGGAGAGCTAGTGTAGTAGTTCGAGTCCCAAATAGGAAATACCTCCTAACTCACGCACGTGCCCCACCCCCACAACCCCTTCCCTGATTGTACAAGGCTCAGCACAGTGGGGATGGCCTGTGCCTTAGTCCCTTGATTCAAATACACTCAGACATACATGGAATACTGTGTGGACAGAAGTCTGGGCTCCCTGTGTCCTGTCAAGCAGATGGAAAAATTTACCACCATAGCCCTGTCTGCCTGCAGGACATGTGGTGTGAGGCCAGGCCTCATCTGATCTGAAGCTTGGGCCTGAGAGATGGGTCTGCAGATAAGACTCAGGCCAGGTGAGCCCAGTGGGCCCTGGGTGTCAGACCAGCACTCTGGGCCAGGAAGAGGACCTGTGGCTTGTCCTGATGCAGTGATGTTGAACATGGCATGTGGCCACGGGCTGAGAGGAGGCACCTACCTCCCAGGCCATTCATTCCGGGGCACCTAGGTCAGTTGTGTGTTCATCCTGGACAGCATCCAGCACCATGCTCTAGGGCTGATGGGAGGAGCTACTTTCTGGCTCCACCCACGTGACTTCACTGGAGCAAGGTGGTGGCTGCTGCACAGGTGCTTGGGAGGCTGGGGAAGGGCCTGTTGATCAGCTCTGTATCCATCATCTTTCAATCAGCAGCTATTTCTTTTCCTCAGACCACAGCAACGGCAATTCCAGTGAGCGACAGATGGTGTTCGGGGTCGTCACTGCTATTGACCTGCTCAACTTCGTGGCAGCCCGTGAACAGGACCAGAAATAGAGCCAGGAAGTTGGGCTCAGCTTCCACCCTCCCTGCTTGGCCCTCTTAGTGTTCAGAGACATTGAGCTAACCTGAGTTTACGTTCCCAGGCCTGGCCAGTGGCAGGTGGCAGAGGGAGCTTTCTAGACCTGTTGCAAAGGCCCAGCCTCCCCTCCTAACACCAGGCTTCCCGAATGAATCCCATGCTTGACTAGTTTAGATGGGCTTTCCTATGATGTCACTTCCTCCTAAAATGTCTCACTTATGATGGGGAATTGAGGCGAGTCAGCCAGGGAGGATAAACACACAGTACAACTGGGGCAGAGGAGACGGATAGTGCCAGAAAGCACGCACCCTTCCCAGAGAAGCCTCTGTAATCTGCAAGCACAGAACCTGGACTGTCTCTGTGCCCATCCTCATGGGTGCTGGCATAGTTGGAGCATGTGGGTTTTAATGAAGGTACAGTTCTTGTGACCCCCATCTGTGGTACACGGTGCACACAGTGTCCCCACCTGGGGCATGTTGTCCTTTAGGCAGTCGTTCCTCACTCTTCCCTGACACCTACCTCCCGTCTCAATGATCCCCCATTCTGGACCTTGCCTATAAATGGTCGTACAGCCGTGACCCGTGTCTACCGTGTTTCCCTCGTGGTCCCACACTGCAGCACGTCAGAGCTTGTGTCTTTTCACGACTGGATAATAACATGTTGTGTGGATGGCCCTTGTTCTCTTCTGTTCATCCACCGACAGGCATCTGAGCTGTCTCCACGTGTGTCTGCTTGAATGTGTCGCTCTTCTGGGGTCTACCCTGGGGTGGGCTTGCTGGGGTACAGCTGTCCTGCATTCTACTTGCTGTTCACGTCCTCACCTGCTGTGTCCCAGGGCTCCACTATCTCAGTGTCCTTTTCTGCCTTTGCTTCTTACCACAGTGTTCATGCTCCTGTGAAGTGCTCCCATGGTTAGGGTTTGCCATCCAGTGGCTGCCAATATCCTCAGTGCTACATCATTTTTAAATCAAGTTGTCCTTTTGTTTCTTTGGCTATAGGGTTTTTTTGGGGGGGGAGGGGGGAGAGGTCAGGGGCTCACTATGTAGCTTAGGCTGACCTTGAATTCAGAATCATATCATCGGTCTCAGCCTCTTAAGTGCTAGGGTTACAAGCGTACCAATCCTGCCCAGCTTACTGGTCAAATGAGGCTAAGACAGGACTACCACAAGTTTGAGGCCCACCTGGGCTACATGGCAAGACCCTGTCTCAAAAATAAATTTTAAAAGGAATTGTCTGGGTCTTTGAGATGGTTCAACAGGTAAAGGCACTTGCTGCTGCCTCATGACCCGGGTTCAGTTCCTGGAACCCACATGGTAGAGAGTCCTGAAAAGTCTCTGACCCTCACACGTGTGCCACGGTATACATGCTGGCCCCCACACATGCGACATGGTACATGTGCTGAACCCCACATGTGTGCCATGGTATACATGCACCCAATTAACAGAATAAATGTAGAAAACACCTACTGGGACTGAGGGTATAGAGTAACCACACAGCTTGTAGGAGGTGTTAGGAAGAAAAAGGAGAGGGGGAGAGGGTGAGCAGGGTTGGAGCCAATTGGCAGGGAAGTGCACAGGGGCATCAAGGCTCCTGAACAATGTTGTGTTAGAAGCGAAGCTCATTCTAGAATGTGTAAAGTGACTCAGTAATCCAAGCCATTCCCTTACAGATTTTTTTCGGTGGCCTAATCTAAAACAGTGAAAAAATCCCAACAAAACAACTTTGAGGGCACAGGAACCACATGTCCAGGGGCAGTAGCCTCCCCCTGCCTGGTGACCAACAGAGTCTGCATCAGCCACAGCTGGCTCTCTGGAGCCATGCTTAATTAGACCAGTACTGACTAGACAAGATCAACGTCTAGCATTTATTCTTAAAGAAATTAGAGCCAGTTTCCTCTGGTGACACTGGAAGTGCTTGACAGCCTCTGGTCCCAAATCACAGCTTCCAGACCGTGAAGGCTTAATTTTTTCACTGTGTGGATATGCGTGTGCACGCCCCATGGTATGCATGTAAAGGTCAGGAGACAGCTTTAAGGAGTTGGGCCTTGCCTTTTGACATGGGTTCTGGGCACTGAACTCGGATCATCAAGAGTTGTGCGCCAACTGCTGTGACGCGGAGCCATCTTGCTGGCCTGTGGCTGGTTTTAAGTTCTGCCACAGCATTTCCTTCCTGCAGGCTGCTCTGATGACGCCTTCCCATGTTCTCAGGGACATGCAAGTGCAAAGCACGATGAAGACTGAAGGAGAAAACGGGTAGTCATGGAGCCATGACTAGGACAGGCACACCCCCCTCCCCTCCACATCAGCACTCGGCCCAAGGGAATTGGTGGAGGCTGTTTAGCCACACGAAGTCTTGAGCTCCATCACTCACCCACTGGTCCAGCGGATATTCCCTCAGTGCTCTCTGAGCTCAGGCCTGGCCGGTCTGGGGTTGACAGGAACACACAAAGTCCCTGGAGCCTCACAGCTAGTGGCATAGGCAACAAGAAGTGAAACAGGTGAGCTGTGTGGTACAGAAGGGGACAAGTGGTGTCAAGACCGAGGTGGTCCATCCACACAGCCGTTCTCATTAGCAAGGAGTGACAGGCTGCCATAAGGCATGGAGGACCCTGACCTCAGACAGCCACAGAGGGACACATGCTGCCAGCCTCCACTCGAAGTTCAGGGAGCCTGCCCGTTCATGGGTGGATAGTGGGGTAGAGGTGCAGCCTTTGGGCCAGAGCTTTAGTTGAAATGACAAAATTCTGGAGGTGGACATGGGAATGGCTGTACAGCTAGGGCGTCCTTAATGCCACTGGAATGTGTACCTAGACATGGTTATGGGGACAAACTGTGCGCACTTCTCCATTAGTAAATTTTTATTTTATGTATGAAGTGTATTGCCTGCATGTAAGTGCACCCATGTTGTGCAATGCCCATAGAAGTCAGAAGAGGGCATCTGATCCCCAGGAACTGGAGTTACAGACGGTTGTTAGGCACCATGTGGGTGATGGGCAGAGGCTGGCGTCAGCCTGGCCAGTATCCTGGTCCTGGTCTCTGGACATCACAGCAATGGCTGGAGCTGCCCAGCACTGAGCCTGTCCGAGGTAGGAGTGGTCCTCCTTCAACATCACTAAAGGGCTTTGTTCTGCAGACTGCTGACACCCTTGCTGGCTTTGCAGCCTGGGAAGATGGAATTGTGGAAGAAAGCCAAGGAAGCCAGAACAATGTGGACTCGCAAGCTTGTCTCCTGTGGGTGTCAACCTTTAGGAGGCTGTGACCCCTGGTGCTAGGCTGTCCTGGGGGTAGGTGAGGAAGTTCCACGTCCCTCCTGACAGCTCAGATCAGAAGCAGTGTTCTCAAAAATCAATCCTGAGGGTGGAGTTGGCTGGCCAGTGTCCCTGCTCCAGCAATCTCAGGGCTGCTTGGGTGACCCTGCCTGTCCTCTCCCTGGGCTTTCCTGATGCCCACTGAGGATGCCAGGCACGAGGTCCCCACAGGGTAGAGAGGGTCCAAGAATGCAGAGAATGCCATGGAAGTGCCCGAGGTCAGCTGTCTTCATCACAAATTGGAAGCATCGTGAAGGTGTTCCAATGAAGGAACGAAACACTCCACAGGGTCAGGTTCAGCGCCTCTTTGTTTGCTGGAGGGCCCACCGTCTGCGTTTGCCGGAGGGCCCACCGTCTGCGTTTGCCGGACGGCCCACCGTCTGCGTTTGCCGGAGGGCCCACCGTCTGCGTTTGCCGGAGGGCCCATCGTCTGCGTTTGCTGGAGGGCCCACCGTCTGCGTTTGCTGGGCAGGTGCATTGCAGGCAGGGCTGAGCTTGTGAGCCACGGGGACAGAGCCTGTCCAGTCAGGTGCAGCTTGCCCAGAGGCACAGGCTGCCACCCTCTGTGGGATACACTGACCAGCCCGGTCAAGTCCCCCCGAGGGGCCAAGTGCAGGTATCTGGGCCAGCTGGTGGATTACTGTTGAGGCTGACGTGCCCACGGCTTCTAAGCTGCAGGAGTCAAGAGTGGTGATTCACCAAGTCCTAGTGAGCCGGAGAGTCCATGAGCAGTAGAGGCCAGGACAGGAAGGACAGCGGGAGGCCTGGAGGTAGGGGGTTGGGCCACAAAAGGCCTCACTGGGCAGAATGATCTCCCCTCCAGTCAAATCCAGAGGCTTGGTATAAACCCAGGCAGGATGTGTGAATACACATATGCTGGGTGTGAACCTGGGCAGGTTGTATGAATGCACACCTATCTGTGACTCACCTGCTCACTTCCAGAGCCCTCCACCAGCAGGTGGACAGACTGCTTGTTAGCTCCTCAAGTTGCTTTCAGTTCTCCGAACTAATTTTGTACTTTAGAATTAAGAATTTCTATAGTGAGCTATGATAAAACACACACCTGCTGTTTTTAAAATAATTTAGGGGCTAAACTGAGCATGACAAAACTCAACAGGACATGTACTTACCGATGTAAAGGTTTAAGCTCTAAGGAAATGCAAAGACTGATGAAGTGTGGAGGGGTAAACTGGGACGATGGCGTGTGGATGTGGCAGACAAGAGCGCAGACACCAAAGCTGTGCCTTGGCACCAGAGTAATGAGGACAGATGGGGACTGGAGATTCGAGGAGGGCATGCCACAGGGCAAAACCCAGATACTGCATTGGGCCTGACTCGGGGATGTGAGTTCATGTAGGGTTCACACACGGCCCAGCCGCACAGCCTGGCTTGCTCAGGACACAATTCAGATTCGTCACCCAGCACTGACTACTAGGTCTACTGGTTTAGGAAGGATTACCAGGGCCTCAGGACCTAGCTGGGAATGACCCAGACCAACTTCCCCTATGTCCCTATCCCACTGCTAACTGCACCCCCACCCCAAGGTGGGGAGCAACTAAAAGCCATCACTGTCATTAAAACTGTCCTTTTCAAATATGCTGGGATAAAATAATTCCTAGTTTATATTAAAGCCACTTTTTTTTTAAAACATGTCTAAGTCTTGGGTTCAAATAACAAGATACAGAATGAGTTGTTGGTCCCTCTCTTTGGGGCAGATGAAGAAGTTCCACTTCCCTCCAGCAACTCAACTCGGAAGCTAACGTTCTCAGAATCAGTCTTGAGAGTGGTGTTAGCTGGCCGGGCCCCTGCTCCAGCAACCTCAGAGCTGCCTATCTTTGCCACCTGTAAACCCTGCTTGCCTATGAAGTACTCACCAGATGATCCCTGATCTCAGGCGATACCATCCCTCCAGAGTCTTGGAAAGGCCAGGCAGTGAGGCTGAGTGGAGAGGTGGCCGCCAGAAGCTGCTCTGTAGAAGGCAGTGTGCTGTTATCAGCTCGTGGGCGCTTGCCACCTTGCAGACAGCCCTTCCCATAGCTGTCTGCTGTGCAGGTACATGTGCTCAGATGCCACAGCTGTGCGGGGGTTTGCATGCTTCAGTTTTGGAGACAGGTTTTGCTATGTAGTCCAGGCTCTTTGGACCCTCAGCCCCCCGCCTCGGCTTCCTAAATACTGGGATTATCAGCATGAGCTGCCCTGCCTGGCAACATTCCAGTCTGGAAATGGAAGGGTGTGCCTAGGACTTGGTGAAGGCTAAAAGACCTAACTGTACCAAAGCAAAACAACAACAACAACAAAAAAACCCATGAATTCCTCTGGGAGTCTGTGGTGGTCCCCTGAAGACCCCATATATTTGGAAACTTGGTCTCGAGCTTGTGGTGCTGTTTGGGAGGGTCATGCAACCTTTAGGAGGTCCAGCCGTGTTGGAGGAAGCATGTCACCAGGGACGGGCCGTGAGATTATATAGCTTGCCCACTCCATTCTGGCTCTCTGTGCTTCCTGCATGTGCTTGAAGATGCTCTGGCCATGTCTGCCCCTATGCTGCCCACCATGACGGACCCTCCCTCTAGAACTGTAAGCCAAATAATCTCTTCCTCTATAAGTTGCCTTGGTCATGGTATTTTATCGCAGCAGCAGAGAAGTAACTAGTACACAGTTCCATAGAAAGGCTTGGGTTTCAACAACATTAAGGTATTTGTACAAATCAACAAAATGCACAACTCTAGAATTTAACCCCCACACACTGCCTATCTGCAGTATTTGCTGGCACAGCATTCCTCTGTCCTCTGCGGGTCTCCGTCTAGACAGGTGTGTGCAATCTTGTTATCAACAAACCTCACTTTAGAGCCTGAATGAAGCTTATGAACCAAATTCTCCCTTCTCACAAAAGAGGGCTTTTGGCCTAGTGAGCCTGGGACCTGGGGTCTCATTCCCTTGGACCTCTAGGCGCTCAGGAAGTACGTAGCTCCACCTTCTGAAAGTCCCTCAAGTACTTCCTGAGATAAAGTTCTCCTGGCTCCCACTCTGTCCACCAGGAGTCCCAATTCTGGATGTCCTTTTATTTTTTACTTATTTTTCAGGCTTTTTGAGACAGGGTCTCCCTGTAGCCCCAGCTGACCTGGAACTTGCTATGTAGACCAGCCTGGCCTTGAATGCACAGAGATCTGCCTGCCTCTGCCTCCCAAGTGCTGGGACTAAAAGCGTACACCACCACGTCCAGCTTTTTATTTTCATTTTAGATAAGGTCCCATGTATCCCAGGCTGGTCTTGAACTTACTATGGAGCCGAGGATGAGCCTGAAGTCCCCTTCAATCTGCTGACAGGTAACTCCAAGAAGCACAAGTGGTTGCTGGGCACTTGCAACACCTGGACAACTGTTCCAATGCACCTGGAACATGCCCAGGAGCTGACTTCCAGGGACACCCTACAACATGGACTGCGGAAGGTCACGTTGCCTTACTAACGAGTCTCTTTCTTCTTGTTACTGTCAAATAATCTGATTTATGGAAAACTATAACCGTGAAAAACCTGTTACCAATTTTCAGCTGAAAAATGACTGAAGACTGGAAAGTGGGAGCACGGGTAAGCAGTCAGCAGGGTGTCTGACCTTTAGGGTACACAGGCCTGTCCTTAGGAGCCCCGTGTGTCAGTATTCATGTGTAAAATAAAACACCGTAAGGCGTGTTTCTATTTTTAATTTTTTTGCTTTGATAAATCAATTGCTTCACAAAAATCCTCTTAAAGACAACAATCCAAGAAAACATATTGTTACAGTATTCACATTTTAAAGATTGTCAGTTTCAAAGACGGTAACTAAAAAAGGCAGACCTCTGAGTTCTCTGCCTGCCAGAGGTGGCCTTTGGGATGGGCAACGCCCCTGCCAGTGCCCCGGAGCTGTGCAGAGAGGAGCACGTCCTGCTGCCCACGCAGGTGCGCTGCTGCCCATGTGGGTGCCCTGCCACTCAGCAGGCTACACAGGGGCCAGCAGCCCTAGCTAGAAGGACCATCTGCATCTGCACCTCTGTGTGTTTAGACAATCTGGACTCAAGAAGCTAAAAGTTGAGCCCCTCAGCTGGGTAGGCCAGCCAGGCTAGGCTTCTGCTAGGCAGCTGGACAGCAGGAATGACATGGGTTGACTGCAGGTCTCAGAACACATTCAAAAGGCTCCAAGGTTAGGGAGGAACTCAAGAAGGGTGGGGCGTGACCGTTCAAACAGGTGCTAAGGGCTGTTTTGGATTTTCTCCCTAGGACAAGGAATGGAAAGCAGGGGTTTCTGGGTTTTGGTTTTTCAAGTTGCACCAAAGGCTGACTGCAACCTCACAGCAATTCTCCTGCCTCAGCCTCCCAAGTGCTTGGATTATAGGCATATGCCACCGTACCCAGCAAGCTGGGTTCTTTAAGGTGCAACTGATAACAAATGTGCTAGGCAGGGATTCCATGAACCAAAACAGCTTGCCTCATGGGAGTTATTTAAAAGCATCTCAGTTACTCATGGAGAAGTGGAAGGAAACCCAGGCTATGCCCCGTGCCACTTTTTTGCCATGTTTTTTTAAAAAGGCAGGGTCAGGTTATGTCACCCAGGCTGGCCTTTAGCCTGTGAGTTAACGTTCCTGAGTGCTGGGATTACAGGAGTGTGCTATTGTGCTCAGATTTCTGTACGATCTTTATACCACTCCTTTTAGTTTAGCAGGTAAGAGTTGAGGGCACAGGGCTTGAAAACTAATTTCAATGGAAAATCACATGCTGCATCAATCCCCAGGTGCTCAGATCCAGCTACGGCAGCCCCAGGCACTATGAGCCAGCACACAAACTGCGACACGGTACCACGCTTCCCACAGGAGAAAGGCATTCTCTGGGAGTTCACACTATGTGAATGTTCAGCTATGCTGAAGAGGAAGACAGGCTGGAAGGGGGCACTGATTGCTCCACAGGGTCAAGATCTAAGGAGCCCAACAAAGCTGGTGTGCCACAGAGGCAAACAGTCTTTCGGGCTTTTGTACATCTGATTAAAATATTAAAAGCAATTTGTAAGTAAGGAGTGTGAAGGCTGCTTAAAATGTTACTCTCACCTCAGAAGACGTACTGACATGTTTTCCTAGAGGTGGAAGCTCCTGCACTCCCTGGAAAGGAACCTCCTGTGCTTCTTGTTAACCGTGTTGTTGTCCAGGGCATGCTCCCCACAACTGAATGAAACCAAGACATTTGGGGAGGGGGTGGGGGGTGGAGTCAGTTCCAGGCAAAAGTATGAACTAGCTAACGATGTCCCCCATGTAACCTTGGTCCATGACCAGTCACCACCGCTCGATCACAAGACCTGGCATCCTTGCTGACCTCACAGCTGTCCTATGTCGGCAGGAAGGCCTGGGCACCCATCTGACATGACACAGATGGTGCTCCACATGAAGCATATTTTCTGAGAAAAGGCCTCACTCCTAAGTAAACCAAACTAAATCAAAACCCAAACCCTCAAACCTCAGCCTACTGTTCTGGGGCATCTTATTACCAGGAAATGAAGTCCCCCAATTACTCCAATTCTCATGTGGTAACTGGAAAGGAAGGACACTGGAAACCGAAGCAACAGCATGCAACAAGAGCATGTGACAGCAAGAGAGCCACGGCACACGTGTGAGCTGACAAAGCCTGTCACAATACCTTCCATCACCGTAACGTCCAGGTGTCTGCCCATTATATAAGACAGTTCGGATATTTGCAGTTTACCCCAGCTCTGAGCCAGTGGGGTAGAGCATATTTTAAATTAGTTTATAATAAACATTCTATGTTTAACATGTTTTTGACTAAAAGAAAAAGTCTAAAATAATACCCAGTTACTACATGGTGATAGCCATGTAACTGCAGTCAGGTCTGAATGAGGCTGGGCCGGCATGGGAGCACTGTGACTCCCTGCGGACCACTGCTTCTCTCACTCACTGTCCACCCTACTGAGCACATCAGATCAGTAGAAAATGCCATCTGAGCATTACATAGAGACCAAAAATTGGAGATATCAGAAGTTCATTCAACAATTGTCTCCTTTTAGCAGTTAAGGTAAACCTCCTCCCTGGGAGCAGAAGACACGCCAGGATGGTCAACTGTGGGCACAACATTCAATTTAGGCATTCCAGAATATTCCAAATCATAAGACAAGCATGTGCTGTTCCTTCTCTAGAAATTTTATCTTCAATATAGTCATAATCCAATTCATAACTAATTTATAAAAATAGCTTTTTATCCAATAATCACAGCAAGGTAAAAATAGGAGTTTCTTTTTCTATACAGCAAATGAAATAGGCTGCCCACACGAGAACTGAAGTGTGTTGTGGTCACCAGCCGTGCCTAGTAACTGAAACATGGCCCATCTCGGGCCATTGTCCCTGCACACGGCAGCTCTGGCTACAGAGCGTCTTTTGGACCTGTGGGCAACACCAACAGCAGCCCCCAAGACCTGCTGTAAACCACAGAGCTAAATTGTAACTGCGTAATTTTTAGAAAATGGCAGCACTGTTCCTTAATCTGAGGAGGGGCTCAGGGGCAGGGCCATCCATCACGTTTCTAGCATTAAAAACCCACACAGGTACATCTGAAAGTTGCTGCACCAGCAAGGACGCTCTGTAGCTCACTATGAAATACAAAAGTGCACTCTTCTATATCTACATAGAAAACATATTAGAAATGAAACTGTAAAATGTTTGCTGTGCAAACAATCAAGTCAGGTGTGCCGGCTCTGCCTGGCCCCTGCCGCCGCCACCCTACTGCAGAGAGTCGCTGTTCTCCAGGACCAGCCCCCCGATGTGCGTGGGGGCCAGCGCACCCCCATCATCTTCTGTGCTGTCCACGGACTCATCTTCGCTCTGACCTGCCATCATGACCTGCTGTACAGCCAGGGTGGCCCCGTCTGAAGACAGTGACTGAAGGCTGTCCACGTTCATGTTCACGGGTGTGGTGATGGTTACAACGGCACCTGCAGCAGAGCACAGAGCGTCACTGCTTCCCCTGGCACTCAGAGAAAATCATGTAGCAGACAGGGCGGCAGAACTATGGAGCAAAATAAACGCTTTCTAAGTTAATTGTCTTCAGTGTTTTATGATGATGACGGAAAGGTGATTAAAACAATATTTTCCCATTATTTAGCTAAAAGAGAAAACAAATCCTAAAAATATAAACTAAGTGTAAACATAAGATCACTGCATATCAAAACCCAAGCAAAAAAGCCAAAACATTATCTGGGAACTTGGCCTTCAATGCACACGCCACCGAAGGCTTGCCAAGTGGAGCCAGGCTTGGCAGCACACATGTGTAGTTCTACGGCCTGCAAGGCTAACATGAGGATCACATGTTCAAGGCAAGCCTGGGCCACTTAGCTAGATCTTGTCTCAAGAAACAAAAAGAGGAGCAGGAATTAAGTGCACAGGCTTCATAATCAGGAGGACCAGACTTGGGCCCACAGCACCACAGAGCAAGCCAGGCCTTGACCAAGTCCTGTCCAAGGGATCTAGTGTCCTTTTCTGGCCTCCATGTACACAAAGGACACACACCATCCTTGCCCCATGTGTGCACACACTAACACAGAAGCACACACAAATAAATAAATCTATAAAAAAGGAAAGAAAATATGACGCATAGCCCAGCTCACTGCTGTTGAGACCAGCCCTGTCATGGAAAAATCCCCCTTAAGTGTCTAGCTGAGAATCATCAGCATGTGTGTGAGAGGAAAAGACTGGACTGGAAAGAGCCACCTGAGAGGGCTAGCGAGTAAGAGTTCCTGCTGTGCAAGCCTGCTGGTCTGAGTTTGACCCCTGGAACCCACAGGAGAAAGAGAACCAGTTCCTGAACCTTGTCCTCTGACCTCCACATGCACTCTGCACACACACATAACAATATTTTTTTTTTTTAAAAAAAAGAACAATCTGGGGCTGGAGAGATGGCTGAACGGTTAAGAGCACTGACTGCTCTTGCAGAGGACCTGGGTTCGATTCCCAGCACCCACATGGTGGCTACAGACTGTCTGTAACTCCAGTTCCAGGGGAATCCGAAGCCCTCTTCTGACCTTTGTAGCATCACACGACATGGGTGCACTCACATACATGCAGGAAATACACTCATACACATAAAATAAAAATAATAAATATTTTTAAAATTTAAAAAATAAAAAATAAAAAGAGAACAATCTGAGACATGGCAGGAAACCATATCCAGTGCTCACACAGCCATCTGGAAAACGCACCCACAGGCAATGGCTGGAGAAAGGTCTGACTTCAGCAGGGGTTCAGCCCTAGACTGAGCTCGACTGCAGATAACCAACAACTCATAAGAACTAGATTCCAAAGGATTGATCTGTTCCTAATCAACCTAGCTGCTACCCAGAGCAGCACTCTGCATAACTTTGCAGGAATGAGAAACTAGCTGGCACCCAGCAAGGCTAAACTATGATGTCTGGTATCTAGCCTAAGATTACGAGGCACACAAATAGGAGGAAAACCCAGAAAATAATCCAAACCCACGCAGGACTGAGAGTCATTGAGTTAGCAGAGGCTCTCCAAGCAGCCACTGGATCCCTGCAGGTCACGAGGTGTTCAAGCTCAGATGCTACTTCTGGAAAGATGACACAGGGCATCTAAGAAGAATTCACATCTATGGGGTCAGCACAGACCAAGCAGTACATAGGGGGTCAGTGACCAGGGAGGAGAGGACCAGACAAGCTTCAGTGTGGAGCAGATGGACTGGAACCTAACAACCTAGCATGGACAACTCAAGGCCGGGAGAGGAGGCGGGGGGTTTGGGTGGGGTGTGACTCAGAGCAGAGTGCGTATTTAGCATGAGTGAGGCCAGAGTTCCATCCCCAGTTTTCCAAAAAATACAAAATTGAAGAACTTAAAATCACCCCCTAAGCTTCCTAACTGGATACCATGGGAAAAAGAGGATGAAGGTTAGACATCAGTACTCTGCGCACCACTCAAGAGCACGCACCCGGGGAGGCAACGGCGCATGCCTGCAGTCAGGTGAGGGGACTGCTTGAGTCCAGGAATTCAAGGCCATCCTGAGCAGTACAGTGAGACCACAGTGCAAAACAAACTGAATGCACAGAAAACAAGAGAGTGGCTCATGAAACACACCAAATGGGGCCCAGGACATGGAAAAAACAAGGTCAAAAGCGCACATCTTTAGTCCCAGCACTGGGAGGCAGAGGCAAGCAGATCTCTGCGTTCAAGGCCAGCCTGGTCTACATAGTGAGTTCCAGGACACTGTCTCAAAAAGACCAAAACAGAAGAGTAAACACCACCATGTGATGCGCACACGCACTAAGGAAAGACACGCAGGTGAGCAGGCGCCACTGTTCGCACTGAAGGCTCAAAGGAAAAGGGACGCAAACAATAGTCGGCTGTTAGGACGAGAATGACTTCGTATGTGGCATGCGTTCTTAAATTCTCTTCCCTAACACCCACCAGCACTTTTTTTTTGAGACAAGGTCTCCCTGCAGCCCCAGCTGGCCTGAACTATGTAGACCAGGCTGTCCTCGAACTCACAAAGATCCACCAGCGTCTGCCTCCCAAGTGCTGGGATTAAGGGTGTGCGCCACCACGCCTGGCACTCTTTTCTTTCTAGGTAAGATCTCACTACAGAGTCCTGTCCGGCCTAGAACTTACTATGTAGACCAGCCTGGCCTCAAACTCATAAGAGATCTGCCCACCTCTACCTCCTGAGTGCTGGGATTAAAGGTGTGCGCCACCATACCTGGCTGACCCTAACCCTTAGTGTGCATCTACATGGTGCTTCCTTGTATTTTATTTTTAAAATTTTATTTTTGTTTTATGTGTATATATTGCCCGCATGTGTGTAAGTGCACCCGTGTCATGCAATGCCCACAGAGGCTGTTGGATCCCCTGGAACTGGAGTTACAGACAGTTGTTAGCTGCCATGTGGGTGCTGGGATTCGAAACCTGGTCTTCTGCAAGAACAGCTGGTGTTCTTAACCGCTGAGCCATCTCTCCAGCCCCTTATATTTTTATTTTTAAACATGTAGTTAGTTAGGTTAATTAGCACACAAGGGGAGGGAGGGGCATGGGTGTGCAGGTCAGAGCTGGTTCTCTCCATCATGTGGGTTCTGGGAATCATCAGGTCATCAGGCTTGGGGGCAGTGCCTTTACCTGCTGAGCCAACTTATCTCCTCTCCTTGTGTTTCGGATGCAAAGCAAGGCCTAAGGGGCCTGGCACACAGCTCTGTGTGAGATCACAGTCGACAGCGGCTGACCTGGCTTGGTGCTCCCACCTTTCCCCTCAGCCTGTAGCACACGCACCTTCTGACATGGTGAGCTCACTTGGTGCTGCTTGCGCCACTCCTGATGCAATAGAGTCGGGCCAAAACCTCTGAACTGGCCTGTTCTGAGCAGTTTTTTTCTTTGTTTTTGGAGTCTCTGAACAACTGGAATCCAACATGGGCTGAAGAATTCGTCTTCGGGCATTGATGAACCTGTGTGTGGACAAAGGTGCTCAGGAGAAAGGACTTGTGAAGACTCCACAGAGGGCAGCACTCCTTAGGAGCCATGCTGAAAGATGAACACATTCTCCACATAACCAACACTCCAGAGAGTGACAGGCATACACACTGTCTAAATCTCCAGAAAAACATGTCCAGCTCTTTATAAAAAACAAGTTAAACAAGGTTTAATTTTTCCACAGCACCTTTTCTTTCTTTTTAAAAATATTTTATTATTTTCATTTTATGTGTATGAGTGTATTGCCTGCATGTATGTGAGTGTACCCGTGTCGTGCAATATCGCAGAGGTCAGAAGAGGACTTCGGATTCCCCTAGAACTGTAGTTAAGGATGGTTTGTAGCCGCCATGTGGGTGCTGGGAATCGAACGCAGGTCTTTTGCAAGAACAGTCAGTGCTCTTAACTGCTGAGCCGTCTCTCCAGGCCGTTTCTCTTTTTTAAAAAAATCTTGCTTGATTTGTTTTGCTCTATGAATTAGACAGTAATGATACGAATCTCTGAATTGGACTCTTCTTGCTAATGAAAAGAAAATGTCAGCACACTGAGCTTTAATGTGCCCAGTTCTCCTCACACCTGAGCTGCCAGACAGCCTAGCCTGCAGTCTTTCTCCACCTGTGCCACCAGCAATGAGCTGCGTCATCAGGGAGACACTGTGGTCCCCCACAGAGCAGAGTCTAGGGAAGAGGTGTGTCCTGGGGCCAGACATCCCCCAGTGCATCTGTCCATGATGGAGTGACCATCAATCAAGTAGGATCCTTTGACAAGACTACATGGAAAAAACAAAATGGAGGCACTCAGGAGGCTGACACAGGAGATCATCGGTCTGGGCTAGCCTGGGATATATAACAAGAAACTTTCTCAACGACCACCAAAAATGAAAAGGCAGGCAGGATCACTATGTCACAGAAATCGTAACAACCTGAAACACTTTTTTTTTTTTGGTCTTTTTGAGACAGGGTCTCCCTGTAGCCCCAGCTGTCCTGGAACTCATTATGGAGACCAAGCTAGCCTTGAACTCACAGAGATACACCTGCCTCTGCCTCCTGAGTGCTGGGATTAAAGGCATGTGCCACCACGCCCGGCTGAACCCTTTAACATTTTGCTAGCACTCTATTTAAATATTCATTATTTCCATTTGATATGAGTATATTGCCTGTGTGTATATGAAGGCACCTGTGTTGTACAATGCCAGGGGAGCTCAGAAGAGGGCGTCAGATTCTCCTGGAACTGGAGTTATAGCACCTATGTGGGTGCTGGGAATTGAACCCGGGTCCTCTGTTAAGAGCAGCCAGTGCTCCTAACCGTTGAGCCACCTCTCTAGCCCCAATACTCTGCTTAAAGGATTGAATAGGTGGTAATCACATGTGAGTTATTTAATACACACTAAAGAACACCCCTGCTCTGTGGTTGGATAAACAGGAGCTGTGCTGCTTGTTCTGGAACTTTAATCAGCTGATGTCGCAGCATGGTTGCAGTGGAGCGACAGTGTGGGTGGCAATGGAGCATTCTTCTCTGCACACTGACTCCATCAAGCTGGCACTGTGTCCACATCTGAACAACACTGATGACGAGAAAAGGGACCACCTGCAGCGGAGCAGCACCTACACATGTGCACTGCGGTGACCTGAGCCAACTCTCACAGTGGCTGAACATGTGCCCAGGGCCCAAGAGTCTCTAAAAATATGACCCAAACCTAGCAGAGGAGGCTTCATTTGTAAGCATGGTCATTCTTCTGGGAAGGCCTCGCTGAGGAATGGCTTATGTGCTGCTGTGTGGCAGAATGGCTGCAGGTACACACAGCAGAAGGACAGAACGCAGAGGGTCCACCAGTCAGGCACCCTGCCCCTGAAGCTGCCCACTGAAACATCTCAGTTCTGAGGAATGAGGACAGGCAGGGATGAGGGCACAGAGAAAGCTTTCTATCACAGCAGGGCTGACCAACACCAGGTGGAAGGTGTGCAGATTCTCTCACATCCTGCCTATGGCTGCAGCCCTCTGACGGCACAGAGCACCACTTAATGGCTCACACACACTTCAACAGTGCCTTCTGACTTCCCAGCACCAGGAGACCGGGTTCTGCCCCACATAAGTGTGGCATCAGCAAGTGGAACATCTTACCAGTTGTTGACTTGGAGCAGTGTCAAGTTTGTCTGAGCAGCAATCTGCTTCTTTTCGTCCTCTGTTGGATAGGGATGCTAAAAATAAAAACGAGAGTTACTGTCACCACGGTTTTGATTTTTAAAAGGGAAGTCAAGATGATCTGGACAAACTCTACTACAAATAAGAGTGAAACTGGGAGCAACAGAGTTTTGAGCAAAACCAAACTTTCATCTCACAAGTCATTGTTTTAGAGTGCTGAGGCAGAATGAGGCCTCTCTCTGCTGCCACAGAACATCTGGCACCATAGCTGCTCAGTGTACAGCAAGGATGCGGTCGCCCAGTGTTTGGTGACACACAGGTAACAGGGGACATCTTCTGTGCCAAGCACCATCGGAGCCTTGGCATAACCACACACCTGTGTCAACTTTGGTGAGGTTGAACTCATGAACAACGGATGGCGCCCATTTCAAGCAGGATGGCATCAGCACATTTCTGGGGCCTCTACACACAGTAGCAACCCCTGCCTCCGTCCAGCCCCAGACACATTTACCAGAATCACAGTGGGACAAACAAATGTGGGGTGCAGGCTGACCAGGGTTTGTCACAGAGCAGTGACATGTTTCTACCACGGCACCATGAGAATAAACTGACACTGGGATGGACTGGTGTCTGCTGACTTAACATGGCGCTACAGTACAGCAAACACTGAAGATCCCACAGAGGCCTGTGTGCTGAAGGCTGGGTCACAAGGCTGGTGCTACTGGAAGGTGCTGAAAACTTAGGAGGGAGGGTCTGGAGAGGGGATCCTTAGATCACTGGGGGTTGTCCCCATGAAGCCAGCCCCTTCTCCTCTTCTGTCTCCTGGCCATGAGCTGTGCTCTGTCATGTGGTGCCACCACTGCCATCAGGCAGTCCTACGTAGGGTGCAACATCATGGTTCCATCAGTCATGAACCCCAAATAAACCATTTCTCCTTGCAAGCTGATTATCTCAAATACCTGTTATGGTGATGGGAAGCTGACTAACCGTTGGCAGTGAAGAGTCAAACCCAGGCTGGGGACAGACGTGTGCTTATTATATTAGCTATCGAGGTGTGAGTGACACATTTCACTAAAAAAACAAACAAATAAAACAGCAACAAAAACAGGGGCCAGAGAGATGGCTCAGGGGTTACCAGCACTTGCTGGGGATCTGGGTTTGATTCCCAGCACCGACACTGGTGGCTCATAGCCATCTGTAGCTCCAGTTCCAGGGGATCTAATGCCCTCTCTGGCCTCTGTGAGCACCAGGCACACACATACATGTAGGCAAAACACTCCTACATAAAATAGAAATATTAAAGCTGGGCATGGGAGTACATGCCTTTAATCCTAGCACTTGGGAGGTGGAGGCAGGTGGATCTGTGAGTTCAAGACCAGCCTGGTCTACATAGCGAGTTCCAAGCCAGCTGGGGCTACCGGGGGACCCTGTCTCAAAAAAGATTTGAAAAAAAAAGCAAATAAATAAAAAATATTAAAAAACAAACAGAATTAAGGGCTAGGGAGATGGCTCCGTGTGTAAAGTGCTTGCTGTGCAAGTATGAAGATCTGAGTTCAGGTTCCCAGCACCACATAAAAGCTGGGGTGGCAAAGTGCATCCATAACTCCAGTGCTAGACAAGGAGGCCAGACAAAGAGTGATAGAGGAAGACACCCTATGTGTGTTACCTGGCTTCCACACATACATGCACACATGGGCAAGTGTACTTGTGCATGCACACCCAAAACCAAAGCAAATTAAACCAAAAATAAGTATCAGATTCCTAGACATACCCAAAGAAAATGAGACCTATCTCCATTAAAAATAAAACAAAAAACTATGTCTTGCTGGGTATGCTGGCGCACGCCCTTAATCCCAGCACTCAGGAGGCAGAGGCAGTTGGCTCTCTCTGAGTTCAAGGCCAGCCTGGTCTACGTAGTGCGTTCCAGGCCAGCTGTGGCTAACAGGTAGACCCTGCCACAAAAAACAAAAAACTATGTCATGGGGCTGGAGAAATGGTTCAGTGGTTAAGAGCACTGGCTGATCATGCAGAGGCCCCAGGTCTGGTTCCTAGCACCCACCTGGTGGCTAACAACTGTCTATAACTCCAGTTCCTGGGGATCCGACACCCTCTTCTGTCTTCCTTGGGCATTCCATGACATGGGTGCACTTATATACATGCAGGCATATAACACTTGTACACATAAAATATATATGACAAAATATATAATATATATAATTTCATATATATATATTTGTTGTTGTTGTTGTT
Organism: Nannospalax galili; assembly: GCF_000622305.1. Classification (NCBI taxonomy): domain Eukaryota; kingdom Metazoa; phylum Chordata; class Mammalia; order Rodentia; family Spalacidae; genus Nannospalax; species Nannospalax galili. Next base: position 1,310,148 of record NW_008332152.1, on the reverse strand, counting down.
TTTGACAGTGTCTCCCTGTAGCCTCAGCTGGCCTAGAACTCACTATGTAAACCAGGTTGGCCTTGATCTCACAGACATGGGCCTGCCTCTGCCTCCCAAGTGCTGGGATTAAAGGCATGTGCCACCATGCTCAGCTCACATACAATAAAAATAAATTAAAAAAATGTTTTTTAAGAAGACACACTTTCTCCAGAACTGGTGGCTGCTGGTGTGGAGACCCAGCCCAGAAGCACACGCTTGCGGAAATCCCTTAGTCTGGCCCACTTTGTCCCACTGTGAGAGGTAGTTGTAAGCAAGCAGGCATTGGTCTTGGTTTTGATTTTAAACAAAACATTCCATCTGACTTGGAAAATTAACAGCATATGACAGTGGGAATGTGGGGCACCAGCCTGATCAGCAGGTAGATTTTCTACAAACCAATCAACAGGGTGAGTGTGTGGCTCTGAGTTTGAGGTTGTGGAGACATGACTATTGTTCTTGCCCTAGATAAAGCCTGTAACATAGAAGTGGGTCCAGTCATGCTCGCTTACACCACCAGCACTTGGGATGTGGAGGCAGGAGGGTTAGCAAGTTTGAGGACAACCTGGATTACACAGTAAATTCCAGGTCAACCTGGTTATATAGTGCAACTTCTTTTTTTAAAAAAACAAGGGCTGGACTTGTAAAGCTCAAGGAAAAAGCACTTGCCCAACATACATAAAACATGCAAAAACAAACAAAAACAATAAATAATGGGGCTGGTGTAGGACATGGTGGTACATGAGGCAGAGGCTGGTAGATCTCTGAGATGGAGGCCAGCCTAGTTTACATAGAAAGTTCCAGGCCAGCCAGGGCTACGGGGAGACCTGTCTCGAAAACCTTTCCCCCAACTCCAAAATGGAAACATGAAGAACACACAGAAAAACCAAAGAGCGATCAATGCAGCCCTCGTGTGTTTAGAAATCTAGGTGTCGCAAAGAAATGAAGGTAAGAAGGAACAGAAAAACAGGCAGGAGAGAAACGCACATAGCCAGGGCTCATTGTTGAGAAATTATGAAATCATTAACAAACATGTCAGAGGAGGGAAAGCAAAACAGATAAAACACTGAACACTTAAAAGGAGAGAAATGCAGCTAATCCCAGCACCCCCTCGGTGACCTGTGACCACCACACCACCTCATCCCAGCACCTCCGTGTGAACTGTGACCACCCACCACCTCATCCCAGTACCTCCATGTGACCTGTGACCACCACACCACCTCATCCCAGCACCTCCGTGTGAACTGTGACCACCCACCACCTCATCCCAGTACCTCCATGTGACCTGTGACCACCACACCACCTCATCCCAGCACCTCCGTGTGAACTGTGACCACCCACCACCTCATCCCAGTACCTCCATGTGACCTGTGACCACCACACCACCTCATCCCAGCACCTCCGTGTGAACTGTGACCACTGCATCATGCCTGTGCACAGGCTGAAGCAGCACAGCAGCTGCTGTCTGTCTTGCGGCCTCTGCCTGGCACGCTCTGTGCTCACAGCCCCCACTGTCATGCTCACCTGCGTGCTCGCTTCCTGCCTGGGCCAGACTCATTTTGAGCTAAACGAGCCAGGCACTCTGCTCGGGTGCCAGCTCCATGCTGCTGCCCTAACCTCGCTGCATTGCTCTTTCAACCCAATACAAAAACCACTGCTTTCTCAAGGCTGGTTCAGGTACATCTTTTTTCCCTGCCTGTTCCTCTCGACAAGCTCATGGGTAGGGTTTTTTCTAATACAAATACACAAAATTCACAGTATCCGAGTTGACTCCTTCCACTGGTAGAACACTTGCTCTATGTGAAGCTTCCTGAAGAAATCCTTAGGGACCCAAGTTCAACCCCCATTATATAAACATGATACTGACACTTAAGACATCAGACAAAGTCAGTTTCCCATGGCACATGAGCCAGACAGAGGGCAACAGAGGGTCAATCCTGGTGCAACCAACGAAGCCTTACCCCTATGTGCTGAAAGAGCCAGGACCGCATCACGTTGGTGGCATGCTTCGGCAGGACACCTCTCTTGTTCTTGGAGGAGCCATCATCTTGCTGTAAGATGCCGAGATCTTGGTTCAACTGTAACTGAAGCTTTTATAGAATTTAATGTTAGGCTTCGAAGTGATAACAAGTCAAGCAGCTTACAATGTCAGATGGAGAAAGCAACCAAGGCTCTCTCAGGTTCATATATGGAACACAGCAGTACATGCTGCAACACTGTACAGACTAATCTTTTGAGGACACACGTGACATTGTCAAATGTATCCTCGGTCTTCATCCCTATTTTACGGCAAGCAATCCCTAAAATTCTTGGATTCTTCAGAGTGGTAAGTGGTGTCACTCTGTGTGCGGAGCTGGCTGCTGGTAGGGGCTGTGACAGGAAAGACCAAGGCAGGATCACAGAAGTCCTAACCTCTGGATGGGTCAAGAGGATAAGGATAAGTGATCCTGCTTCTGTCACGAAGCCTCTAGTTCCTGGCACACCCAGACAAGGGCTGGGAGCTCTACACACCCACCCTGACGCCATCCCCATCGCCATCTGCATGCTCTGCAACGGTCTTTGTGGTAAACTGACAAATGTCTCCCTGAGTTCTAACTGAGTGTAGCCATTCTAACAAACTGAACCCAAGGAGGCTGCTGTGGGAACTCTAATTCGTAAAAGTCATCAGAAGCATAGGTCACAGGTCTGGAACTCAAGGCTGGGCCTCGGGCTGGAGAAATGGCTCAGTGGTTAAGAACACTGCATGTTCTTGCAAAAGACCCAGGTTCAAATCCCAGAGCCCACATGGCAGCTAACAACTGTCCGTAATTCCAGTTCCAGGGGATCCGATGCCCTCTTCTGACTTCCCTGGTCATTGCATGACACGGGTACACTTGAACACACATGCAGGCAATACACACATACACATAAAATTAAAATAATAAATAAAATCTTAAAAAAAAAAGCACTCTGGAGGCAGAGGCAGGAAGATCTCTGTGAGTTCAAGGCCAGGCTGGTCTACGTAGTGAGTTCTAGGCCATAAAAGAATTCAGATTTTAAAAAAAAAAAAAAAAAAAAAAAAAAAAAAAAAGACTGGGCCTCAGCTCTGACGCTCTCCAGGTAGACAGTGTCAGGCCTGACCATGTAAGAAGACACAGGCTGTCTTCCACTACTTGACTGCTGATAGAGAGAAACCCTGCAGTGTTGGGGACACAGAAGTTTCCTGTTTTGACTATAGTATGAGAACAGAAGAAAAAGTTTGTTTTCCCTACAGAGCCTGGCTCTCCCCACATCATCACACACTAGGAACTTAGTTCTGCAGAGGCCTGGGTCTGGTGAGACAGACAGAATGGATGCGAGAGGGCCCCTTGTGCCCAGAGTCAGGCACTGTGCAAACAAATAAAGCCTATGGTCCTCACTCACCACCAGTCCTCTCCTGTGCTTCCTGAAGTGTGAAAGTGATGTACCATGTTTCCCAGCCCCAAAGAAATTTTGGGGGCAGCAATCAGCAACAGAGTGCCACTGGAGAAACATGCAGGTGAGCAGAGGGAAGTGGACCAGGGCAGGAAGTGATGAAGGGATCAAAAGAACGGGCCCACAACTGGAGGACGGCCCTGAAGCAGCCAGACCCAGGAGGACATGCAGCACCAATGTGTCATCTGACAGTGTGGACTCAGACCAAGGGGCCTCTGAGTCACACGTGGCCATTAATGTAATGAAAACCACGCACACACAAAAATGAAACACCACTGTGAGGCAGAGCATCACTGTGACTGAGGCTGATTCACAGGAGCTGGTGCTCGGGTGTCAGCAGCGAATGCTGACCTGCCCGGTGCAATGAGAAAACAGGGCAGAGGCACCGAGAGTGGAGCCCCTGCCTGTGAAAGGCAAGCGAGGTAGGTCAAAGAGAGTTAAGAGGCAAGTGTTTCCTTAGAAACACAGGAAAACAGCAGAAGAAATAGCTGAAAGACTTAAGGGGACCTGTGGGGAGTGAAAGGATGGAGAATGGCTAGGATCTGCTCCCTCCCTGTGGGGTCCTGTCAGGGCTGAGCTGTGACACACCCCAATCTGACATAAGCATTCAACACACTAGCAGGAGGGAGAGGGAGGCAAAACCTAGTGCAGGAATCACAGTGGAATAAGCAAGACTGTCGGGCAGACGGGGATGTAGCCCAGTCAGCAGAGTGCTTGCCTAGCATGCACGAAGTCCTGGGTTCCAGCCCCAGGGCCATGTAAACCAGGAGTGGTGACATATACTTTCAAACCCAGAACTCCAGATAGAGAGGTAAAAAACAAACAAAAAACCCAGAAGTTCAAGGTCACCTTGGTTATATAGAGAGTTCAAGACCAATAAATTCTATTTAAAAACGCTATTAAAGAAAAAAACAAACCACCAGGCAACACGAGGGGGTAGGGAGGAACCCGAGGGGGTAGGGAGGGAGAGGAACTCAGGGGGGAGGGAGGAGAGGAACCCAGGGGGAGAGAGGAGAGGAACCCGAGGGGGAGGGAGGAGAGGAACCCAGGGGGAGGGAGGAGAGGAACCCAGGGGGAGGGAGGAGAGGAACCCAGGGGGAGGGAGGAGAGGAACCCAGGGGGAGGGAGGAGAGGAACCTAGCTATTCTTCACTCTCAAAACCTTTTTCAAGTGGGTTTGTGCTAGCAGAATAATTAAGGACTTCACAGTGGCCATCCCCCAGGAAGGCAGCGTCAACTCCAGCCGACTACTGACCTCATAACTAAGCCACATGTGACCAGGTCAGGGTGTCCTGCTCAGGGCTGACACCCTCCTGGGGAGCAACAATGTATCGATGTCATCTGATCTGGGTCAAGGACATCAACCTTCCTGAGCCTGCCACATGCCTCCACCCCCTAGCAGGGGACCTGTGTGACACTGGAAAACAATGTGAGGACAAGGGTCACGGGGGTATTTGGGCTGTGTACAACTGCAGTGATTCTCCCGGGATACATGGGGGTTTTTGGGTGGACTACTGGGGTGACCCATGATCCCTATTAGACAAGTGCCAATATTTCTGACACTACTAACCCTGATGGTTTTAACATAAAACAGAACCCTTCCTTGGTAAGCACTCATTTCAACTAATTAAAACACAGCAAGAACTCAAACTCTGGCCAAAAAAAAAAAGCACAGAGCATTCTGGATAGCTAGACTACAATCGCACACTAAAGGTACACGTGCTGTTAAAAGAACCCCTCCCTTAAGGACCCTCAGTCAGACACATTTACCTGTCACAATATAAAGCCTAATGGCTTGTCTCACTTCCCAGCCCTGATAAATGTTCCCGTAAAGAGATGTGACACAGAAGAAGGGACACTGTTGCCTACGGGGACTCAGCTGAGGGAGCTGGTGGGAGGGGTCACCATGCAAGCATCAGTAAGAAAGCTCCGGAAGCTCCCACACTTCCGGCTCACTATTTTAGATGAGCAACCTTTGTTTCTAAGAAAACCCAGGTAAGTAGAAGACCTTCTTACTCATTTGGGAGGCTGAGGCTTCAGGAAGAGCACGGCAAGTTCTAGACCAGCCTGGGCTACAGAGTGAAACTGTCTCAAACAAAACTCCAGACAAGACAAACAAAAAGTCTTTCTTCTTAAACAAGACAAATGAACATCTACTATATTAGTGAGCTATTTGACTTACTAGAGTTCCCTCTAAAAGAACATCATTTGGTATTAGAAAACTAGTCAGTAACTGGACATGGCTCTACTGTTACAGACATTTAAAATGGAAAACCATGGGGGAAGAAGGCTGGTGGGGAGCCCAGGAACAGCATGAGTAGGATCTAGCTCTTTCCCTATTGAGGTCTGAGCCCAGGCAGTCACAAGGCCTATATGGTCTCTAAAGACCCATGTGTATCAGGGCCGCCTGAACCCTTTTCTCTAGTGTTCTCTCACCAAAGCTTTGTGGCCCAAGATGGCAGCCCCAGAATGCCTGTACCACTTGAGAGCCACCCCAGGCCATTTGGGTTTGCTTTTTATGCCTAGGGCTGGGCATGCAGAGTTCTTGATAAGGATACAGATACATCATGCAGGTCACAGCCAGAGACTCCACAAAGTGGACAGGTACTCACAAAATTAGAACTATGCTTTAAATCTTGTCTTTAATTGCTCAGAGTAGAAACTGTATGCCTCCAGAACTCAGTGGCTCTTCCAGCCCAGCAGGCCCAATATCCTCACTTTACTACAAAGGAGCAGGAACAGTACAGACTGGACCAAGGCCACAGTATGCACAGGGCGCCTCTTGTGCTGGGAGCCACCGAGTGCTGCTGCAGAAACCCTTCGGCCTCTCATCAGTGTCTGCTTCTACGCAGCACCCGTCACAGCAGAGGCCAGGAAGCTTCCAGAGCTTGGACAGCAAGCCAGCAGCATCACACTTGGGATGCAGTCGTAGCTCTGAAAGCTTTCCCCGGCTATTCTGCACCTACAAGACTTTAAGTCTTGGATGCCCACACACAGTAGACGCCCACAAAAGCCAGTCTTTATGCTGGCTGTGCCCGTTGAGGGGGTGGATACCTTTCTTGCTGCCTCAGAGCATTCTAAATTTTGCAGGTTTTTTACAGTGAGGGAGATGAAGAACGAACAGAAACAAAATGACTAGAAGGTGTATGACAGCAAATGACATTTACAAAGAGGGGACACCCCAGCCTGCTCTACCACACACCCCTCCCCAACAGGCAGCATGAGTCCTGAGTCCTTCCAGAAGACACACACACCTGGGAGTTCTGGATCCTTATTGTCCCAGGAGACAAGGCCTGCGTGACCACTTGGCCTTGGGGAGTGACAACTGTGACAGGCTGGTACACTGTGCCGCCTCAAAAGAGAAAAGAAGAAAATTAAAACAAAGTGCTTTAAGTATTAATGATTTAAAAACCATTCTTCTTGATTTTCTAATATCAAGATATATTTATGGAAGGAATAAAAACTTGCTTGATGAACCTTTTAATCATTTTAAATGGTCAATGATACTCTGCAAACTATCTGGTCTTACAAATTACCAAACCAATTCTGGGCCCCTTGGCACCTGAACGTCTTCTGGGACCTTGGTGACATCCTGTTTTTCCTCTGCTTTCTTTTTCCTACACTTAGAACCTATTTCGTCGAAGGCACTGGTTAAGAAACACTTTTATTTATTTATTCTTATATTCTATTTATTATTTTTATTTTATGTGTATGAGTATACTGCCTGCATGTATGTGAGTGCACCCGTGTTATGCAGTGCCGAGAAAGTCAGAAGAGGGCTTCGGATTCCCCTGGAACTGGAGTTAAGGATGGTTCGTAGCTGCCATGTGGGTGCTGAGAATCAAACCCGGGTCCTCTGCAAGAGCAGTCAGTGCTCTTAACCACTGAGCCATCTCTATAGCACCAGCCCCAAAACACTTTTATTTTTTAAAATATTTTATTTATTAGCCGGGCGTGGTGGCGCACTCCTTTAATTCCGGCACTCCAAAGGCAGAGGCAGGTGGATCTCTGTGAGTTCAAGGCCACCCTGGTCTACACAGTGAGTTCCAGGACAGCTGGGGCTACAGGGAAACCCTGTCTCAAAATGATCAAAACAAAACAAAACCAAAAAATGTTTTATTATTTAGCTGGGCGTGGTGGTGCACGCCTGTAGTCCCAGCACTTGGGAGGCAGAGGCAGGACAGCCTGGTCTACATAGCGAGTTCCAGGCCGGCTGGGGCTTCAGGGAAACCCTGTTGCAAAAAGACCAAAGAAATTTTATTTGTTATCTTTATTTTATGTGTATGAGTGTGCTGCCTGCATGTATGTAAGTGCACCTATGTTGTGCAGTGTCCTTGGAGGTCAGAGGAGGGTGTCAGAGTCCTTGGAACTAGAGTTACAGATGGTTGTTAGCCACCATGTACCAACTCAACCCAGGTCCTCTGCAAGAGCAGACTACGCTCTTAACACTGAGCCAGGCCTGCAGCCTGGCAGCCTTTGTTTTCTCTCTCCTATGGGGCACTCAGTGTCCATCTCCGCCCTTCCTACTTTCCTTACTCCAATCTCATTTTACATTTGCACTGTTCTAGACACAGCAGAGAATGCTGGGATACATTTCCTTCCTGTGACGGTTTTGCTAAGATTAAGGCTGTACTTCTTGACTGCCACCAAATTTATTATATAACTAGGTTTCCAGGTCCTGCTAAAAGTACAGTTAAAAACTGTTATTTGAAGAGTCAGAAAGACGGCTCAGTGAGTAAAGACGCTTGCTTCCAAGCCTGATGACTTGAGTTTGATCACCAGAATCCACATGGTAGGAGAGAATCAATTCCTGCAAAGTATCTTCTGACTGACACGCTTGCACACGCGTGCATACTCACACACACACACTTTTAAAAGCTCTATTCTTTGAAACCATAATTAGTTTTAGCTGTATATTTTCAGTTCTTACATAAAACCTTTTTTCCAAAATGCTTTTAGTAGAAAATCACAATCTGCACACAGTATTTGTTGGAAATTAACAGGAAGCACTCAAACAGCTCCAGACTGGAACTGGCATTGAGCAAAGAACAGCGAACTCAAGAAAAGAAGCTGAAATTAAAAGATGTACTTATACGCCTGTTCTACATAAATGGATCTGTTTTCTGCAAAAGCTTGTAGAGACCGTCCATTTTCCCATGGTCCTACCTGCCACTGTTGCCATGGTTACGTTTCCCTGTTGCAGGGCAGATGCTGGCACCACGATTCCCTGGGGGCTGAGAGTGCCTGTGATGGCGCTTTGAATCTGCTGAATGTCAGAATACACACATTGTGGGAATTATCAGAACACAGAAAACTCATTTCAAAACTTCAAAGGAAGTGGTGTCACAACACCGCAATGAACGAAAGGGACACCGGGGACACAGGGCAGACTCAGGTGACAGGCTTTCAGGAACCTGAGAGGCACAGAACAGTAAACTTGACTGAGAGACAACACTGACAGGGGCATGTGCAATATGACTTTCCTCTCGCTGTCTAAGCCTAGGGCGTGAGCAGGGAAGACCCTGCTATCTGATCACAACTTCTCCTTAGACCTGACTTAGACCACTGAGTGCTCCATGAAGCAAGGTCCTCCAGGACAAAACTGGCACTTGCAAAGTCAACACCACAGGCTTGGAGGCGTTGGAAGTGAGCAGGGACAAGGGTATTCCAAGTGGGGCTGGAGACGTTCTTGTTTGTAGAGTGCCTGGGACTGGGCCTAGCTTGCAGCAAGATCATGAAAACATCTGTGAACAGCAGGTTTGGAAATTACCCTCCGGAGTTCCCTCCAGGTGGGCTGCTTTATCCAGTCACTGTGTCAACAAGGCTGTAGGCTGGTTGGGTAAATAAAGGGGCACCTGACATGAGGCCTGGCACACAGCACACCTGAATGTCTGAGCAATCACTGAGCATCAAGGGCCATCACCCACAGGTAGCAGCTGGTGGGACTGCCACAGATCTGAACATGTAAACTTGGGTCCACTGCATTAATTTGGTGACAGCAGAAGTTAAGCCACCCAAATCAAGTATCCAATCTCCTACTTTAAGAGCCCACAAAAAGAATTTCTTTAAGAAGCCCAAAGCAGGACTGGATATACGGTTCCTTGGCTAAGAACACTGGCTACTCTTGCAGAGGATTCGGGTTCGATTCCCAGCACCCATGTGGCAGCTAACAACAGTCCGTAACTTCAGTTCTAGGGGATCCAACATCTTTTTCCAACCTCTGCAGTCATTGCACAGCATGGGTGAACTTACACACATGCAGGCAATATAGTCATACACATAAAATAATAGATAAAATACTAAAAAGAAAGAAAATAAAAAGCTCAAAGAGAAGGGAGGAAATAATAAAGATCAAAGAAGAAATGAAATGCAAATAGAATGACAGAAAAGCCAATCAAACAAAATGCTTGCTGGTGAGAAGATCAAAACAAACATCCGTAGGAAAGAAGAGAGGATGGGAGGCTGAGCGGGAGGAGGGAGAGGGAAGAGGGAGAGGAGAAGGAGGGAGCTGAGGAATCCAGGCTTGGGATGAAAAGGGCGATCCCCCATCTGCAGGAGTGGGAGGCCTGGAGGTGGGGACAGCTCTGCACTCCTAGGGTTGACATCTCGGGTGGAAGGAGTACAGCCAGAGCACAGCCACCTCAGCTCACCAGTGTGGGAGGCAGAGTCTGAGTGGCCCTGCACCTGAAGGACAGTGAAGATGGCTCAGCGGTTAAGAACACTGGTTGTTCTTTCGGAAGACCCAGGTTCGAATCCCAGCACCCACATGGCAGCTAACAACTGTCCTAACTTCAGTTCCAGGGGATCCAACAGCCTCTTCTGTCCTCCGTGGGCATTGCATGACATGGGTGCACTTACCTACACGCAGGCAAGATACGCATACACATATAATAAAAATAATAAACAAAATATTTTTTAAAAAAAGAAAAAAAAAAAAACTCCTAAAGGAAATTGCTACCGCCCGGCAGCTTCATGGGCCAATTCTCGCTCTCAAACATTTCTGAAGACTCGGCCCCTGCTCTGCAGTCTCTTCAGAAAACAGGAGAGGGCGCACTCCCCAGTGCCTTGGCAAAGTCTGGACACAGTACAAATCCCACACTAGTATCTCTTGTGACACAAAAATGTCTGCCAAAATATTGGCAGACATGATTCAGAAACACATATAAGGAGAATTATGTGCCATGACCAAGTGAACTTTATCTACAAATGGAAAGCTTGCTCAGTATTCAAAAAATCAATTCATGTAAAACCTCCACCCCAGCATGATTAAGGTGGGAAGCAAAGAGGTTGCCCTTGGCAACCTGGGAGCAAGAGGGAGCCTGCCCCTCACATTTTAAAGCTCCTGATATTTCAGCCACTGTGAGGAGGCAAGAAAAGGCACAGAGATCAGAAAGGAAGCCAGCGGAACTGTCCCTGTCTGTACATGACATGGTGAATAAGTACAGATTCCAAGAAACCTACCAAAAAAAAAAAAAAAAAAAAAATCCTACCTAGAATGAATAAGTGAGTTCATAAAGGCTATATGCTGAGGACAGAAGAAAATCAGCTGTTAGGAGGGGCTATTAGAGACAGGGGAGGATGAGAAGAGAAACAGGTTGAAATGGCCAAGTGTATTACTATATGCATGTACAGAAACACCAACATGAAACCCTTTACTTTATACAATTAATATATGCTAATAAGCACACGGATCTGCCTATGCTTCATGTTGTATTTCCTTATGAATGCTCCTCTGGCTCATTCAAAACCAACTGCTTTTCTATAGACTAGCACTGGGCCCCCAAACTAAGAGATAACCCATTTACAGTCACTCAAACAGAAAAAGACTTATGTGTAACTCTAAAAACACATGGATTTCTATGTTGAAGACTACAAAACACTGATTTAAAAAATCCTAGAAGACATAAATAAATGTAGAGACACGGCTGTTCACGGACTGGAAGAGTCAGAATAGAGATGCAGCAATTCCCCTAACGCAGAGGTCAACACACGTCCGCAGAAATCTCTGCGTTTTTTCAGATCTGCAGAGCATCACTGAAGATTTATGTGGACAGGCAAACGAGGTAGAGAAGAGCTAAAGCAGTTCTGAGCAGTGAGGGGAGAGGAAGCCGCCACTCCAATTCTGAGACTTACCACACAGCTGTAGCCACCAAGGCTCTGTGGTACACACAGATATGTAACAGAACAGAGAGAGGCCCTAGAACATGTCCAACTGACTTTTGACAAAAGGGCAGATGAAATTTGATGGCAGGAGAGCTCTTAATAAAAGATGAAGCAGGTAGTCATCCACAGACAAGAAAGGAAACTCAAATCTCATACTTTCTGCAAAAGCTAACTTAAAGGTGGCACATGCCTTTAATCCCAGCACTTGGGAGGCAGAGGCAGGCAGATCTCTGTGAGTTCAGGGCCAGCCTGCTCTACGCAGTGAGATCCAGGCCAGCTGGGGCTACAGGGAAACTCTGTCTCAAAAAGACTCCCCCCCAAAAAAGAAAAAAAAGTTAACTCAAAAGGATAATAGATTCCAGTGTAAAACTGACTCTATAAAACTTTTAGGAAAAAGGACAAATTCTTTGGAATTAAGGGCAAAGAGTTCTTAAAGGACAGCACAGTTCATAAAAGAGTTGAGTCAGATTTGAAAATTTTAAACGTTTACTCTATTAATAAAGGACTAGTATCTACAATATTATAACTCAAAGCTCAGAAAAGAAAAATCAAGTCAGAAAACAGGTAAAGACATAAGCAGACTTTTCAGGCAAAGACAGTACACAGCTGGGATATGCACAGGAACATATCAACATGATTTGTCACCAGGGAAACACAAATAAAACGCATGATGAAATACCACCACACACCATCAGCATGGCTACAACCCAATGGTACTACAGAGTAACTGTCAGGGCATTATGGGAAGTGAAGCAAGCCAGATATGGCACGATTCCACTTCTCTGAGGAGCCCACAGACATGAAGACAGATGAGGCCAAGGCTGGGGAGAAGGACGGGAGTTAGTACTTATTGGGGACAGAGCTTTCATTTGGGAAGATGGAAATGTCCTGGAGATGGATGGTGGTGATGGCTGCACAGCAGTGTGAATGTGTTTAACAGCACTGAACCACACTCTTTAAAATGGCCATGATGGAAAAAAGACTGAAGATGGCAAATTCTATGCCATCAAGGTAGCCCTGTGGTTCTGCAAGGGTTACAGTCTCAGGGGTCAACACTAACACCGCAGTGCCCGAGAAGCACAGAGGCCCCAAAGCCAAGTACCTGGGACTGCACAGGGGAATACGGGCTTCCAGGCTCCCCACTCAGCAGGGTCTCACTGTTCATTTTTGTCTTCAGACAAGCAATGTACCGACTGCAGAAATCTTTACAGAGTTCATTAACCTTTTCCAGTTCAAGAAGATGAATACGCAGGACCTGGATTGCTTTCACCATCTAGAGGCAAAGAGGTAAAGACCTTTAGATGAGAAATGATGCCACCCCGAGTCGTCATCACACACACTGTTGTCTGTGCCAGCAAGAGCTGAACTAAAATGAGAGACTGTAAGAACAGGCAGAGTGTTCAGAGCTCCAGTGCCACTGACCCAGACTCCAGGCTCCAGACATGGAGAAACAGGGTGCCTCCTTCAGCATGGCCATGCTGGGCCTGGGGCTCCACACTGCAGATGACTGGGCTGCAGCCAACTGCTGGCCTGCTGGTCACTCACTCACTCTGTGGCTCAGCAGGTTTCCTACTCTCACTCCACCAAATCTCTACATCCAGGTGGGTGTGGTGGTGCACACCTTTAATCCCAGTACTCGGGAGGCAGAGGGAGGCGGATCTCTGTGAGTTCAAGGCCAGCCTGGTCTACATAGTGAGTTCCAGGTCAGCTAGGGCTACAGGGAGACCCTGTCTCAAAAAGACCAAAAACAACCTCTGCATCCGTGGATAAGGTAGATTCATACCTCTCTTACTGCTGCTGCTTCTTTTTAATTTTTTTATTTATTAATTTTATGTGTATGAATGTATTATCTGCATGTATGTAAGTGCACCTATGTTATGCAATGCCCTCAGAGGTCAGAAGAAGGTGTCAGATTCCCCCAGAACTGGAGTTACAGATGGTTGTTAGCTGCTGTGTGGGTGTTGGGAATCAAACCCAGGTCCTCTGCCAGAGTAGCCGGTGCCCTTAACCACTGAGCCATCTCTTCAGCCCCTGACTGCTGCTTCTTAGTGAGGTTCAACCTCCAATCCTGCCTTTCCTGAATTCTGGTGTCAAATCAAAGGATTCTTTGCTTAGCTCTAGATTCCAAAGTTTTTCTCATGTGGCTTTTCTCTAAGTTTCATAGTTTGGAGCTGCGGCAATGAATCAGTGAGTAAGAGCGTGTACTGCTCTATAGAGGACCAGAGTTCTTTCCCAGCACCCACATCAGGTGGCTCACAACTGCCTGTAACTCCAGCTCCAAGGGATCCCACACCCTCCTCTTACCTCTTTGGGCACTGTACTCATTGTGCAAAGATCCCCATACATAACTAAAATTAAAATAAATTTTAAAATAACAGTTTTATAGTTTTATATTATGTCCGTAAGTGTTGAGGTAATTTGAGCCTAGTAGTGGTCACTAACACCAACAGTAACACATCACTGGCTGTGAATGGGCAGCTGCAAGGGGGTAGAGAACACCTGTCCCCTCAACTGAAACTGAACCAGGTCAAGTGTGGGCCGGGGCAGAGAGAGCTTCTGATCCTCACTCAAAAGGGGAGTCATTTCAGAGATGAGGAGGTAGGCTTGGTCAGACAACCCACCTATGAAATGTTCTAGATGGCCAAGACTGAAAACAACAGCACTACGACCAAGGTAATCAGTTCAGGGAGAATGAAGCCTTCTAAAGACCTGTGGAGGGCTTGATTAAAGTTTGATGTGAGTTCTAAAGGGGGCTCTTAAAAACCCAGCGAAGGAACCTTGCTGTGGGGTTCCTGTGTTCTCAATCTAGGGGAGAGGCTCAGGCGGACTTTTTACTTCCTTCACAGAGTAAAAAAACCTGCATTTCAGAGCCTTGGGCCCAGGAGAAAGGCATTCCATGCCGGCATCGGTGCTGGGACTGATGTTTTGGAGATGTTTCAAGCCCTGTTTCTAAGATGAAATCACTTAGAACAGAGGTGGGGCACAGACACCCCACAGGAGCACCAGGCCCCAGGAAACGTTTACAGACGTTCATGAGAGAGCTGAACCCCTCATGCCAATTAGAACAAAACAAATGAGTTTATTTGCTTGCTGAGGAAAAAGGGACTAGAAACTAGACTTGAAAGCCAAACTTCAGTGAATAAGGCTTTTAAGTTGCAAAAACCAGAAACAAAACATTGGCTTGACTTACTAAGTTGTCAGTTTCTGGATCTTCACAAAAGAAGGGCTTCCCTTCCTTCTCCTGCTTCCGAACAAAGTTCTCGATGTCCACGTCAAAACTGGCCGACGTAGTCCCTTCGGAGCCCTGTGTGGACTGCTCACACTTTTCAAATAACAAAGCTAGCAAAGGAAACAGTGGATGCCTAGGGGAGAAAAAAAACGAAGGCATGTGCTCCATCTCTCCAGGAGCGCTTCGGAGTATGTGCATGAATGACCCCCTTAGACAGGGTTCCATTGTGTGCCCAGGCTGGCTTCTAACTGGGACTTTTCTGCCTCACCTGCCCACGTGACGTCACGCAACTCACCATTTAAAGTACACAAATCAACAGCTTTCAGTTTACTCTAGAGTTGTACATCCAGCAACACAATGTTAGAACACTGTCATTATTCCTCAAGGGAACACTGGCAGTCACTTTCTACCCACACCCAACCCCATCACAGATGTGTTTCCTGTTTCTATGCCTATTCTAGATACTTCATGTAAGTGAAATCTTACATGGCCTTTGGTGTCTGGCTTCTGACAGAATGATTGTTAAGACTTACACATACTATAGCCTGTGTCAGCCCTTCATTTCTCTATGGTTGAACAATACAGCATTATAAGGACACATCAAATATCCTTTTCCATCCATCAGCTGATTGATGGACATCTGGGCTCTTCTGACTACCATGGCTAATGCTATGAACATTTACGTACACGTATCTGGAGAAACACACACTCTCACTTTTTCTTTTTCTTTTTTTTTTTTGGTCTTTTTGAGACAGGGTCTCCCTGTAACCCCAGCTGGCCTGAAACTCTCTATGTAGACCAGGCTGGCCTCAAACTCACAGAGATCTGCCTGCCTCTGCCTCTCAAGTGCTGGGATTAAAGGCATGTGCTGGCCTCGGACTCCAGACCCTCCTGCCATTTCAGCTTATCTTATCGGTATGCACCACCTCTCCCAGCTCGCTTTTCCTGAGTCCATGTACAATAGTGGAAATTCTGGGCTGACTGTAACTGTCTAACTGTGAGAAACTGCTACTCCTAATTGGGCACAAACAATGACCAGGGCCTGAAACGCTCTTTTTCTGAGAACCTTCATTACTGTGTGTACGCAGTGTTAGGGGATGAGTGGGTCATGCTGCTGTGCTTGTGTGGACCTCAGAGGACAACTCTGCAGAGCTGGTTCTCTCTTTCCACCTTTCTCTGAGTTCCAGTGATTTAACTCGGGTCACCATGCTTTGCACAGCAAGAGCACTACCTGCGGGACCATCTCAATGGCCCCTTTACCTTTTCTGAGGTAGAGTCTTACTGTATAGCCCAGAATGGCCTGGAATTGGCCTCAGTTTCCCATCCTCCTGCTTCTCCTCCAGTGTGGAGACTAAAAGTGTGTATAATTTTATAATGCCTGACCTGAAGACTTTTTTTCTGAAAGATTTTTTTCTTCTGAAAGGTTACCCAAATGGGTTTAAAACTTTTCTTTTAGTTATTAGAAGGAATATATAAATCTGAAAACATTTCCCTAATGGTTACAGTATCAAGGGGTACTGCAACCTTGCCTAACTCCTAGGCCCATGTTCCACGTAACAGGTTTGCACTTCCCCTGTTCCTCTGAAAACCACATATTCTACCCCCAGGCATTACCTATAAATGGCCTGCTTGTCAGCATCCATTGGCGTCTGAGACTCCACAGGAGGAGGACTCACTCCTTCACCATCTGGTTCAGAGCAGTTTGGATCTTGCTCTGTTTTTAACTCTGTGACCACCTGCATCTGTAAAAGGAGAATTTTTGTTACAAAACACAAAGTAAAGTGTACTTAACCTTCAAACTGAATGAAAAATTGCTAGACAGTCACACAGCTGCCAATGAAACTTAAATAACACTCCAGCAAAGTCCTTGACTTTAATATACTCTGAAAGCAGAGAGCATTAGGCCAAATTTTCGGCCTTTCTGAGAACAGAGGCGACCAGCATCTAAAATGCTCACAACTTCAAAGCTGCCACTACAACCACTGACAGGATCACACACTGTACTCTTGCTCCTCCCAGTCAGGAACACGGTAGAGGGTGGCGGACAGTGCAAGCCCACCTGGTAGTCTCACACAGGCTACTCAAGTGCAGCATGCTACAGCCCTGAGGCAGGGTTCAAGCTCTCCCATACCCACCCTGTGCTTCAGAAGCACAGAGCTACTGGCTAGGAGACTCCTGTTCAAAGTCTGAGTTTTGACCCCCAGCATGCACATGCACATACAGTATTTGGGGTAAGAGCTGCATTATTTTTAATTATGTGTTGTCTGTGTGCCTGTGTGGGGTACATGCGCATGATACAGGCACCTGCAGAAGCCAGAAGAGGGCGTCAGGGTCTCTGGAGCTGGAGTTACAGGCAGTTGTAAATTGCACAAAGTGGGTGCTGGGAACCAAACTCAGGTCCTCTCTAAGAGCAGTGCTCACTCTTAACCACTGATCCATCTCTCTAGCTCCAAACACAATTTTTAACAAGGGTCACTTTATTCAGAAAGTTAAGAACAAACTAAGAGTAGTGGCGCACACCTTTAATTCCAGCATTTGGGAGGCAGAGGCAAGCAGACCTCTAGGAGATTGAGGCCAGCCTGGTCTACACATGGAGTTCCAGGTCAGCTGGGGCTACAGGGAGACCCTGTCCCCCAAAAAACGCAAAGACAAAAAACGAAACCCAAACAACAAAAGACAACAAAAAGAAAAACGTGCTGTGCTTGCTGAGTTAGGATCCAAGCTGTGCACTGTCCTAAATGAGCTGTGTACTTGTGACTTAGTAAAATGTATTTTTAAATCCTTAATGAACTGTTAATGAGCCCCCTCCCACAAACTTCAAACTGTCCATAAGCACATCAGACTGCCAGGCCTCACTGAGGAACCAGCGGACATGGTCCGGGGCCCACGATGCCCCTTTGTTCTATTTTCTTCAACAGTCCAGAAGAGGCTAGAAGACACATTCTGCTGCCTTTAGATCTGGAACAACATCTTTGGGAAATTGCTTTTTTTCCCCTTTCTCTTCAAAACTAAAGCAACTAAGCTGGGTGTGGTGGCGCACGCCTTTAGTCCCAGCACTTGGGAGGCAGAGGCAGGCGGATCTCTGTGAGTTCAAGGCTAGCCTGGTCTCCATAGCGAGTTCCAGGACAGCTGGGGCTACAGGGAGACCCTGTCTCAAAAAGACCAGAGTTCAAGGCCAGCCTGGTCTACATAGTGAGTTCCAGGACAGCTGGGGCTACAGGGAGACCCTGTCTCAAAAAGACCAAAAGAAAAAAAAAGTAACTAAGGCCCAATTAAATGCCATCTTTTTAGAAGGTGATCTGACTATATGTATAAAAAAAGCATTAAAAGATTTATTTCTGGGGCTGGAGAGACGGCTCAGCGGTTAAGAGCACTGACTGCTCTGGCAGAGGACCGGGGTTCGATTCCCAGAACCCACATGGCAGCTATGAACCATCCTTGACTCCAGTTCCAGGGGAATCTGAAGCCCTCTTCTGACCTCCATGGCATTGCAAGTCATGGGTGCACTCACATACATGCAGGCAATACAGTCATACACATAAAACAAAAATAATAAATAAGGTATTTTAAAAAAAGATTTATTTCAGAGTCTTTTTTTTTTTTTTGGTCTTTTTGAGACAGGGTCTCCCTGTACCCCCAGCTGTCCTGGAACTCACTATGTAGACCAGGCTGGCCTTGAACTCACAGAGATCTGCCTGCCTCTGCCTCCCGAGTGCTGGGATTAAAGGTGTGCACCACCATGCCTGGCCAGTCCTCTTTTTAATTACTGTGAAGAAAGAGAAATCCCATGTTCTTCCTCAGAAGAATGGTGTGACTGTCCACACAGGAGACGATGAAATGTCACTGAAAATGACTCAGCCCCTGAAAGAGCATCAGGCACTGCTGAGGGAGGCGAGCTTGGGCCGAGCTGTGTCAGGGGGCTGTCACTGCTCTTCTAGTGTGGGGATGCACATGGGGGGCAGGCAGAAGGCTAGTCTGAAGCAAGACCTAAAGGACAGGAGGGGAAGGGTGGTAGAAACAGTCCGGGCCCCACAGCAAGCAGAGAGGTACCAAGGCATCCAGCACAGGTGAGCACTCACAGGTGCTGGTGGCCTGGTGCTCCACCAGGGCCAGGCCATGCAGAGCCAAGGCAGCTTGGCCCTTGCCTAAAAGCCCAGGAGAAGCCACATCAGGATCAAGGAGGAGGTGGACTATTAGATTTGCAATTTAGAGGAAAAGAAAATCCCCTGGAGTTGGGTTTGCTGGTGCAATTCCAGCACTCAGGAGAGGGAGGCAGGAAGAAGGTCATCCTCAACTACAGAGTGAGTTTGAGGCCACCCTGTGCTACTTAAGACCCTGTCTCAGAAACAACAAAAGATGTGGGGAGGGAAGGAAATGGAAAAAAGAAGTGGGGTTCAAACTGCACCCCAGGTGTCTTTCTTCCCTCAGTGCCTAGAAGCAGCCAAAGCGCGCACCAGAAAGAAGCATGTGCAACAGGAACCAAGCAGATGGTGTAAATCATATCTATGCACCAGCGCCCGCAGGCAGAGCTCGCTCCGCTCTCAGCCACCCTTGGCAAGCCTCCCTGGTGCCTCAAATCCTTAGGCTAAGGGAGAGGAGGGCAGTGCCAGTCTCTCTCCCGTCCTGACTCTGTACTACAACCCTGCCAAGCAGGAACACAATGGCAGTTTTGTCTGTCTTCTGACTCAGAACACCCAGGGAGCACTCAGCAAGACTCAGGCTTATGGAGAAAGGCCAACCCACCTCAGCCGAGCTCCTCCTCCGTGGCTGTGAGTGCGCACAATACCACCTATAAGCACAGGTCCCTGCTGCACCGAGGAGGACAGTCTCATCTCGGTGGAAGGACAGGCACAGCTGTTCAAGCACACACAAGGTGAAACTGCACTGGGGGAATTACTGGGACATCTCATGCTAACCACGAGAGACAAAACCATAGGATTGCCACAAGTTCCAGGCCACTGTAAGCGACAGCATGAGACCTTGTCTCAATAAATAAAATAGGGGCTGGCCAGATGGCTCAGTAGATAAAGATGCTTGCTGCCAAACCTGATGACCTGAGTTCAATCCTTGGTACCCACATGGTAGAAAAAGAGAACTCCAAGTTGTCCTCTGACTGCCACACTCACATGTGTACCCTCATACCCATCCACCCACCCAGATAAATAAATAAGAGGTTGGTGAGATGGCTCAGGTAAAGGCGCTAGCGACCCAAGTCTGACAACCTGAGTTCAAGCTCCCAAAATTACATAAAAAGTCAGACGTGGTGTCCCCACATCTCAGCACTCCTACAGGAGACGGGGCAGAAGTCTGCAGGCCTGGAGGACTCGGGAGTAGCACAAACAAGAGGGACCCTGGCTCAACAAGGTGGAAGGAGAGAACCGACCCCCAAAGTTGTCCTCTGACCTCTGCATGCTCAGTATGGCACTATAGCAAAAACACACACACACACACACACACACACACACACACACACACACGCACACACACAATTACAAAGAAGTTGATAAAGTAAAACAGTCAGATCAGAGACTATCCATGTGGGAATCTTTGACTATCAAAACCACCCAGTGGGCCATGACATGGTAAAGGTGCTGGGAAGCCTAATGACTCAAGTTCAGTCCCTAAAACCCACATGGTAGAAGGAAGTAGTTCCCTCAAGCTGCTCTTCTACCTCCACATGCACACAGTGGTAAGCATGCGCCTGTACACATAATCACTCAATTACTCAATCACTCAGTCCATCAATGTGGGAGTGACTTCTGGGAATACCTTCATTTACAAATGAGAATCTCACCTAACCTAAGCAAAATTAATCTTACCTTCTGAGCTCCTGGAACACCATCTCAGCTTGTTTACAATGTAAACACTCTTCCTAAGCCCTGGGCTTCTCTCCTAAGCCAAAAATACTGCTTTGCTCTCTCTTTTTAAAAAATATTTTATTGCATTTATTTATTTATTTATTTATTTAATTCATTTTTTTTGTCTTTTTGAGACAGG